>NC_051085.1:54938515-55238515 GCF_004664715.2 Peromyscus leucopus
GCCAGACTCGGCTGTCATAGCTGCGGTCCCCTGTCATTGTCAGCACGGCCTAATGAGTTTCCTTTGTGATTTCTATTTTTGTAAAAAGATCATCTCATCACAGCTCCTTTGGTGCAATCTACAACCACTGAGGACTCAATCGAGAATCCTGGCTCACAGCTCTTGCTAGACAGCATGCTAATGCTGGGCCCTCAATGGGCACGCTGTAGGACCATGGCAGGACTGCCTGGAGATCATCCACGTTCTGCCCATGCCGGTGACTGTGTCACCCGGGAGAACAGCGAGGAGCCGACTGTGGTTTGTCCCGCGCCTGCCATTCCTGGATCTTAGGCAGTCTCACATGCACTGGCGCTCCATGGTCCCGCCAGCAGGCACTCTGTGTGCTCTGCTATGTGTGCTCCTCAGACTCAGAAACTACAGTCACGTTGTATTACACACAAAGGATTGCCAGAACTTTCCATGCTGCTCTGTTCTGGTCAGCACCGTGAATTATTTCAGCACACCAGAAGTATATTGAATGCTTTCAAAGAATGGATTCATCGTCTCTGGCTCCTTTACCCAGGGTTCTTACCTTTGAAATGTAGTAAGGGTTGAATGAGGACAAATGCACAGAGCTCGTGCGTCCTAAGCTGTGGGGATGTGGGCTTTGCGTGGCTAGAGCTCTGGGTCTGAAGGAGACTATGAAATGTTGTACTCCTCTCTGTCTCTGGTCCAGGCCCCACCATTGGGATCTCCTATCCATTTGCTTCGGGTCAGCCACAAACTTTGAGGCTTCATTCCTCTGGTTTGTTTTTCTCCTTAAGAAATTCAGTCCCACTGAATTTAGTCTACTGTCTATCAACTGTGGGTAGGGGACGGTGTGATAAAATAATATTGGTGTTTTGGTGTGTATGTGTGTTTTAAAGAAATGCTTTACTTCTCTTCTCTTTTAATGTATGTACACGGGCAGTTTCCTGGCACCCAGAAAGAGGTAGCCCATAGAGGGCTGAGTGGCAGCTGCTCTGTGCTCATTTGATGTCAGTCCAGGGCCATGAACAACAGGTGCTGTGCACACCTTTGGAGGGCCCTGTCTAGCTTCTGAGTGTCCAGGTATCTAAACCACACACACTTCTCTTCCCGGTGTCTGCTGTGTAGCCTGAACCACAGTTATAGCACACCGTACTTGTTTGTGGTGGAAAGAAAAGTCTTGCTCAGAGAGTGGGACAGTCTGCTCTAGAATGAATTCTTCATAAAAGGGGGCCAGTTGCCTATGTTCTGCTCCAGCATTTCCTCTGCATTAACGTTAGCATTGAGCATCTGGGAGAAATCCAATGTGAATGAAAAATGTCTCTGGTGCTGTGGAATGCTCTGTGTGCTGTGAATGTGTTACTCTGATTGGTTGATAAATAAAACGCTGATTGGCCAGTAGACAGGCAGGAAGTATAGGCGCGACGAGCAGAGAGGAGAATTCTGGGAAGTAGAAGGCTGGGTCAGTAGACGCCAGCCCGCCGTCCAGGGAGCAGCATGTGGCAGCACACAGGTAAAGCCACGGAACATGTGGCAACATATAGATCAACAGAAGTGGGCTGAGTTTAAACGTAAGAGCTAGACAATGGTAGGACTGAGATAATGGCCAAGCAGTTTTAAATAATATTAACCCTCTGTGTGATTATTTTATAAACAGGCCATGGGACTGCAGGGCCCAGACAGGACCGGAGAAACTTCTAGCTACACTCTGGAATAATCAGAGAGCGATAAACATCTGCTTCAGTCCTTCAAATGCCCATTTGACAGTTTGGCCTTTGAAAGGTCACCAGCTCTACCCATCGAAGGTAATTGCATTCTGGTTCCCCTCTAATTTGACTTCACAGTCCCATCATGAAGGATGAATACACAAACCCGAAGTGCCTGGGAACATGTGTGCAGATGCTTTCATCTGGAATAGACAATGACTGTGTGGGTGGCGCTGTGGTCTCCAGTGCCAATGATGGAGAAGCTCACTCTCATGCTCCACCTGGTCACACCAGGCTTTTGTGACTACCACTGTTTCTTATCTCCCTGTAATTGAGTCCGGGCCTTGCAGAGCTGCTTCTGGAGGGAACCTTTCTCATCTGCTTGCCTCATACAGAGGCCTCAAAGCCTTTTCCAAATGCTCTCTTGTCTCTGGCCAGGATCCCTGTGCAAATGTTAATGAATGGTTCTTGCACTGCCATCCTGGGTCATTATCCCTTGATGATGAAACAGGAGTCTCTTAAAATGTCACCATCACTCAGGGTCAGACTGCAGGTCTCTTGTCTCATGTTCTCCTGCATGCCCAGCCACCCTGGCTGAAGTCATCATCACAGAGCCACTCTACTCTGGTAACATCCCTTCCACTGTGACCCCTCCCACACAGTGACTACAGTGACCCCAAAGCCCTGGGATCCCCACTGCATGCTGCCTACTCTCTGTGGGCACCATCCCCCCGCCACCCCCACTCTGTCTTATCTCTGCATTCTCACAGGCACCCTACCTGCCCACCTGTCTCAGTGTCTTCTTCCCTTCTACACCAGTCCAGACTATTGTCCCAGATGATGCCTGGGCAGTTCCTCCTTGGCTCAGGAATGTAGAAGGCTAGTAATTACTGACCATGGCAGACTGCCTGCTTTTGTCTAGCCCTGAGGACTGGGCCCACCAGTCCTGGTGCCTGGTCCACCCTCACCATGCTTTGGGAGGAAGGTCTAGGGCAGGGGAAAGGAACAGAGCTGATGGTGTTCCTCCCCTCATCCAATCCTCATGGGCATCCTTGGTTCCATTTCATAAACAAGCCTTTTACTCAGAATCACAGGGCTACAGTGAGACCAGAACAGGACTCTGGCCAGCTGTCTTCACTCAGAAACCCAGGACTCTACAGAACCAAAAACAACTCAAAGGTTTCCTACCTCCCCTTTCTTCCAGTTCCTGGAGCACCCATAAGTGTCCAGGGTGTACAGGAAGTACTTGAGACAATGAAACAGTGCTTGCTGAACATACTCAAGACCCTGGGTTCATCCCCCAACCCCCTAACAAACACAGTGCCCCTGCCCTCCACCCACCTTACACTGTCGTCTAAGTCCTCCAGACTTGTCTTGACCTTACAGAGCAAGTTGACACTCCACTCTCCAAGGAAATGCTCAGCTGCTGACCGGGTTAACCTCCTCTTGGGTCTCCTGTCACTCCGGAGTGCTTAAAATCAGGAAGTTAAGGGCGGGCAATGGTCTCATCTGTTTCTTATAAAAAAAGGAGATGGCAGAAAGTGATTGGAGAACTCAAATAAAAGCCCTCTACTGCTTTAGAATAAATGAGAGGCTGGAGACTCGGCAGGCCTTCTCACCACCTGCCAAGCGAACTTTTAATTGCTTTCCTACAATCCACTTTCCAGGGGAGTGTATGCACACCTGCTCTTCCTGAAACCAGCTTACTCTCTCCTCGGTCCGTCCTTCCTATGCCTCTGGAGCTACAGAAACGAACCCGTGCTGGCAGTCCCCGTGGTTCTACCCTGGGACATTTCCACAGGTAACTTAGAGGCCTCACACTGAAACCAGGCAGGTAACGATGACCCCGAGTCTCTTCCTAAAGATCCCAGCAGCCATTCAGGATCTGCAAGAAGACCATGATTTGAAGAGAATCAGAAGAATCAAGCTGGATGTGGTGGCTCACATTGTAATCCCAGCACTTGGAAAGTTGGTGCAGGAGGATAAGGAGTTTGAGACCAGTATGAGCTCCACAGTGAATTCAAGGTCAACCTGGGATACACAAAGGCTTGTTTTAAAAAAAAAAAAATCTGAAAGAGGAAAAAAGAGAAGAATTAAACATCATGAGACACAAACCATCTCACAAGTGAGGCCATTTAAATATCTTTGTGGTAATAGCTACTAGGCCACTTCCGTGCTAAAGACTTGTCAATCATGAATACAAATAGCACAACATCTTGGTAAACAAACCAGCGTGTGAACGGACGTACCACAGAATAAGGTGGCCTCAGAACTACACTGGCTACATTGATCAGGCCACATTCCTTCCCCCCAGAAGGAAGAGTGTCTCTGGATGGCAGTCCCCTGTGGTAGCCATGTTTAACATCGACAATTATGAAAACACAATGTGGTGGCCTCTACCTGTGAGCAGGCCTAGATCCATAAATCATCTCTCACAAATCAGTCTTCTTTATGGGGTAGGATGAGAGACTTGATGGCCAGAGAAGGTAACTTAGCCACAGTTGTGTAACCACAAAGTGAAGAGCCTGAGGTGTCTGACCTAAGGGGTCTGGTGACGGACGGCTGCGGCAGCCCTTGTTGACCAGTGCCCTGGGCCAGGCATGGCAGAGTGACAGTCCCCGGTGAGCACCCTGGCAGGTAGCCGTCATGCCGGCAGTTGACAGGCCCCAGCTGAGAAGCAAAGCTCTATCCAGCTTTCAAGTTCCTATGGCACCTCTCCAATCCTCCTACACATTCATATGGTAAGTCTTTTCATTTTTGTGATTCAGTTTTGATGTTAGGGAAATGTTGGTGTGATTTGAGAACTGTCAAATCTGGAATCTACAGAGGACAGGCAGCAGCCTGGGCGTTCGGGTGACCGTGGACATACTGGTCTTTGTCTGAAGGCTATTTAGATGCAGAAACCTCAGTTCTTGAGAAGGTGCTCAGGCCTTCAGCTGATGCGGTGAGGCCCACCACACCACGCCCCACGGTGGGGACACGGAATGAATGCTGGCAACTTTCCAGCCAGCCGACGGGTTAGTCGACTCTATCTTGGAAGCAAGTTTCCCACGCGACCTCTTCTCTGCATACTTGAAGTCCACCCTGTTCAGCACCATCGACTTTACCACAGACCCCCATTTTCTCTACCCTGTGTCTTACTTGTGCGATTCTTCTGCCACATTAGTGAACCCAAAACAGACCTACTGTCATCCAAGTCCCTAGGAACACACAGCCTCGACACCTAGAGCAAAGTTCTCAGTCTTCTTGGTCTCGGGACCATTTCTACTCTCAAAATTTATCAGAGGTTTTGCTTCTGTAGGTAATTTCTAACTTTATTAGAAATAAAAACTGGGAATTTTCCAAAATTTAATCCACTCCAAAACAGCAATAATGAACCTATCACATATTAACATAAATGATATGTGTTTTTATGAAAAGTAGTCACTCTTTTAAACAAAAAAAAAATCGGTGCACACAGTTCAAAAGGTACACTTTTGCAAATATGTTTAAGGTGTGGCTTTGATGTGGAGTCAGGCGCAGACCTGCCGCTGTGCTCAGCCCGTGGTGGTAGATTGCTGTGAAAAACGCAGGAGAGGGAATGCTTCGGTAGCCTTTTCGGATAATTGTGGGCATTCTTCTTTGAAACTATTCTGAAACCAGACAAGAGATAATCTCTTAAAGGCTAATTGAGCCTTTGAATCTGAAATCAGAGTTTTTGACACTTCTTAGAATCTAAAACCAAGCTTGCACTCTGCTGCCTCCTTCTTAGATGTTTGGATTGGCTGGATCTCGTAGGTCTTCCCATATAGGTATGCTTCACTTGGTATTAAGAAGTCACAATCAATAATAAATACTGCCACTGATCTCACCAGACAGTCTCTGAGTGCTGAGAAACTGACAAGCTCATACTGGTGAACACATGTTTTTTTGAAACTAATTTTCACACAAAATCTTGAGTGTCATTGCCAAGCAATACTGCCAGTTAATTTTTTTTTTAGGAGACAACTTCTTTTCTAGAAAATGCCTGTCCAAGTACCCAAGCTTGGATGACCATAGTGTATCTGCTGCTTGGTGGTAGTCCAGGGAGAAAGTGGACAGAATGTCCATGAAGTAACATCTACCATGCTTCAAGGCTGCACGGAAAAGCTCTGTTCACACTTTTGTTTCATGCCACAGAAAAGCAAGAGGATGGTGTAGTCAGGAGTAGAAACCTGCCAGGGAGACTAACTGGCACTGCTTCCCCTTCTCAAGTGGAACCGGCTTTCTCTCGCTTTGGATGCTTCCTGCTGAAGGATGCAGCAGCCGGGGACCAGTGCCAGCGGACCAGCCACCTCACACAGAGCAAGGAAAGAACACGGTCATCTTTATTACGGATAGCATTGTATTCAGCGTGGTAGTCATGGTAGAGTTAACCGATTTGATCTTGCAGACCTCATGGACCTCTGGACTCCACGGACCACACTGGGAACTGCTAGATGGTGCATTCCAATCCGTTCCTCAGCTATCTGTGCTTGTCCGTGTGATGGCCTGTTTCACTGTAGCTTGACCTTCTACTGAGCACATCCCATTAAACTAAACTCTAGGGTCACCCACACCCATCGGACAGCACTTGCTCTGTTTCTGACCGTGCAGTCTGGGAACGTTTGGCAAACCTTTAGCAACTCCAGTTTTCCTCCCCAGCAAAAGAGTGAAAGTATCTAAGGTACCTATAGTTAAAGACTATTAGTCTCTGCTCTTGACTCAGGGTGAAAGGACCCAGATGCTCCCTCAGGCAGGCTCATTTTTCTCCTGGAGTCAGTTCCCAACCTCTTAGGCAAGGGGTCACTAAGGCAGGATTTAACAAAATCCTGCCACAGTTTTTCTCCTGGAATAGAAATGCAATTTCATCTTTTTATGCTAGGAATGAGGAACTCCAAGTAAACCAGGGCCTTTGTCGCCAGCTTTGCCGCCAACCTTCAGCTACTCTGTGGATGACACAGGATGAAAAGTGGGGATTGAGGGGAAGGCAGGCTCAGAGCTGTCGTAGGCTGCCGCATCAGTGACAGCAGCAGGGAGTTAACGTCACGTCCTTGAATCTTTTGTCTTTACATTTGTTATCTTTCCTTTTTGATTAGATAATCTGAACATTTAAAGAAAGGTGATATTTTGTACAGGTAGCATGCCAGTCCAAGTGAGCAAAAGTGGTCGCGTTCTTGTAGCCTTACCATCATAGCATATTTTACTCTCCGGTGAGAGGTTCACACACCTTGCTGTAGAGTCCCCAACCATTGCAAAGCACCAACCGAGAGGACTTAGGTCACCCTCTTGTCCAGCTATTGGGGACCAATGTGCAAAGCTGCCATCATTCAGGCAAAGCCACTGCCCTGTGCGCCTCCACAGGGAGAGCCATGCCAGTGTGCACCCAGCCAGGACCAAGGCAGCACTTCTCCCCCTGCGAGACTTCGTGGTGCCTGCCAGGGAGGCTGGTCTGATTTGTAAAGAGGCTAAGAAGAGCCTTGGGAACACCAACAGGAGGAGCGTCAGAAGGCCTGGCTTGCTGCTGGCCCCGTTCTTATTAGCAACGGAGCCTCGCGCTTGGCATGGAGAGATACTTAAATACTGAGTGGATCCTCAGCACACATTTCTTAACTCTTCTTATACCCAGTTCCTGCATTTACAAAATAAGAGATTTCAGACAATTATCATTGTTATAACAAGGTCTTGATTTGACATACCTATTTTTTCTACCGATCTACTTTCATACACGATGAAAACAAATTACAGTCAAGCTTCAGAGTTTAGAGCAATGGGAATAGGCCCATCAAATTCATCAAAAATTAGATTCATAAAATTCTAAAAATACAATTCTCTTTCTTTTTTTCCTTCCTTCCTTCCTTCCTTTCCTTCCTTCCTTCCTTCCTTCCTTCCTTCCTTCCTTCCTTCCTTCCTTCCTTCCTCCCTCCCTCCCTCCCTCCCTCCCTCCTTCCCTTCCTTCCTTCCTTCCTTCCTTTCAAATTCAGCAAAGAGTATAGGGGAAGAACTCAGTCCCAGCCTGCTTAACATTAGCATAATTAATACCTAGCCCTGAATCCCTGGCCCTGAATCCCTCTGGTTGAGCTGTGTTGAGGGAGGGGACAACATTCATCTGAGTGTTCCCGAGGAAAGGAACCACATTCTCATTCATCCTGTGCTCTTGGAGCTGGCCACAGATCTGGTGGGCGCTCAAGGACAACTCATGGACAAGGGCCCATGTGGGGAGGAAAGGGGGGCAAAGCGCAGAGCTACCTTTCCTTTTTCCCTTAGTCACAGGCAAGAGGACAGCTGTGTGCACTGTGGGTGATTCATTTCTCGTTAACCCTTTGGAAACTGCTTTAGACTAACAGGTATCTTAGCAACCGGGCCACAGCAATTTTTTTTTTTTTTTTTTTTTTTTTTTTGCCGTAGCCCTGGGAAATGGTTTTCCAAGTGCAAACAAGAGGAACGGTAGCTCTTCATAGATGACACTGCACAATGCTGGCTTATGAGCACAGGGAGAGGCTGCATGGAACAGCTCTGAGGTGCCTTTGCGGGTCAGGATTTCATGTGATGATGTCAACATTTTTTTTTTTTCCTGATTGGCTGGGGTATTTAAAAACACAGTGCCCCAAAGCAAAGAATTGTTTTGTTTTGCTTTATGTCTTTCTATTGTTGCTACGGCTTACATGAAGCTCCTCCAAAGTTCATGTGTTTGAAGCATAAGCCCCAAATTCACACGCTGATGGTCTTTTGAGGTAAAAGCTATAAGAAGCAATTGGGGTTTTTGAGGGTATTGATGGTACAGCCCCCTGATGGCATCTGGGCAGAGGCAGTAGCCGAGAAGCCCTCAGAGAGCAGCCGCTTGCACAGTGCCTCTCCACGAAATAGTTTGTCCCGGGGTTTGTGTGTGTTTCTTGCAGCGTCTAGCGCCCCTGACTCACTGGACCATGATCACGTCTGTCACACAGGACTGAGCTGCTCCAGGTCTAAGCCAGTGTCTGCCCCTGAGAGCTCGGCTGAGCCGTATCTGGATGCTGGCAGCGGTCCCTTCACCAGCTCTGGCCAGCCTTTCCCCACACACAATGAGAGGATGCTGTGCATTTCCAGGCATTGATGGCCACTGCAGGGAGTCCCAGCCCATACATTTTCACAATAACCATGCAATTCCGAGCTGAGAAGGAACGAGCCTAGAAAACAGGCAAGGGAGACTCTTGGACTCTCCTGTCATGACCCAGGACTCCACCTCACTGAATCACCTCACCCCGCAGAGGTGGAGCCTCCCCATCTAGTTTTCTGCCTAGGACTCAGCAGCAATGATCGACAGTTCCCAGGAGAGTCCCCATGCCACCAAGGCTGTTTTATTAACATGCATGGCTCTCAGAGGCAGTGATTGCCTTTATATGTGAGGTGGGAGGTTGCCAATCAAAAGGACGTCAACATCCCTTGTGGCCACCTCTTTCTCAGCTGTTTTCACTAACCAGTGCTCCTCTGAGCATGCTGAGGATGGAGGCGGGGTGGTGTGGGAGGGTTGAGACTGCAGCATCACCCCTTCTGCTGGACTTGCACTTTGCTTATTGGTGAAATTATTAAGGCCCCTCCACGTAGTTAAAAGGGAGGTTTATTTAGTGGTGTAACTTACAAATGGAGGGATAGGTAGGTTGCAGGGTCTAGGAAAGGCGTGGCGCAGTCCGGCGGTGTTCTCTGGAGAACTCTGCTCGGTCTACCTCCCGCGTCCAGGGTCCAGGAACCAAGAGAGATGGCGCATCCGGATCTCGGGTCTTCAGGGTCCTCTCTTGGCCCCGCCTTGTAGGTGTGACAGTTACTGAAGCCTCAATGGGGGTTGGAACTTCCAGATCAAAGCTGGAATGGCTACTCACTGCATTTGCTCTAGGCTTCAACTGAAGGAAACACATTTCTGAAGGATTTTTTAAAAATGTGTTCCTTGTTTGTACAGAAATCAGTGTCATAATAGTGCTCACTATCCAGGAGAGTAAGAAGGAAGCAGGAAGTGTGGTAACACCTATTGAGTGCCTACTTCTTGCTGGTCTTCAGTGGGCGGTTCCTCTTCCACACTACAGCTACCATCTGTATGGTACACAGCAATTGCAAGGGCTGCCCCAAGCGGAACGCTACCAGACACTGACCTCGTACTAATTCTGTTCTGGACCGTCCTGTCCCCGTGGGATCCGTGGTCTCTGGCTGCCTGTCTTTCCCAGCGACATTTCTCAAGATGGATCATGTTTCAGGTTTGTAATTCCTTAAACATCTTTCCTGCTGACCCTTCCCAAGGCCTGGATGCTGTTACCTAAGAAACGAGCACAACAAAGATGCATGAGAGACTGAAAATTAAAGCCTCGGGGTGTGAAGGTTTAAGTCCTGGCAGCAGCTGGAGAAACGACCTCGGTGTAAAGATGATTGGCAGCAACGTCAGCATCTATTGGCAAGTGTTCAGAAGGTGGCATTCGGAGCTGTGTGTCCAAAAAGACTGTGCTGCACCGAGCACATATGGGTGTGTCACCTTAGCGCACATTTCCTTATTGTTTCTACGATTGTTAAGACAGTCTCCTTATGTATCTCAGGGTAGACTCAAACCTGTGATTCTCCTGCCTCACTAATGAGTGCTGGGATTACAGGCCTGGGCTTCTGCATCTGGCCCATTTCCTTATTATTCAGAAATAAGACTATGGCCTGCGCTTCATGAGCAAATGTGACTCCTGTTATGCAACTGGAAGTGGAAACTTTTCATTAAGGTATTCCGGAAATTTCCAGAAATCACTGAAGAGTATCAGCCCGCACTGAAGCTGGGCAGCTCCTCATTTCTCCAGTGACAGCAGTATAGGGTTAATCCATGGTTATAAAGTAGACAATCCAGACCTCCCCAGAGATCAACATGCCACTCAGATGTGGTTTTGGACATGTCAATCCCCCCTACCCCCCAAAGTTAGAGTGATATAAAGGCAGGGATCCACCGGGCAGCTGGGCTAGTGCAAACTGAGACATAGCAAGATTGGAATACCAACCCAACTTCAAAGGCTGTGTTAAAAGAATATAAAATTCTTCACTGGTAATTTTTGCATTAAACATATGCCAGACTATACTATTTTGTATATATGGGGCAAAATATAGTATATAATGAAAACAATTTTTATCTGTTTCTTTTACTGCAGTAAGGTAGCTAAAGGAAGGTTTAAATCATATTTGTGATTGTGTTATATTCCTGTTGGACAATGCTGGCTTTTACCATTTCAAAATCTGGTGGTCTCAATCAGGTGTATGGTTTATTTATTTATTTTGGTTTTTGAGACAGGGTTTCTCTGTGTAGTTTTGCGCCTTTCCTGGATCTCGCTCTGTAGACCAGGCTGGCTTCGAACTCACAGAGATCCACTTGCCTCTGCCTTCCGAGTGCTGGGATTAAAGGTATGAGCCACCACCGCCTGGCCTATTTTTTTTTTTTTTTTTTTTTTTTTTGTTCTTTGACTTTTCTTTTGTTTTGTTTTGTCAAGACAGGGTTTCTCTGTGTAGCCCTGGCTGTCCTTGAACTGTAGACCAGGATGGCCTCAAACTTAGAGATCTGCCTGCCTCTGTCTCCAGGAATGCTGAGATTAAATGCATGTGCCACCACCACCCAGCTCCTCAATCAGATTTTTTACTTAGTATCTTATTAAAATAAAAACTACTTTCCTGAATCTTATAAAAATTTTAATGGAATTATATCTATTGTTATTTCTTATTAGACTGTAAACTAAGAGTCTGGGACTGGCTTCAGTAGCTTCCGAGGTCTTCTTAGCTGTACCGTTCTGTGACATTGAACTTGGTGAAAAAGCTCCCGGGATGTTTCTAGATGACGAGTTCCAACTGGAGACTCCTGCAGCAGAAGCAGCCTAGCTCCAAGCATTACTAGGTCCTGTTCCTAACCCGATCGTGGGAAGCTTGAGTTCCAAAGGTGGGTGGTGTGTTGCTCTGGCCCTACTGCGTCAGCGGGGGCTTGCAGGCTTGAGCTGGTCGCTCCAGCTCTTTGTGACCGACTTTTCCATTTGTGGCAGAAAAGCAATGGTCCTTCGACAAGGATATCAGAGGGCTATGATGCAGGAGGGGAGAAACAGAGACACTTTGTGTGTAAACTTTGTGGGATGTAAAATAAGACCTCTTCTCCGTGGAGAGCAACAGGAGAACATGGTTCTGAACTGGATAAAAATGATCACTTCAATTAAGAAAGACAGACAGGTTTCTGACAGTTAATGAAATTTCCATAGTCTGTGATTTTTTTCCCCTAAAAACCCACATTTATCTCAAAATGAAACAGGCAGAAGCCCAACCTGGTACTTAGGGCTGTGAAAGCCACCCTCTGTGACACGCTGTTTTACTGGCTGCGTGTGCTGTGGACTGCAATTATTTAATGTTTGCCCTTCGCTTGTCTAAACGGCCAGCGTGTAAACCTGTTTGTGAGGGGCGTGGCTGAAGTTAATAATGGGCTTTTTTTTTCAATGGTTGGGATGAGGGTTCTTCTCTTCTTGGTGACTCAAGATGCAGCAGGTGACTGCAGGCAGGCTTTCCCGGTTTCCAGGTCCCTGTTCTACAAGAACCCAGCTTAGGTTTCACGCTGAGCACCCTTGCTATCCTGCAGGGACCAAGAAGCAAGAGGAAGGCAGGTAGCTGCCTCCCCTGGAATGCTTTCATTCCCAAACAGGAAGCACATTTGCCAGAAAGCACAGGAAGTGAGGTCATGAGGACAAAGAGCAGACTGGAGGAATCTGAAGACACTTCTGAGGGGCCGAGGATATCCCATCGTGTTGACCCAGGGTCCCGTGCTGTCTCACTGCTCCTCAGGCCTACCAGTGCACAGTGGAAAACCAAAGGCAAACCCATTAAGATTAGGCACCTTTACCCATAAAATAGCTATATTGTTTAGTGACAAATCGAACCAAGGTTACATTTCTGCTGGTCCTGTTCCCAGCCCTTTGCTCTCCTCCAGCGGGTGCCCTCTTTCTCCTCCATTCTTGACTTCCGTTTTCTCCATTCCACATCCCTCCTTCACCACCCTTCACTACCGCACTTCTCCACAGAGAAGTCACAGTTCCCTTCCTCATTACTTACCCACTGCCTAGCCCCGCTTTAATAAGGCTGAAATCACACACACACACACACACACACACACACACACACAAAGAGAGAGAGAGAGAGAGAAAGAGAGAGAGAGAGAGAGAGAGAGAGAGAGAGAGAGAGAGAGAGAGAGAGAGATGTGGTCTTCCAAGACCACCTTCAGAGAGAGATGTCCTTGCAGAACTTCCTCATACCCTCCCAGTGGGTGAGCCCAGAGAACACCTGTGTCTCTGTCTTTCCAAATCTCTACACCTGGAACTCCCCTTCTCAAGTTCCAGAAACTGTTCTTTCTACACATCCTCCAAAATCCTGTGACTCTTTGTCACCCCCTTGCTTGAGTGTTCCTTCTCACCTGCCCCCTCATGCTGACACTCCCTCAAAGTCATCTGCAGTCTTCCTTTAGCGGCGTGCACGGCAAGTCACGGTGTGTCTACACATCTGGCCCTTGAGGAAGTCGTGGCACCATCCACCCGACTGTCGTCTCTAGTCTTCTTCCTTTCTGTCCATTAAAGATGGCCTCCCATTGTGCTGGACATGGTGGTTCTCAGGATTAGATGCCCTGAAAGAAACAGGAAGAATAAAGGTTCTAGAATGTTCTGAAGGAACCAATAAAGTGGTCTGTGGGGGAAGAGATCAAAGCAGGCAGGGATGTGGAATCCACTAGAAAGTCCTTACCATGTCCAAGAGTGCAAACGAAGGGTTGGGGTACTTGCGGGGTCTATTTCCGGGGCTTAGTTCTAAGATGGAAGCAAGGAAGAGGTGCTTAGAGCACACCATGTTGTTGGCCTTCCGCATCTCGGTGCTGCTGGACGCTCTCCCCAGGACCCTGCTCACAGTTAACCTCAAAGGGCCGCTCTGGTCCCCTCAGCTTTCACAGCGCCCAAATTCTGTTTCTCATCGAGTTGATTGCACTCTTCCCACCCGGTGACCGGTGACGGTGGCCGGTGACCGCGGCTGGGGATGCCCTTCCTGCTCTTGGTTCCCTGTTTCTCTCTTCCTCCCTCCTCCTGGTAAACAAGTCTCAGCTAAGGGTCCCAAGAAGACAACGTGCCCACTAAAGGGTTAACTGAGGGAGTTCTGTGGAGGGATTGTTTACACAGGTGTGGACAAGATTAAGGGAACTCAGAAGGGTGGAGAATGTCATCTGACCCTTCATCTGAAGTCTCAAGAACAGGCAGCTCCATGGGCACAGAAGTCAGGTAGGTGGTTCCCGAAGGCCGGAGGTACTGGGGGAAATGTTAAAGGACCGTGAATGGGCTCCAGGTCTCTTTTTGAGATTTGAACGTTCTAAAATTGATCATCCTGACGGCTATTCAACCCCTATGCTCCAGAAATCACCACTATCACGCTTTGCGAATTAAGTTTCAGTAAAGCAAATAGGCTTTTACAGCTAGAATTAGCTGGCTGGCGTGGGAAGCTGGAGGCTTTACCACTTGCGAGTCTGCCGCGGGGAGGGGGTCAGAGGTACGGAATGTAGGGCCCAGTTGGCTCTGAGGGTCACGTGACAAGGCTGGGACCAGGAAAGAACACCGCTACTGCCTGACCTGGTGTGGTGAAGAGCAAGCAGAGTGAAGGCCTTGCCTTTGCCAGGCTGCCCTTCATCGCTAACCTGTGCTTCCTGCCACTCAGCTCCAACAGAACAGAGACCAGCCATGCTGGGCACGGGGCAGGTGGGGCAGGACCAAGGAGGATGAGGCAAGCCTTGCTGGAATTACTGGAATGTGCAGTCTTCCTCCTTCCTTTGTCCTCAGAACCTGTCTCAGTGAGCTCCTCCTTAGCTCTTGCGCTGTGGCACCTTGTACGCAGCTTGTCAAGTACAGTGTCCCTAGTCAAGTTGGGGGGGGGGGGGATGACACTGGTAGTTATAGGGGTCCCACTTGCTTCCTGCCCCCCTCCCTCTTAGACCCTTCCTGGTTCTCAGTGGCGAGCCTTGTGTTTTGTTATTAAAAAATCAGTGTCACAACAGTGCTCACCACCAGGAGAGTAAGAAGGAAATGCAGAGCGTGGCAACAGGTATTAGGTGCCTGTTTCTTACTGGTTTCCACATGGATTGTTCCTCTGCCGAATTTACGGGTATCATCTGTATGGCACCCGGCAATTGCAAGAGCTGCCCCAAGTGGGACGCTCCCAACACTGACCGAGTGCTTGGTGCAAGAAACGTCGGAAAGAGTGAGGAAACACGCCCCGTGAACGGGCGTGTCCCCTGCCTGCCCTTTGTCACAGCACTGGCTTCAGCCAACGCTTCCCTGTGTGGTGAAGGTGTGTGTGGACAGAGAGAAGGGGAGGAAGAAGCTTCCCACAAGCCAAGGCTGCCTTTATGAGGCGTCAGTGTGGTTCTCACAGTGCCAGAGGTAGGTGTTACGGCCTCTGTTTACAGATGAAGATATGGCCTCCGTGTTGGGAAATAGTCACACCGAAGGAATGTGCCAGCAGCAGGACTGTCTGCTTTCCCAGCTTCCTGCACCGGGAAGCTGAAGTCATCAGAAAGTGACATTCACACTTCTGTGCAGCTGCCCGTCAGGCACTTGTATGGTACGGCTGGAGGAATGCATTCTGTCACGTGTGATGGATGCTTCGAGCCTCCCATCCCTAGCATCACTAGCAGTGACTATCCAATGGTAACACACATGCATCACAAATGTCAGAAGGCATGGGGGGTGAGTGATCGAAATGGGGAATGTTCTATAAACTAAAGAGCAAGCTCAAAACTGCCTCCTGAAAACTAAGGGTCACGGGCAAGGATACGCCTCCTGGGGGTGGTACCTGAAGGATCAATCCCCAGAAATACTTTATAGAGGCTTTTCCAGCTAAAGGAAGCAGTACACAGGGCCAGTCTGGATGCTTTCTTTAGGCAGAAATTCTAATGAAATGGTTTGACAAAGAAATGCTGTTTCACTCTGCCTGTGAAACTTTTACAAGAAATTCTGCTATGATTTTTAAACATGATAAACTTGTCCAGTGGTTGGTTTGCCATGTACAATCACTGCCATATTGGCACATGATGCGTGCGCTGGCAGATGCCCAGGAGGTGAGGCAGGGAGTAGAATATGGGCAGTTCTTTCTTCAACACTCCAGTGCAGAGAGATCCATAAGCAGACTTCACCACTGGAAAAGTCTGCAAGATCATCAGCACATCCCACAGCTCCGTGGCTTAGCAAGTGCGCAGCCGACTTTTCCCAGTAAGAATGAGTGTTCCTTTTTCTTCACATTTTCTATTCATAATCCACTCTCCTATCCCCTGAAAAACACAGCAAGAAGTCAGGTTGAGACAGAGCCACTGGACAAATGGTCGTACCCATTTGCTTGTAAAGACACACTGTGCTGTACCAGGTATGTATGGAATTGGTGACATTTTTAATACACATTGGAGGCTGGAATCCATTGTTTGGAAGGATCTGGAAAAGGCGGGAAAGGGCATCAACTTTCACCTCTTGGTCTGTCATGTAGATCTCCCCACGGTAAAGTATTGAGATCTGTTAATGATTATACTTCCTAACTGAAACCTGAAAGAAGGTCAGTGAAGTGTGGATAAACACGCACCAGGTGTGTGTGTGTGTGTGTGTGTGTGTGTGTGTGTGTGTGTGTTCCCAGAGCGCCACACCATTCTCACAGTCATCCTGAAAGCTGGCAAGCTTCCAGCCGTGCCACCCTGCCCTGGTGTTGTGCTTTTGGCAAAGGACTTGAGCTTCCTGACTCAGAAGCAAAGGCTCCCTTGCGCCCATCGGTCTGCAGTTTTCACTGTGTTTGCACCAGCTTCCCTTCCCGGACAAGCCCCTTGAGGGTGACACAGAATGTCAGAGGGGGCTATCGAAGACGTGGTGAGTTTGTGTTATAGCTGTGTCATTCAAATCCGACCTGTACCCTCCTGGGAGTCCTGTCCCACCCTCCCACCAGGGTTAGAAAGGTGGCCCACGACAAAGCTGTCGGTAAATGGGGAAATGTTCTCCCGGCAGGGACGAGTATCATCTCACTTAGTAGAGATGGTAAATAGTTCAAAGGGTAATCAGCCTGCTAACGGTCAGCACATCTCCTAAAATGAAGAATCGGAGCTCACCTCTACAGGGGTCTGGCTCTAGAACTCAGCCCTCCGAATCACACAACAGAATAGCACCAGACGGGACTAATCGATCAGTAGATGAAAGACACACCTCACCACACCCCCAAATTTACCTTTCCAACACCCTAAAGACAGAGACATTTTCAGGGACAGGCCTATTCCCATCAACTGCTTTAACAGGGCTTCCCAGGCTGGCACAATTATGATGCTGCACCTTTTTTCCTGAGCAGAATGAGAAAGCAAGTCAGAGGCCCGAGGGATGGCTCCGTGGGTAAGAGTGCACACCGTGCTTCCAGAGGAGGCCACTTTCGTTCCCAGCAGGACACAGACAGCTCACAATCCCAAGGGAACCCGGTGCTTCCGAGGCAGGCACATACCCACACTCAGACATGTCCACATAATAATAAGTATCTTTAGCAAGGGAAAGAGAGTAGGCCAGGCTGCAGGACAGTGAGTACCAGGCATCTGGTGTGTTCCTCGGGTTTGGAGTACCAGGCCAAGCAGGGACCGCCACCTGCGTGGACCCTGACACGTACAACACATAGTGTGTGACCCTTCGATTTGGATGCTATGGACTTGTAAAGTGTGAAACCAACTTTATATTTACAAATAAAAAAAAAAAAACAAGTTGGGTTTCTGAACTTTTCAATTTTACTTTTTATGTACTTTTTTTTCTCAACCTTGCTAGGGAGTAAAGGATGGCCTTAAATGTCTGCTCCTCCTGCCTGTACCTCCTAAGTGTTGAGATGTGTACTCTCGTGCCTGGTGTATGCAGCAGTACTGGTGATCAAACTCAGGCCTTGACGAATGTTAGACAAGCTTGACCAATGCAGCCATGTGCCCTAGAAAAATCTGTTTATTTGTTTTTTTCAAAACAAGGGTTCTCTGTGTAACTGCTCTGGCTGTCCTGGATCTCCCTCTGTACACCAGGCTGGCCTCGAACTCACAGAGATCCACCTGTCTCTGCCTCCCAAGTGCTGCGATTAAAGGAGTGTGATCCCACCGCACAGCAAAAACATTTTTTCAGTGTAGGTTTTATGTGCATTTCTGCAGAGATTTCTTACCAGGAAACGTTTTTCTTCGGAAGAGAAATACTTAAATCTAAAGATTACAGCTCATGTCTAGAAATGGAAAAGGGGGTTCGACAGTTGAAACACACTTATTGTCAATGTCAAGTCATTTACCTGTTTACGTTTATACCATCTGGGCTTTTTTTCAAGGGGTGGGAGTAAGGGCAAAACTTCTCAAGATCAGTGTCTTTTTCAGGGCCAGGAGGAAAACAGCAACCACCTTTTTTGCATAATTCTAACCACTTCAAGAAATGAAAACCACGACCGGAAGCCGCTCTGGTCAAACGATGACATTTACTATGTCTGCTGCATGGAGAGCAGAGGTTGGATCTTTCCTCCCCACTTTACTGAGCACTGTTTCATTAGGGCCAAGCATAGCTGCACATGCCTCTAGAATCCAGCACTCAGGAGGTAGAAGCAGGAGAATGCAAATTGAGGGCAGCTTGGTCTGTGAATCTCAAATTTCTTTTCCCCATTTAAAAAAAAAACACACTTCTGTATGTGTGATGATGCTTGTGGGTGAGTGTAGGCATACTATGGTGAGTGTGTAGAGGCCAGAAGAGAACCCTCTAGAATGAGTTGTCTCTGTCCATACAGGGATTGAACTCAGGTCATCAGGCTTGAAGGGCAAGTGTTTAACCTGCTAAACTACTTTACTGGGCCAAAATTTTCTTTCTAAATAAAATTGCTTATTTAGAGAGTACACTGAACTGTTTTTGTTGTTTTGAGAAGCATAAATAGATTTATTTATGTGACCATATTGGGAAGATGAACAAAGAGGTTGAATGGCCACCCCTAGTCCCTACTTCAAGTTCATCTTTGTCATTTTTCACTGGGCTGTGTTTTACCCTGTGAGTGTACCAAGGAAGACACCAAGACAATCAGAACACTGCCTTGTGGCTCTGGAACACCACTTCTTCCCCTTTTCTTGACACATGCTTTGCAAATATTTTCTTCTGACAGATATAGAATCTTGATAAATCACAAAATTCAGACATGAATATTTCCAAACTAAGCTCCTCAGATTAGCTGGGAAGTTTTATATTATTAATTCACATAGGAAGCAAGGTATGTTTTACTCTATTTTTTTGTTCTTTTGGTTTTGAGACAGCCTTAAATCCTCCTTTCTTCTGCCCCCACCTCCCAAGTTCTAGCCTTCGGCCTGAGCCATGACATCCAGTAAGAGTTGGCTCTTTAAATGAAATTTAAATGAAAATGAAAATGATCAACCTCAAGAATGAGAGACATCACTGTGGATTCTTCACACTGACATAATTTTTAAAAACAGATATATAATATCTTCATGCTGATAGATTTGAAATATTAAGGAAAACTGGACATCACCTCAGAAAAATGAAAGTACCAATATGGAAGAAATAGAGGATTTCAATAGATCCGTAACTATTACAGCAATTATATCTATATGTAAAGCTCTTCCTCCCTGACCGTGTCCATAAAAGTTCAAGGGAAGTGGGGAAGGTCAGAGAATGAAAAAGGAGACATTTCCTAACACTTTTTGTGAGGCCAGTGCAACTTTGGCACTAAATCTAATAGGGATATGGTAAGAAAGACAAAGAATAATCCCATCTTCTTGTGCAAATGGATACAAACTTTATACCAGGAAATCAATAATAACAGTGTAGGGAAAATGCCAACATCACAAAATTATAGGCTCATTCCTGGGAGTGGTAAAATAACATTATGAAAAGAGAGAAATATTGTAGCCATATAATTAATAATGAGAAGAAATTTAAAATAATTTAAATCTACTTGCAATTTAAAACACTCTTAGTAAGTTAGGAACAGAGTAGTAGGTGCTTCATGAATATGATAAAGAATATTTTTTAAAGTATTTGAAAAAAAATTAATAGTGAGATGTTGAAGTTTTCTGTTTGGATCCTAACTTGGGCAGTAATGGCGGAAGACGTGACAGAGGTCACTAAGCCACCGTTATTTGTAGTTAACTGAGTAGAAAAGGATGGAATGAGGACATGCAGCTCCTAGGTATTGTGGAGGAAAAGGTTTATTGTAGATATGGTGGAGAAAACAGCCAGAGACGTCTGGAAGGGTCCAGACTGACCCAGGCCATGAGAGGAGAGAGAGGGCGGGAAGAGGAAGAGATGGAGACAGAGGAACCAGGAGCCAAGAGGCCAGGAGAGAGCTGGGAGACCAAAGAGGACACATAATCCAAATGGCTGAGCTACCCAGGGAAGAGAAACGAGGAGGAGGGAAGTGGAAACCCGGTCCCTGGAGGGGAGGGGTGTACTGGGAGGGAGAGCTGGCAGCCCAGTCAGCCGTTTGTCCCTAGGGCTTTTTGAGACCTAACATTAACATGATTGTACATAAGAAACAAAAATTAATAGAATTTAAAAGTGTTTTGTTTAACAAAATTGTTAGACACAATGTGCATATTTTAACAATCATTTATATTTCTGTGACCTAGCAGTAATTGGAAACCAAAATATTAAAATAGATACAAATATACAAGAGCAGAAAGTATCAAATACTTAAGATGAAATCTAAAAATACACCTAAGGCTTATCTAGACCAGTTATATAGCATCATTAAGAAAAATTAAAGATAATTTTATTAAAGGTAATGGGGATAGTCCATGGATTAGGAATGTTATTGTGATAAATACATCAATTCTCTCCAAAGTGATCTAGAAACACAATGTGGGCCCAACAAAAACCACAGCTGGATTCTTAAGATATTTAACAAGAGAATTATAAAATTAACACGGAGCAGGAAGGGCCGCTGAGAGTCTTAGCAGCAAGACAAACTTTCCTAAGAAGAAAAAGGTAGAAGAATTCAGTCGACCAGGCATAAGACTTGGTTGGTGTATGATTTCAATGACTGAGACAGTGCTTTGTCAGTAGATAGCAAAGAGGCCAAAGGAAGTGTGAGACATGCAGACACCCAAGGCCACAATGCCACAAAGGAAGGGGATCAGTGTGAGACATGCAGACACTGAAGGCCATGATGCCACAAAGGAAGGGGATCAGTGTGAGACATCCATTCACTCAAGGCAACAATGCCACATTACACAGCACTGAGGTTGCTTTTTTCAACAAATGCTGCTTAGAAAAATACAACCTGAACTGAACCCCAAAATTAATATTTGGTATTAAGTGCAAAGGGTCTAACAAAAAGACTTGAGGAATTGAAATAAAATATGTATGATTCTGAGATGGATAAAAATCTCTCAAATAGCATATAAAAGAACTATAATCATAGAGGGAAAGACTGATAAATACAAATTTAAATCTAAGAACAAAGGACAATGCTACAAGGGTGAGAAGACAAGATGCAAAGGAACAGACTGATTATGACGGAGTAAAAACTTCACATCCAGAACGTATTAGTGTCTTCTTCAGAAAATTAAGACAGATGACCCAATGGGTGGGAGATGCTCAGTCCATAAAGTGCTCACCACACAAGCATGAAGACCTGAGTTTGATGCCCAGAACCCAAGTAAAAACTGCTTATAACCCCGGCAGTGGGGAGGCAGAGCCGCTTATAACCCCGGCAGCGGGGAGGAAGAAGCAGGAGGATCCCGGAACTTGGCTAGACAGCCTAACCTAAGTGCCAAACTCCAAGCCAGTGAGAGAATCTCTCACAAAACAAGGTAGGTGGCACCTGAGAAATGACACCAAAGTTGACCTCTGGCCTTCAAATATACGTGCACATATGTACACACACACACACACACACACACACACACACACACACACACACACACCAAGAGACTTCAAGACATCATAAAAGGTGGTATCCAAACCAAGTACTATGTGAGAAAATATTTTCATTAAAAATGAGAAAAATGTGAATTAAGACTCTAAACTCTCAGAACAACACCCACCAGGATGGCTAAAGACTGATGTTCTCGCTGCAGCCCTGAGGAGCTGCTGATGGAAAATGGATTCAGGACTCAGAAACACATGCGTGTGTACCCTTCTGCTCCTGCAACTCCTGCACGTGGACCCAAACGACGTACGTACCCAGACTGTACACAGGGACACCGGCAACTATTCAGGCCAGCACCTTCCCTAAAGAGTGAAAACCTGAATGAACTCTCAGGCTCACCAACTATGGGACAGCAGCAGACTCTGATGGGGTGCTGTATGACAAGTCATGTAGAAAGAAACCAAACATGGAGCACAGACAGAAGTCAGATGATTCTGTCTTCACGAACTTCAAAAGTAAGATGACTTAACTCATGGTGTCAGAAATCAGGATAGTGCTCAACTTTGCCAGAAGATGAAGGGGAAGTTTTGGGAGAGATAGGAGCAAGACTTCAGGAGTGGGAATGGTGTCCTTCCAATTGTTTTTAAAGTTAATTAAGCTGTACGGTTACGGGGTGTAATCTTTTCTATACAGATCCACATAAAAATGTGCGTCAGTTAAGTCTTTGCAGTAATGTGGTGTTAAGGGGGAATGAATGATTTAGGAAGCAATATTGCAAGAGTGCAGAGGACAGAATATTACCCGCTATAGCGTGTGATAGGCTACGTTGGCTTCTCAGGAATGAAGACATAAAGGAAACCTGTGATGGCTAAATAAAAAATTGCTGTGAGGTTGCTAAAGGGAGCTAGCTCTCAGTGTGACAGAAGGTGCTGAGTACAGCCGGTCCAGACTGGAGCAAGCTTGCAACCACATCCCCAATGCCCTTGGCTCTGTTTTCTCACCTGAAGACAGTATGTGAAGAGAAGCCTGCTCCCGTGTTCACGGACACGGCACATGCACGGCAGCATCATGGCTCTGTCCTCCAAGCCCTCGGTCTGGATCAGCTGAGGATGCACATTAATTAATCTGTGTGCTTTTGCAAAAACAGAGGTGCATTCATAATTATTGTCTATCTGCAGCTAAGAAAATATAATTGCAAAGTAAAAATAACAATCTTCCCTAGAGCTGCTTCCTCAGACAATCTAATTAGGGATTAAAGCTCTTCCCTAGAGGCCTGTCTGTGAACTCTCCAAGTGATTTTAGAGGAATTTCATGTAGGGAAAGGCTGCTGATCTTTCTGAGTTAAAATGTCCGTGTCCTGTGCACCCTGATTCTTTCTTTGGGATTGCCACCATTCTCTAAAAAAATATTTAAAATATACCTGCTTTATTTTCCTGCCAAAGCAAGTCTATAGTGATACGGATTTTCAAGAACTGGGCCCTTTCCTTCTCTCTTGCTTTTTCTGCAACTTAGCATCTGTTAGCTGGTATCTTATATCTAGCTTTTAAAATTAGTATTTAGTAATTTGTTGCAACTCATTTTGATTTTTTTCTTTTATGTGCACTTTATATGCATTGGTGTTTCACCTACATATATGTAGGTGTGAGGGTGTCAGATCTCCTGGAACTGGAGTTACAGTTGGTTATGAGCTGCCATGTGGGTGCTGGGAATTGGACCCAAATTCTCTAGAAGAGCAGCAGGTGCTCTTAACCACTGAGCCATCTCTGCAGCTCAACTCATTTTGACTTTTTCAACCACTTAAACATGTGATTGTATATGGTTGTGCATGCCTATAGTCCTAGGCTTTGGGAGGCTAAGGTAAGAGGCACAAGAGTTAAAAGTCAGCCTGTCTTTTAAAAAAGAAAGAAAGAAAAAGCCAGGTGTGATGACACATGCCTTTAATCCCAATACTCAGGAGGCAGAGGCAGGCAGATCTCTGTGAGTTTGAGACCAGTCTACAGAGTGAGTTCCAGGACAGCCAGAGCTGTTACATAGAGAAACCCTATACTGAGAAAAAGAAAAACCAAAATAATTTAACCTATCAAACTCCCACTCCAAACTTACAAAAACTCAGATGTAGGCCATACCCAGCCCACAGGTTTGTACACTCTGTTTAGAACATTCACCTTTGCCTACACATTAACCCACAGTCTACATGACCAACCGCTTGGGAGAAGGGAAATTTGTGTTGGAGAAAATTCGACTAAATTATACTAAAGCCCTTTTCTAAAATTCCATTTTTATTTTACTGATATTTCAGCATTCCAATTCAAACTGTATATTTTCTTCTTTAACAACTGTATGGGAAATTAAGGGTTAAATATCACCCTCTTAGTGGGGGAAATCTTAACATTGAGCCTGAAAGCTTATTTTCTGGAATCCCAATTCAAGGTAACAGCTAGAATCATACAAGATTCTCTCATAACCAGCTGTTGAGATGAATACTTTAGAAGATGCTAATGACATCTTACATTTCTCATAGGAATTACAACCACAAATTATGGAAGCTGCCGAGTACTAGATTTCATTAATAATGTATTTTTTACCACACCGTGCCTCATGCTTGCCTGCTGAAACTATGTGGTCCCAGTTTGCTATGACACATAGTCACTTTAAAGGATGTAGTATCTAAACGAGGATTGGTTTCTTCCTGTCAGAAACCTGAGCTAATCTGCAATAAGCATACGTTTATTCATTTTGCCACTGATGCCTACTTAAATCTCTGGTAGCAGTCAATCTGAAAACCTTATATCAAGTGTTTTCATACATTTCAAGGTAGGTAGGTACTCAGACCAAATGGAGTTCAAGACAGATTTGGACAACTTTAGAAGTTTCCATTTTATTATGTTCAACTTTCCTTATAATTGTTTGGCTTTTCTTGTGACCATTCAACTAAAATTCACTGTAAGACTCAGGGTTGTGTATGATGGTTCCTTCCTGTAATCCTAGTGCCTAGAGAGCCGCGGCAAGAGGATTCAGAGTTTAAGGTCTTCTTCAGAGCTACACGGTGAGGTTGGTTGATGTCAGCCTAGGCTACATGAGGCCCTGTTTAAAAAACAAAAACAAAACTTTAAAAAGAATTATCTTAAAATTTAAAGATTTCCTTTTGTGTATATGTAGGTGTATATCCAAGTGTGGGTTTGTGCATGTGGGCGTAGTGCCCTAAGAGACTAAAGAGGGTGCTGGATCCACTGAAGGTGAGTTACAGGGAGTCGTGAGGTTCCTGATGTGGGTGCTGGGAATGGAGCTGGAGTCTTCAGCAGCAAGAGTGATGTACCCTTAATGGCAGGATCATCACTCCAGCTCAACCTCTAATTTTTAATTAGTTATTATTATTTGAGATAGAAATGTACTGTGTTGTCCTTGCTGGCCTGGAACTATGTAGATCAGGTTGGCCTCTAACTCATAGAGATCTACCTGCCTCAGCCTCGCGAGTGCTCTGATTACAGGCATGTGCCACCACACCCAGCCCATCCTTGAGGATTTCATGGAACTTTAAAGTTATGTTTTGCCATATTAACTACCATAGATGGGCATCTGCACGTTGAGAAAGCATACTTGGTGAACATACTAAGTGGAGATATCTGTCTATGCAGTCTTGTCTTACAAGTCACCAATAAAAATATCATTTTTTGAAAATTTCCTTACGTTTCATACTTTGTTTTAATCCCAAGGAGAGAAAACACACCTGTGTTGAAGACTTTAATAATAGTGAGTATTGCACACATGATGCTGCAGTGTTGTTTGTTTTTTTTAAACAATACCACATCAAGTATTCAGATTAAGAACTGAGTTTTGGAAAGATACTGGGCATTAGATGGCCAAAGGCAGCTGGATGGAGTCAGGACCGTGTAACTCTAAAAGCTATACTGGTTCCATCATTCTGAGATACAACTTCCAAGAAAAAGAGACAAAAAGCTCTGGGTTTCTGTAGGAGGGGCTGGCAGGAGCTTTTGAGTGGCAGAGAACACTTTAGCTGAGTCTATGGAGATATTTGAGTCTAGATGGGCCACAATATCTTGCTTTAAGAAGGAACCTCAAATCTCCATTCCGAGCTTATTACGACAGAAATTATTTTTTTGTAAATAATATTGCGGGCACTTGTTGGTCCTCCAGAGCCATCGTCCTGTGGCTGTAGCTGAGCCCTAGCTCCTGGGCATTGTGACATCTCCAGTCATTCTTATCTCTTTCCCCGGTCACTGCAGCAAGGAAAAACAGAGCAGTATACCACTCACACCAGAAGTGACACACTAGTTTTTCACAGCTCATTGACCAAAACAAGTCATGTGGCTGTGCTTATTTTACAGGGTGGAAAGTGAAATTCTGTGAGCTCAGCAATGCAAAGTTGAAGCTTGTAAACAACAGAGAAGGTCAGGGTTTCATACGGTGACTGTGAAAAGGGGCTTCCATTAGAGAGAAGTGGAGGTATGACGCTGGAGAAGTGCGGGAGTGGAAACACACTTGTAAGGCGGTGAGACGAATACTCTGCTTAGAAGTCACATATGAAACAGCAGGAAAAATAAAGCCGCGAAAAGAGCCGCATAGTTGTCTTTGACGCAAGGGTTTTCCTGGGCTGGTCACAAATGGGACCCTCCCAAGGCAGTGTCTGAGGAGGCTCGGTTTGCAGGGAGGAGAGCGTGCAAACCAAAGCATGGTGAAACAAGAAGGAATGCTAGGATTAGACAGAGGGGACGGACTATGAGCAAGCCGGGAGTGTTCAGGGTAAAGCCGGGGTCAAAGAGATGAGCCTCTAAATCAAGCGCTTAGGGAAGAGTCAGCAGGGGAGTGACAGCAGAGGGGAGGGAGGCTTGGCACAGAGCCCAGGAACTGGGACCGGCAGGGGCACGGGCATCTGGTAAGGATAGGTGAGAATGGGGTTTCATCTACAGAGAATGCACAGTTTAAAAAGGTACAGTATATAATGTGTCAAATTCATTAAACTTACTGGAAACAAAGCAATTAGCATAGCACAGCCCCCCCCCTTTCCAAAGAACAAAAACAATGAGATATTACAGCCTCCTATGGCTTAAAGTCCTGCAAAGACTTTAGAATGTTATGGAAGTCTTCTGAACAAATGGGAATTCTAACGCAGTGCCTTTTAATAATTAAAATGAAAAGATGTGTACATTAAAATTGAATGATTTTCCTCTTTTCTATGTGGTGCTTCTGTACAGTTTCCCTCAGAGCTCTTCAGAACTCCCCTCAAGTGGTTAATGTTTAGATCTAGAACAGATTCTTATTTCAAACAGATAGTCGGGAAACAATTTGTAAACCTTCACTGGATCTGATCCTTGTAGCAGCTCAGTAAGGGCAGTTAATGTACGTTGTCATTCTTGTTTATTTCCCATGAGGAAACGAAGGTTCAGATAGCCGCAAGGACCTGTTTACAATCCTCAGTAGTGTCAGAGGTGGATCACAAACCTGGGAACTGTGGCTGTTGGCTAGTGCTGCTCCTCTGATCACATGCACGTTCAGTGTGGGAGTGAAGACAGGTTCACCTGAGCAGAAGGAAATGTGTGGCCTTGGGAAAGTGATGTGGTCTCAAGGTCAAGTGGAATCTGAAAATTTATTTCAGCCAATGATACCCAATGCCGACTGTAGCAGGAATCTTAAAAGTTCTTATTAATAAAATCAAACCTGAGGCCAGTTATTGGGGTGAATGCTGGAAGATCAGAGAAGCAGAACAGGCCACAGCTACCTCACCTCGCCAGTTCCTCAGCTGATCCTGTTTCCTCAGACTGGAAGCTTCTGAGTCCTCATCCAAATGGGTCTCAGCTGAACTGTGCTGCTCCAAAGCCTGAAAGCTTAACCAGGCAAATGCTTCAGTTTCTGGTCTCCACGCCTTATATATCTTTCTGTTTTTGCCATCACTCCCTGGGATTAAAGGCTCACTTCTTGGGATTAAAGGCGTGTGTCACCACGCCTGGCAGTTTCCAATGTGGCCATGAACTCACAGAGATCCAGAGGGATTTCTGCCTCTGGAATGCTAGGATTAAAGGCGTGTGCCTAACCTCTGTGTTTAATATTGTGGATATTCTGTCTCTGACCCCAGATATGTTTATTAGAGTGCACAATATTTTGGGGAACACAATACCACCACAGCCGACCCAGCACCAGGCTCACTTAGGGAGACTTAAATACCCGGATTACTGGCCTCTCCATGAGAGTCTGACTTGCTGTGTTTGGGATGAGGTTGAAGGTGTATCTGTTAGATTTAAGTCATTTGAAATCATATACGTATTATATAATTTGCTTGTCTATGTAGCCCAGGCTTGCCTCGATCATCTGAGAGCTAGCAACAAGTGTGCCCCACTATTCCCAGCTTGCCTTCTTTACCTTATCACTTCTTAGTCCTCTCCACATTACCTTTTCATGCATTTCTTTAAGGCTCCTAAACCGCATTTAAGTTCTTTTCAGGATATCAGTTTTATTCCTCTGGAGTGAGATTTCTCTCTAGACTGCTGACTGTGACGGTCTTTTGGCACTCAATCTCTTCACGCACTTTAGGAATTTCTGGTTTGTAAGCTGATGTTACTCTCAGCAGTCTCTTTGCTAGGAAGGGCTGTGACTGGGAGCATCCTGTTGTCACGGATGGATGAATCTGGCCCACTCACTGGATGGGCTAGCATAGAAGGCCGCATCGGTGGCTTCTCTCTGGTGATGCCAAGGACACCACATGCTATCCTTGCAGTCGCTTTCTCCTCTCCGCAGCACTTTCGGCCACCACTCCCCACCACATAAGAACCTAGCCCTGTGCAGGATCTGCTTGCAGTGGGTCCCAGTGTGCAACGGGACTCCACCTCAGCCCCTTCTTGCCATTGGGTATGCCCTTCTAGAAAGGGGCGCTCAGCCGTGTCCCAGCGGCTTCCTTTTTACTCTCGGTGTATATTAGGGTAGATGTGTGTGTGGCCGAGTGCTTCAGGGCACATATCCACAACACCATCTTCACAGAAGGCCAGAGTCAAGCTTTCACTTCTCATGGCATTAACTGACGTTGTCAAGAGCACTTCAAAAATGTTTAAGTGGCACTGCATTTTCAAAAGCAAGCAAAACTCCTTCATTTCATATTTTTGATTTATAGACATACTAGTAGGTATTTTTTTAGGAAGCATTCTTAGACATACTTTCCGAGTTTCACAAACAAGGCATTTTCTCAACGCTGCTTTTTGTTCCTCTTATTTTTATTGTTGGTGAGGCATTCTAAAATGACATTCACTTTTCAGTGGATATGTACTTTTTACTTCTAAAATAAAATTTGTTGATTGTGGTGGCCCATTCCAGTAGGATATACTGAGAAGTCAGAGGCCAGTCTGGGCTGTACCTTATCAAGCCAGGTGTGGTGGTGCACACCTTCAGTCCTCCCATTCAGGATGCAGAGGCAGGCGGATCTCTAAGAGCTGGAGGTGAATCTTGCTTCAGGTCACCCAGGGCCTGGTGCTTGCTAGGTTTCAAACTGAGACCATGTTATATTAAAACAACAACAACAAAAGATTTAATGGGAATTTACATTTTAGAATATCAGTTTTTCAGCAAAATTATATAGATACATATATATTCTATATATGTAGGCCATATGAAATATTATGTACATGTATAATTTTTTATTTGAAAGGAGCATGAAACGTACAAAATTAGTTGATATATTTGTATTGTTCTTATATGCATTGTGTCCACATTATCTTTCTAGTTCTGTTACGGAGCTGGTAAAGATTTGGCGTGGGAACAGGGTTCATCGTGCGGCTTATCTTGGTAGTATTTTTGTCTTCAGTACTGAGGACTGGATACAGGGCCTATTGCTTGCTAGGCAAATAGTCCACCACTGGGCCATGTCTTGGCAGCTCGTTTTGTCCATCCACACCAGGTAGGAGGTGAAGTCATACTGACAGTGTGTGGTAGATCAAACCTTTTATTATCAAGTCCCGCCCGCCATCTCCCTTTTTCTTGAGAGAGGGTCCTACCACAGAGCCCTGGCTGGCCTGGGACTCACTCTGTAGACCGGGTAGAGATCTGCCTGCTGGGATGAAGGGCACGCCCCACCACGCCCCATTTCTACAATCTTTTCCCACCACAATTCTCCGTAAACACAGCTTTCTGGAAATTTTACTAGGTGATCTAAAATGTGACTGAATCACAGGCATATAGAAGTATGACGACGTCGAGTCGGAAGACACATTTCTTTATTAGGTAAAGTAGCGCGTATCTATGGAAACCTAATCTGGAATTCCTCCCTTCCTCCTCCCCTCCCACCCCTTTCTCTTTTCCTTCCTTGTTTCTTGTTCAAAGAAACTAATCAACATTGACTGCTCTAGCCTGTAGGTTCTGAAAAAGAGTTAGCTGTTTGGTTTTCAAGGATAATTAGCTAGACAGTTTTCCTGTGCAGAGGCTTCGGTGGAAGACAGTCTATACCAATGTGCTGTGGTTGCCTTCACTCTTATTACACCCTTTACCTTGTATTTTGTTTAAAGAACACCCTCTGAATTGATAGACCCACTAAAATGGTTTGTAAGCTGATTTGTGCAATTATAAAACTGAAATATTTCAACATTCTACTAACTTGGCAAAGTTTGAAAGTTATTGGCAGTCAAGTGATCTGCTGCTCAGTAAACACGGTTGCTGTATCTGTGTCTGCTTTTCTTAGATGTGTTCATCTTGTTCCTGGTTCTACTTCTTTTTTGGGGCTTGTGCAAATTGAGGCAGAAAAAGGTTTATTGCATATTGTTGGTTGTAGAATTTGTTTTTTTAAAAAAATACCTTATTAAAAATAAACTTCAAAGGGTTAGGATGTAGCTCAGTTGGCAGAGTACCTGCCAAGCATACGGGAAGCTACGTGTTCAAACTCCCAGATCCGCAGAAGCTGGAAGTGGTGACACACACCACCGTCCTATTCCTCTGGAGGTACGAAGGGAGGAGGATCACAAGTTCAAGGTCATCTTTGGCTACATAGCAAGTAAAAGGCCAGCCTGAGATACACAAGACTCTGTCAAAAAAACAAAGAAAAAAGAACAGCTAAAGTCTGGCTGGAAAGTTAATAAATATTAGCACTGATGGTTCTTACTGTGTAATATGTAACTATTTTAATATCTTTAAAATCAGGAGCTAATATAAAGTGGAAGCACATTTCGAAACTGACTAACAGATGATCAAGTCAGCCTCATCCAGTGCAGTCTTGTTGGGCTTCATAGACAATCATCCTTCACTGAATCTGTTTCTGTTTGGATGTGGTTCACAGAACCCATAGGATGTTAGGTTTTTCTGCATCACACCATCATGCACGACCAGCCATCGTGCTATGAACCAAAAAGGATCAGGATTTTATTTCTACACATCATTTGGACATCTTTAAACATAATTCTTTTTATGATACTGGTGACAGAGCTCAGGGCCTCATGTATGTTAGGAAACTCTGTCCTACCGAACCACAGCCTTAGTCAGCCCCGATTTTGAGACATGGTTTTCCTAAGTTGCCTACGGTCTAGAGCTTGCACTCTTTCAGCCTGAGCCCTGTCCCTCATGTTCAGGTTATGGATTACTACTCTCCCGACTGGCTGTGTCTTTTTATTCTTCTATGGGGTATCACAACACATGACTCAGAACGTTATTTTGGTGCCTTTTTCTTTTTCTTTTTCCGAGACAGGGTCTCTCTGTGTAGCTTTGCGCCTTTCCTGGAACTCACTTGGTAGCCCAGGCTGGCCTCGAACTCACAGAGATCCGCCTGCCTCTGCCTCCCGAGTGCTGGGATTAAAGGCGTTCGCCACCACTGCCCGGCTGCCTTTTTCTTTTTCTTGAACTTGTATTTTATTACCAAGGATAACCTTGAATTCCAGATCTTCCTGCTCCCACCTCCACATTCTTGGAACACTGGCCTGGGTGACCACCCCGCACTTACCTTTGTGTCTCAAACAATGACAGTTGGTGGAGGAATGGTTCGACCTAATTCTTAGAGCATTTGTGACTGTGAGGATCACAGGTACTGTGTATATTTCAAATTGCTTTTAAGTCCTTATCAATAAACTAATGGCTTACTATGACTTAGTTTGGGAACTGATTCACTGCTCAAGATGCAGTGGATTCACTGCTCATGATGCAGATGGAGCTGTTAGGTAAACTGGAAACCAATGGTAACTGAGTGACTTAGAGCCGTGTGTAAACCGTGCCTTGTAGGCGGCTTCTCTACACACACATTTTCTCCCATAAAAAAACAACACTACACAGTCCTTACCTGATTTCTAGCAACACTGAATTTCCCCTTTAGCAATACAGTGTGCCAGGGGCATTAGTTACCTCGCTGGTAGCTTCCCAAACTAATTCTGGAAGAGCCAGTCACTGTTCAGCAGGAATAAAGCTCTCCACTGTCAAAATCAGTTCACGCTGCTGTGATCAGTGGGAACTACGTTGTGTGCCGGCTAGCGAGGGTCCTAAGCTGCACGGCCACTAGGGATCTATCTCATCACAATGAAAGACGAGTCCACACAGAAGCACGGGAACTCAAAGGCACAAAGGAACAGAATACCACGACAGGAAGATGCATTCACACACATATGCTTTTCTGCAAATCGCCTCTCTTTAACTTCCAGAAGAGGACGAGGGGTCTATTGAAGAATTCATTCCCCATGGCAGGAGTTCAACCCCGGGCTCCTCTGCTGAAAAGCCTCCTTATGTGGCTTTGCTGTGCTGGTGCAGCCGCAGAGCAGACAAAGCCTGGAGGACAGATGCTCTTCTCTCCCACGAAAGACGAAATCCAACTGGTAGAGAGAAAACATATCTTCACACTGGAAAGGGTGCTGGCAAAAATAAAGAGGCCGCGTCAAATGGGGCGTACCACCCTCAGCCTCGGCGAAGGCTTTCCCTTAGAGCATGTCATAGAGAACGCTAGACACCAATTTTACCTGGATGAATGGGGTGGGGGAGGAGGGAGGAGAGAAACAGCTCTTTCGGGACATGTTCTCCAGCGAACAAATATTTTTGGCAATGAGGAGGGAATGAAAAAAGACAAAGAGACAGACGTCTGTAAAACCCACAACATTTGCTGTTGCAGTTAATTTTTTAGGTTTCTAGGTTTACTGGGACGCTTTAAAAGATTAAAAAAATATAACAAAATAATAATAATAATAAAAAAAACTCACACTAATGTCTCTCCCTGCTCTTTAACTCCGGTCCGCTCTCTCCTCCCGAGGTGGCATGCGCTCCCCGGAGACACAAAGGCCGCCGCCGCTCCCTGCCCAGGGCTGAGGAATGCGGGGGATTCAAACAGCACCCGGAGCCGGAGGAGGAGGAGGAGGAGGACTCTGAAAACATTTGCACTGACGCTCACCCACAACCATAATAATTTATCTTTCCTCCGGAGAAAGGTCAGCTTGGATTTGACCCCAAGCAGCCAGTGCACCCCCAGGGGTCAGGGCCGCGGCGGGATGGCCGGCCAGTTCCGCCGGCCGCGCTGCCCACGCCCACCTGTCCACCCGGCTCGGCAGGCAGCTCCGGGCCCGCCCCACCCGTCAGGACGCCGCGCCGCCCGGCTGCCCCGCCACACCTCAGCCTGCCCAGGGCGGACCCGTCCGCCCGTCCGGCCGTCCGGACCCAAGCCGCTCCGGGTGGAAGCTTGCGCGGGCCGGAGGACCCGAGCGCTGTGGGCAGGACTCACGGCCGGCCCGCGGGCACCCGGCGCGCCCCCGGAGCGCGCGGCCAGGCGGGCAGGCAGGCAGCACCTAGCGGAGCGGCGCGGCGCGGCGCGGAGGTGCGCTTGGCGCGCGCGCGCGCACGGGGGCGCGCACGGCGGCCGGCGCGCACGGCGGCGGGCGGGCGGCGGGCGGGGGCGGCGCTCGGCGCACCGGCCGCGGCTGAGGCGGGCTGAGGCGGCGCGGGCCGGACGCGGGCCGAGCCCCGGCGGAGGACGCGCGGCGGCTGCGGCGGCGGCGGCGGCGGCGGCGGCGGCGTTGGTGGCGAGGCGGCCTGCGGGGTTCGGGCCCGGCCGACCGTGGGGGGAGGAGGTTGCGGCGGCCGCGACCATGTCGGCGGGCGGCCGCGACGAAGAGCGGCGGAAGCTGGCCGACATCATTCACCACTGGAACGCCAACCGGCTGGACCTGTTCGAGATCAGCCAGCCGACCGAGGTAAGCGCCGCGGCCGGGGACGGGAGGGGACGGCAGGGGAGGGGGCGCGCGCAGGCCGGCGACGCGGAGGCCGCCGCAGGAGACGGAGCGCAGCGCCGGGGTCCCGCGGCCGCCCCTCCCCGCCGGCCCGCCCGCCCGCTCGCACGCTCGCCCGCCCGCCCGCCAGCCAGACCGCGGACCCGCCCTCGCCCGCGGCCCTGTCCCCCTCGGCCTCCGCCCACCGTGCTGGCCCGCGGGGTCCCTCGGGGCGGTCGTCCTGGTCGCCTCTTGCCGCGCCCCGTGGGTAGCCGGGCGGGGTCCAAGGCGGCTCGGTGGCCCTGCGGAGCCGGCGGGCTGGCCACCTGCGCCCCGGGGACGCACCTGGATAGACACACACTTGTGTCCCCGGGACTCCCCCGCCCCGCCCGCCCCCTCTTCCCGGCTACCCACGTGTGTCCCCCGCCCGACCCTCCACCTGTGTCACCGGGACCCCAGGGGACGCCGCCTGGCCGCCCACCTGTGCCCACACAACCCACCTGTGCCTCCCGCTCCCCCCCCTCCACCTGGCAGCGCACCGGTCCGTCCCCTCCCTCCCATCCTCTCCCCAGCGCCCCCCGCAACGCGGCCCTCCCCAGGCCGTGGGCTTCCCCCGCTGCGGGGTCCACCGGGCCCTGGGGCGGACGTGTCCTCGTCGCGGCCAGCTTCTTTGATGGCGTCTTCCTGAGTGTCTGGACGCGGACCTCGGCCCCCCCCCACCCCTCCGAGGCACGTGACCGGCCGGTGCTCGCGGCGGTCTGAGCCCCCCGGGCGCCCACTGCGCACTGAGTGCATCCGGGCCCGGCGGCGGGGCACGGTGGCGGGGCACGGTGGCGGGCGGGCGGGCGGAGAAGCCCCGCTCCAGCCCGGTGCAAGCCCGGTGCAAGCGGCAGTTCCTATCTGAGCTGCGGGGAGAGTCCTGGGCGGTTTTGGGGGGTGGGGTGGGTATGGGGGGGTGGAGGCAGGTAGCTAGCCGCTTAGGACGCGCGCGCGGGAGGCTGTGCGGACCGGGCTGGGTGGCTTGGCGGGAAGCCTCTTGTGACAGCGGGGCGGACTTCCACTACACAGCTCCACACTTTTACCCAGGGTTTGTGTCGGGTCAGGAAATAGCTCCTCGTTTTGATTTGTTATAAAAAAAAAAGGTGCTTGCTGAAATCCAGCAGCGCTTGGCCGCGGAAACGTGCTTGGTAGATGGGAACAGTCTCTTCAGATTTAATCTCTTTTCATTCTTGGCTTTCCCCTTTTAATTTTGCCTGTGGAGGAAAGGCTTTCCCTTCCTTCGGTCAGTGTCACCTTCTTGTGAGCACACTTGACCTAGTTAGAGCCCTTCCTCTTGAGTCCTAGTTGACAAGCTAAGGTAAATTATTAGGTTCAGGTTGCCAGTTTGAACACTGATGTTGTTACTCCTGATTCATAATTCATCTTCTATAATGATTTTACGAGCTACGTTTTAGTAAGCAAATTTACTGTGTAGTTAGTGTTCATTCACAGAGCTCCTTTAGAAAGGAGCCATCTAGTAATTTAGTTTCAGCATTATCTTGTCTTTCAGAATAATTAGCTTGATTTTTTTTTTTTAATGGCAGGATGAAATTTGGAAGTAAAATATTGCTAGTCAAGTGAATTTTCTTTTTTCTTTTTTGAGAGTTCTTAAGTATGGTTAAGAAAAGGAGCCTTTTCAGTTGAGAAGTAGCATTGAGATCAATTTTTAGTCTTAAATTGAGGCATTAACTTTAAAGAATTTCAAATAAAATATATTTGATTTAATTTGATTCTATTTTATAAGCATTAAGTTGAAACTTTTATGTATTGGTTTTGAAGATATGCAGTTATTTAAAGTTGGCATGCTTTTTGGGAGGTCTCTCTCCTGCCTCCAGTTATTCTGCAGAGGAGCAGTTATATAGACAGTTAAAAAAATTAAAGGACTTTAAAAAATGAGATTTTTTTCATATTACATTATGATCATTTACATCTGAACATTTCTATTTTTAGAAATGACTTGTAATTGAAAGCTTTCCATGATGAAGTTATTTTTCCAAAAAGTCTTAATTTATTTTTCTTTGCTTTATTGTTATGTAATGGCTAGCTCACATTTTCTGTTTCATTTTTTTGAGAATCTTTGGATCCTATTAAAATTATTCTGTGCTTTAATTCGAAGCTAAGCTTCAAATTATGTTTAACATATTACATCATGAAAGTAAATTCAGTCCTCTAAGGCTGTCCTCTAAGACCAGTGGTTCCAGCCTGGTTTGTCCAAGCTTGTATCTGAAAATAATTTTTCCATCTAATGCTTGCTTTTTATGTAAAAATAAGCATTTGGCTGTTACAAATCAAGCAATTTTCTACAAGAGGATAAATATTATACCAACTCTTCTTATTAGATGTGCAGTACACATTGAAAAGATTCCCAGGAAAAGTTGATTTGTGGAAGATATAAGCCATGTATTTCTTTAATTGGTCAGTCTTTTATGTATATTTATAAGAGTATAATGAGTCTTTTTTCTTTTGTTTGCTTATTTTTGGTACAGCGTTCAGTATCTGTTAGCACATTTTAAACTCCATTAGTCATCTGTGACTAGGTGGTTTCTGACAGCTTTGATCACCACTGATAATTCTTTGCTTTCTATATTTAGCAAGGTGATAAACTTGAACTATATTTACTTTAAAAAAAAATTAGAAATGTTTTGGCATCATCCTGGTGAAGGTTGCTCTTTCCTTCATGTTCACATTTCTTTGTAAAGGGGGTACTTCCAAGGAATCAGCAAGTTGCTGCTGAATATATTTCAGTCATTCCTTACTTGGGTCTTAGGTTCTTGTGTACTTTGTGAAAACCAAAAATTCGCAATCTACACTAAATGTGAACATTTTATGACTGGGAGATTGGTGTTAAGCTGAATTAATGCCTTCACTAGTTATTAGAAACCAATAAACATGCTTCTCGAAGCATTTTGGGACTCTCTTTTCTTTTAAAGTTAGGACTTTATTGCTTTAGGGATTTCTAATGATTCATGATAGCAGAGTACCCCAGAGAGTCTTTTTAACTTCCCAGTACCATTTCAGAAGAGGGCTTCTCTGGTGGGCCACAAGTCTCACCAAGACTTGTCATCAAACTTACTCATTTTTTCTCTCTCTCATTACACAAAGGCAAGAATTCAAAGATTTATTCTTGCAAAGTTGCTGTCTGTCAAAATTAGTACTTAGTAAACATTGTGAAGAGAAATATTGAATACAGTTTACTTTGTGTATGCCTTTATTCCTGACAACATATGAGGAAGATGCCTTGTAAAAGTTTATTGAAAATCATTTACATAATACATAAAGATTTATTTTATTCTTACTTTTGCATGAAGCTTATACTGATAAACTTTGCTCAGCTAGTGACCTTTTAGCTTCATGAGACACCTTTTGGTCATTTATTTAGTTCTTTTTTTTTGCCCCTTGGGGAAAAATAATCCACAATTTGTGTGGACACCCACATATGCTTTATTATTGGTGAACATGGTTCATTCTGATTCCATGGTTAATCTTAGAAGTCATGTGATGATATTACCTAAAGGATATGTGCAAAAAATAACTTGGAGATTGCCGTCAGAGGTGGACTGGCAAGTGCTCAGGTGAAGAGGTGGTAATTGCATAGCTTATTATAGCTACATTTGTATTTTAACTGATACTTAGGTTGTAATGATGCTTTGTCATGCAACCTAATTATATTTGAAAATTTTAAAGGTAACTGATGAAAATCTTTTTCTTGTGACTAAAATGAAACAGGTGGTTATTGGTGGGATTTAATATTCATAGGCATCCTGTTCTTCCTCCCTCCCTCCCTCCCTCCCTCCCTCCCTCCCTCCCTCCCTCCCTCCCTCCCTCCCTCCCAGTCTCTCTCTCTTTCTTTTTTTCTTTCCATTCAGATTTTCAAGACAGGTGACTTGAAAATTGGTGACTACTTAGGTACCCTGTGTAACAGCCCTAGCTGTCCTAGAATTTACTATGTAGATCGGGCTGGCCTCAAACTCAGAGATTTGCCTGCCTCTGCCTCTCAAGTGCTGGGATTAAAGACCTGTGCCACCATGCCTGGCCATCCCGTTTTTTTGTTTTTTTTTTTAATGTTCGAGACAGTCTCATAAGTAGCTCTGGCTGGCCTGTAGCTAGTGTTCTCCTGCTCCAGCCTCCTTAGTGCTGAGATTATAGGCGTGCATACTTGGCTTCTTTCACTCCTCAACTTAGTGACCTTCAGGGGTGGTTACGGTCTCTTAAAGTCTTTATGTGCTGTAATAGCTGCTTAGATTTTGTGTTCAGATAGCTCTTGTCTAATGTTGTTTGGACACTTTTTTTTCTCTTTCATCAATAAGCAATTTATTTACAGCTGGGCAGTAGGGGTGCACACCTTTAATCCCAGCACCCTGGCCAGCCTGGTCTACAGAGCAGGTTGCAGGACAGCTAGGGCTGTTACACAGAGAAACCTTGTCTCGAAAACAAAGGGGGTGGGGTGGGGGAATAGAAATTTATTTACTTATAACAATTTCAAATGATGGCATTGTACAGAAATTTTTTAGCAGGTTAATTTGTGATTGTTAGATGGTTCAACTGTTGGAACACCTTGTTTTCCCGGGCATTACTTGTGTAAATGCTTTATACCCTGCATTTCTGTTTGAAATTCACACATATGTGGACGTCAGATGTTGACTGATTTCTACTCCCCATTTTCCACTCACAGCCATATACTTAGGTACTGTTTGACTCTGGAGGGAAAATCAGAACAGCTGGTGATGGGAAGAAGAGAAAAATTATGTTGACAGGAAATGTTTTTCATGGTAGCCAGTTCTTAAATTCTGTACTCTGCAGCATGCTTGCTGGCTGTCTTTTGATGTAATTGTTACACATTTGGCATAGATAATAATCAGGTTGGTATCTTCAAATGTACCCACCAGTTAGGTGTCACTTGCCTCCTGCAAACATCACCAATATCTGTTCTCTGGAAGCACAGGTCTGCCTTGAAGTCCTGAGCAATTTTCCATACCAGATGCTGGAAGGGGGTTTGAAAGTCAGCAGCTGGCATCTGGTGGTGTCTGATTCCACAGAGTCCACAGCACGAGGCCTACGACCATGTCAGCAGACAGCGAACTGTTGTGAAAGGTTTCTGTAGCTCCTTGTTTCCGGGAAGCTTTGTTGCTGGTGAGCTTGTACGCAGTCTGCAGCAGTCATGGAGTAAGGACTTGACTTCCTTGCCCTCTTCAGCTGGTGCTTGTCAACCTAGATACAGCACTGATATTATTGGTGACTACTTAGGTACGTAAGTTAGAATGGCATTTAGACCAGTTTTAATTCGTTGTTCTATGCCAATGAAAATAGATTGATGCAGTTTGTTGGCCCAGTGGGCTGTGAATTTTGTAATTGTGTATTTTTATGGAACTGTAACTGTGATTAAATGACAACAGTAGAATGTCAGTAGAAGCTGGCTTTCATGTTGAAAAAAAATGGGAACTATATTAGGATATGGTACCAGTTTGCTGGAAGCTTAAGAGACAAGTTTATTATGTTATTAAAGATGAATTGAGTAGTTGTAATCTGTAGAACATTATTGCTAGACATTGATTATTATTCTGGTAGCATAGGCTAACTTGTTTTTAAACAATTTTGCCAGACTTGAACTTTGGGGTAATGTCAGAAAATGATATAATAACTATTTAGATATAGACTTACTTTCCATTATTATAAATAAAATGGAAATCTATGCTAAAAACTAGTGCCTTAATAATTGAAAGTTATTTCCACATTAGGGAGAACACTGGTTTTTGTTGAAGTTTGGGGTTTCTATTAGTTTCCTGGCAGAGGTTATATGGAGACCCAGCTCATTTACCTAGAAGATGCCCAGGACAAGGATCAGTAAATGTGCTTGGCTTGCATTCCTACTTGTAAGATAGGTACTAGAAGTGTTCCTATATACACTGCATGCATACCTACATACAAGCTACAAACATTCCATTGATTCTTTATCAATTCTGAGTAGGTTAAGTGTTTGCTAGCACTGGCATTCTGATAAGGCCTAAAATTCCCCGGTAGGCTGCTTACTGGTGTCTCCCTCCCTGGGAGTTGATGGCAGGTGTGTACATGCTATCAAGGCTGGACTTTGTTTATTCATGAACACATTTTTCTTAACATCTCTGCTCAATTTGAAATCCAAAGTCCAAAATGCTACAGAATCCAAAACAGTCTGAATGCTAACATGCTACCTACCACAAGTGGAAAAATCAACATCTGACCTCATAGGACAGATTGTAGTAAAAATACAGGCACAACAAAAATATTGTATAGAATTACAGGTAGTCTGTTTATAAGGTGTAACTTAAATTAAACAAATAAATTTAATGTTTAAATTCATGCTGTATCCTGAAGATACCTTATTACATACATGTAGACATTATAAAATCCAGAAAAAACGTGAGCTCTGAAAACAGCTATTGAGCCCAAGCACTCAGAACTGGATTAAAGCAGTCTGGGAGATAGCAAGGGTGATTGTTTGCTGGTCTCAGGTTATTTGGCTTAGATTTCTTTCCCTATCCCTGGCTTGGACAACGACAACAAAAATTCACTCACAGTTTTGCATATGTTAAAAACCCATATCATATAATTTAGAGAGTGAATATACGTAATAAAGTGAAACTAAGCACACAGACAGAATGCTTACTTACAATGCTGGAGAGTAGTTTCCTAATGTAAGTTGAGCCTAAAAGTTGAAGAATATGAGACTGCATAATTCAAGTTTGCAGGTATGTGTCAGGAATGAAATTATTTAGAGATTTGGAAATTGATGACACTGTTAGGTTTTTACTTTGAATATATTTAATATGCTTTACCTTGTAAATGATTGCAGGAGGGTGACCATTCAGAATACTGTGTAACTTAAGCTGGGTGCTGTTAATTGAGCAGGACAGTAGGCATAGACTGGCACTGCTTCTCTTAGCTCTTTGGTAGTGTCAGAATGGACTGGGTGCAACTCTTCATTTACCGCCCTTTTGAACTGACCCTAGACAGGCAGTTCCAGACCTTTTTCACAGACTGTGTGTGTTGTGTGTTGTGTGTTTTGTGTATAAAACGGTTTTGCATTTTGGTAAGGTAAAATCAGACTGAGAACTGCTTCAGTGGGGGGTCCAGCTCTGTGGTGAGGAATGTGCCGTAAGTTGTTTCCAGGTTGGGAAGATGTGTTCCAGAGAATGTCACTTAAGAAGATCTGTGGTTTCCAAAATAGAAGAGTTTGACTTGCCAAATGATGGCCAGTGAAAAGAATGCCCATTTACTGTTTGCCTGCTTCACTGGTTAGGAATCTTCCCTGTACTTTGTCAGAATTGTAGCTCCGGGTTCTCTGCTGTTTGGTTTCATGTTCTCTTTTAAAGGAGATCTAACGGGGCTGGAGAGATGGCTCAGTGGTTAAGAGCCTTGGCTGTTCTTCCAGAGGACCTGGGTTTGATTCCCAGCACTTACATGGCAACTCACAACTGTCTGTAACTCTAGTTCTGATGGAGCTGATGCCCTCTTCTGGCCTTGTAATACACTGCACACATGTAGAAATATGTGCATAAATATAAAATAAAATATGTACACATAAAATAATACAAAAAATTAAAAAACTTAAAATACATTAAGAAAAAGAAAATCAACATTTTTTAAAAAAAGGAAGGCAGGTAAATGCTGCCCTTTTGCATTCCTGATAATTTTTAGAGAACTTGTTCATTTAGTGCTGTTTTGTATGAAGACCTATTGTTTTCTTTTTCTTTGTTTTAATGAAGTTTATTATAAAAGAAACATGCAAATAAATATAAATATTACACACCCAAATTAACCAGATCCGAAGTTTATACAATTTAGTGAACTTACAGTTAGAATTGGCATCTGAAACAGAAGCTGTAAAGCTTCACATTAAATTTTACATTTTCAGTATTGAATATATTTTATATACTTAGCTACCACCAAAAGCCCCCCCCAAAAAAAACTGTAACAGAATTAGAAGTAGAAAAACAAGTTTTCATAACCTGTGCCCATTACCTGCATTCAGTCCTTCCTCACCCCATATTTATTTAGCCTTTCTTGTTCTCTTTCTTTCATGCTATACTGAATCCACAGGTATATTTGTTTACATATGTACAAATATTCTTGTCTAGAGTCCACATATGAGAGGGAATATGTGGCTTATTTCTTTCTGAAGGTATGTGACCCCATTTAATAGTCTAATTCCATCCAATTTTCTACAAAATTATAAACTCAATTTTTCCCTAGACCTGAGAAGTGTTCTGTTAATGTATACCGAATTCTCATTGTCTGCTCACTGTTGATGGACAGCTGTGCTGGTTCCATTGCCCTGCTGTCGTGAATGAGGCCGCAGAAAAACAGGGGTGCAGGTGTCTCTGTGGTAAGGTGTGAACTCTGGGTATATGGCCAGGGGTGAAATAGCTGAGCCAGAGAGTAGTTATACCTTAATGTTTTGAGTAATTCCCAAACTGACTTCCACAGTGACTGTCCTAGTGTGAACCTCTACCATAGTGTATAACGTAGTGCCTTCCTTCATAGTGCCTTCCTTCACATGCTCTCCGACACTTATTGTCAGACTTGTTTTATTATTACTTATTTATGTGCATTGGCGTTTTGCCTGCATGTGTGTCTGTGTGAGGGTGTTGGGTAGTTGTGAGCTGCCATATGGGTGCTGGGAATTGAACCTGGATCTTCTGAAAGAGGAGCCAGTGCTCCTAACCCCAGCCATCTCTCCAGCTCCATTGTCAGATTTGTTATGATGCCGTTCTGACCGGGGTGAAGTAGCATCTCAAGAGTAGTTTAATTTGCATTTCTCTGATGACTAGGGATAATGAACATTAAAAATGGTTATTGGACATTTGTATTTTTTTAAACTGTCTATTCATCATTTGTTGATTGGAGATTTTATTTCCTTGGTATTTAATTTCACAATTCTTTATAAATCCTGGATATTAGCATCTTGTCTGAAATGTAGATGCTCTATAGGCTGTCTCTGTTAACTCTGCTAATTGTTTCCTTTGCAGTACAGAAACTTTATGTAGTTGCTTGGGATCATTTCCTGTACTGTTGGTCTTCTATTTAAAAACCCTTGCCCACTCTGCTGTCTTAGTGACAGCACCACTCTGTGTGAAGGCCTCAGCTTGCTGCTTTGCTCCTTTTGCTTTGTGTCTAGTTCTACGATGGGATTGGTGGAGGAAACAGTCATCACACATTCAAAGCCTGTTGTATTCTGAAGTCACGTAACCTTGTACAAACGTGCTGAGTATAAACCCAAGAGACTGTCACTTCTGCTCATTGTGATTTTTGGCTACCTGTACAAATGCCAACACGTGGGAGAGGCTAATACTGTCTAAGTATTACAAAAACAGCTTATTTAGATGACCTGACCTGAAAGAGCCACACAATATTCCAAGGTTTTAGGGGACTACAATTTATAAGTTATGCCCTAAATAAAATATTTAGAAATGGCTATAAATCTTTTGTCTTGGGGCTGGACATAAAGCTCAGTGATAAAATGCTTGCCTAGCAGGCACAGAATCTTAGATTTAATCCTTAGCACTGTAGCAATGATGATGATGATAATGATAAGTATTCTAAAGTTTGATCTCTGCACATGACATTTTCAAGTGGGCTATAGCATAAATGTATAATATTTTAAATAAATATAGAACTTATGGGAGAGTGGATTGCAACATTGACTTTAGATGTGTTTCCTTACTTTGTGTGTTTTAATATACTCCATTTTAAATTTTAGTTACTAGTGATACAATGCAAGCATTTTTTTCCCCCAGCATTCCATTCTTGTTACTTAGTCATGCTGGCCATACCTGGCCACAGTAGTGGCCATCAAAGTTTATTATTCTGACTGTTTGAGAAAATGACCCACCCAGTCATGTGTGTGTGGTTTGTAGTCCTGGCCCATTTCCAGAGTGCCTGGGGACAGAGAGCAGCAGTGCAGTAGTGTCCCTGGAAGGAGGACACCAGATTCCTGTCTAATGTCTACTGTGAGTTCTGGCACTTAGTCGACCTTTTTTTTTCTAATTGAAATAGCCTTTTTTTTTTTTTTTTTTTTGTTTTTTTAATACAATATATTCTAATCATGATTTCTCCTTCCCCAACTACCTCCCCATCCCAACCCTCCTAAATCTACATCTTTTCTTTTTCCCTCTCATTAGAAAAACAGGGCCGGGCGGTGGTGGCGCACGCCTTTAATCCCAGCACTCGGGAGGCAGAGGCAGGTGGATCTCTGTGAGTTCGAGGCCAGCCTGGTCTACCAAGTGAGTTCCAGGAAAGGCGCAAAGCTACACAAAGAAACCCTGTCTCGAAAAACCAAAAAAAAAAAAAGAAAAACAGGCAACTAAACACCCCCCCCCATACCCACACCAGAATAGGACAAAATAAACAGAAAAACAATCTGACCTTTTCTTTTTCTTAACTTTTTTTCTCCTTTCCTGACAGGTTTTTTCTGTGTAAGCCTGGCTGTCCTGGAGCTCTCTCTGTAGACCAGGCTGGCCTTGAACTCACAGAGATCCACCTGCCTCTGCCTTCTGAGTGCTGAGATCAAAGGTGTAGGTCACCACAGTCTGGCCAGACCGACCTTTTATTCTCCTCCCCTAAGTAGAAACCTGAGTTGTATAAGTTTCTTTGGCTATTTGGATACCTGTTATATTTAATAATATAGACAGCACTACTGAACTGTATTGATGGCATACTATTTTTAAACAGTGAAAAACGCTTATTATTAAACATGAATTTAAAAGAGTAATACAATTTAGACAGGGGACCCTAATTCCTGAGTACATGAATTTGTAATAATACCTCTTTAGATCAGTTAAGTTCTAAGAGGAGGAGCCCGCTCTGAGTACCATGGACAGTGATTTTGCTGCATGTAATGTTTAGGACTTGCAGTGTTTAAAACTGTTAGCTTTGGCAAAGATGACCTTGTTGAGTTTATGGTACAGTTAATGTGATTTTTATGCCAAATTCGCTGATTACAGCTTAAATTTTTAAAAAATTACATTCATGAAATTGTTTTGGGGAATCTCAGGGATGGAGAAATTGAAGAGTATTAAATCAGAAAGAACATTGAAAATACTTAGGTCATTCATGGCTGATGGTTAGAGAGTATTCTTGAATACTGTTAGACCTGAAGTGGCTAATGGGTCTGCAGTGTAGTAAGTTATTTATTTAAAGGTGTTTGTTTTCTTTCTATCATAAAATGCATGCTTTTAGACATTTGGAAAATGCTAATAGAAACAGAGATAACAAATTATCCAGTGGTATGCTGTCTGAAGAAATTCTGTATTGTCTTTAAGATGTTCTTACAGGATTTTATTTCACTTAGGGGTGGGAGTACATGTTATAACTGGTTAATCATTTCCATTTTATCTAGTAATGATGAATCATATTTCTTAGCTGCATCTCTGTCAAGAATTTAGTTACTAAAACGGACCCAGGTTTTTTCTCATAATGACACTCCACACTTCATGAGGCCTGCTGTGTGTCATTGCTGGTGTGTGTGTGTGTGTGTGTGTGTGTGTGTGTGTGTGTGTGTGTGTGCGCGTGTGCGTGCACACGCACATGCTGTCTATGAGTTCTTGGGTTCTCATGACAGTTCTAGGAGGGAGGGCTTTTGCTATTCCCATTTGTGATTGATGCATAAAGCAGAGTAAGGACTGTGCAAGGGGACACAGCTGGTCAGTCACGGAGCAGTGAGATTACACGACTGTTAGTTAACTAGTGTATTTATTGTAGCGTGAATCCTAATTGGTCTTAATAATAAAAACCCGGAGCCAGAGATTGGAGTAAATGCTGAAAGATCAGTAAAGGAACCAGCTGCTAGAGAGACTTCTTACCTCTACCGAATCCTCAGCCTGAAAGGTCTGAGCTCCTGTCTCCACCCTGGCATATCACTTCCTGTTTCATTCTCTCAAGTGCTGGGATTAAAGGTGTGTGCCACCACTACCCGGACTCTAGTGGCTAGCTCCTCACTCTGATCTTTAGGCAAGATTTATTTGTTAAAGCACAAACAAAATATCACCACAGTTTGTAATCCAAAAGCAGTGTTTAAAAGTTTTATAGGATTGTTTCTTATGAATAGAAGAATTACAGCCATAATGCAACAACATGTCTCTTCTGTTTAGCTCATCTTCTGTGTGTACATATAGACACATTTTGCACATGTGCATGAGTGTATTGATGTGTGTGTGTGTGTGTGTGTGTGTGTGTGTGTGTGTGTGTGTGTGTTTGTGACAGGGTTTCTCTTTGTAATAGCCCTGGCTGTTCTGGAACTTGCTTTATAGATCATGCTGGCCTCACACTCACAGAGATCTGCCTACTTCTGCCTCTGGAGTGCCAGGATTAAAGGCATGTGCCACCACACCTGGCTGAGAGTATTGGTTTTTTTTTCAAATTAATGTATTTAGTGTGTGTGTGTGTGTGTGTGTATGTGTGTGTGTGTGTGTGTGTGTGTGTGTGTGTGTAAGTATATGGAAGTTAGAGGATGGCTTTCAGGAGGCAGTTTTCCTTTAACCATGTGGAGTCCTGGAATTGAGCTCTGGTCATCGGGTTGATGGCAGGCATCTTTACCTGCCAAGCCGTCTTGATGGCAGGCCATAGTATACTGGTTTTTACCTTGCCTTCTAAAACTCTGTTGCAATCTTTCTTTGAGGTAGTTTACTCTGGCTTTGACAGCCCAGATGATACGTGCCATATTTTTTACTAACTACAGGCAGAGTATGAGGTTACTGTGTCTCCTACACAGCAGTCAGACTGTATGAGTGATGAATGTGTGCGCACAACTCTAGCTCTACTGAACCTTTCCTGTGCTCATGGGGCAGGGAGAAAGAGAATGAATGTGAGACAGTGTGTTCTGACAGTGCCCTGTTTACTCGTTTAGTGCTCACACTGGTCTGCGGGTGTGCTAAGTGAGAATGTGACACGACATAGCATCCTTTCCTGCCTAGCTTGATTTTAGTGTGGAAGATAAAGCGGAATAAAATGGTTAACTACAAAAACTGTCTTTGTTTAGGTAGTGGGGATGTGGGATATGTTTATAAACTGGGGCTTTCGGATGAGAAGTGGGATAGTGTTGGGGATTAGGCTGAAGACGTTTCCCTGCTGTGTGACTTACCTGTAGTGTGCATATCATTTCAACATTGTGGGCTGTAAGGTAAGCAAGAGAAACTGGTATGATAGGAGCACAGTCAAGTTCAGATGAGTCCACTTTGGGCAGAGGAGGATTGGAGAACTGTGTGATAGAAGTATTCAAAGTTGTTGAGCTCTTATAAGTGTTGTGATTGTTCATAGTGATTTGCTTTCCTTCCTGTAAAAGGATTTTAAGTGTTTCTCTTTTCACAGTATAAGTTGAGATGAAATACTGTATATATCTGTGTGCGTGACTATGGCTATATTAGTCTAGTTGGGACTGAGGAGACTGGTGTCAGCAAAACCCTGGAGTGTAAGTTGGGTTAAGCACCATCCCAGTGATGAGCTGGCCAGAGACCTGGGCCATATTGCTCTTGCCCGTGTGAGGTGGTGACCTGAATGAGTTAAGTTATTACAGTTTGCATGGAAGGAGAGAATGAAGATTATAAGGAAGTAAATCAGACTCATAGGAGAGTGATAGAAAATGTTTGAGAGGAAGTAGTTGATGGCAATCCCAGTGTTTACTTGAATATTCAGATACACAGTGATACCATTAACTAGAGTAAAAAGTATATGTGGTAAGTTAGAATTGGAGTGGAGAAGTGTTCTTTTCAAATTTATCTCATTTGAAGTGCTTGTGGGTTTCCTAAAAATTTCACACTCAGTTAAGAGTAACGGGAACCTGGGATTCTGGGTAACTGTACATTATCTGTGATACTGTAATATATCTGTGATATATAACTGTGATACTGCTTATTATCATCTGTCCGTCCTCTAGCATTTGTCATTAATAGGTTTTCTGTCCCCCCATAATAGGCTTCTCTGCCGACGCAGAAAGCCAGATCAAGCTGAATTGAAAAGAGTATAACAACAGGTTTATTTGAGCAAAGCAACTCCTGGGTGGGTTCTCCAGTCCCAGAGATTGAGGCCACAGAAGCCACATACCCAAACTAGAACAGGGACATTATATAGGCTGTAGGTGAGGGGTGATGATGTGTCTGCCACAAGCTGTGTTTGTGCCCAAGTATGGTCAAAAGCTGAATGCCAGGTGGGGACTTGGGCTGCTGGTGGCAACAGGGGAGGAAGTTCCTATAGTCTCCAAGAAGGTAGAGCTGGGGTTTTGGCACCATTTCTTTGTTGGAGATTCTCGGAGAGAGTGGGGTTTGTGGGGGGGGGGGGAACACAGGAAGAGGAAGAGGGCTTTCCAGATCATGAAGGAGCGACCTGGAGGTTCCAACCAAATGAACAGTCATGATTCAGTGAAGTTGTCTGTAGTGATTAACATTGATTGTCAACTTGCTGGGTCTCAGAATCAATTAAAAGACAAGCTGCGGGCACTCCTGTCAGGAGTTTTCTTGATAGGTTATTTGAGGTAGGAAATCCACCCTAAATGTGGATAGTATCGTCCAGTGGCAGCCCAAATAAAATAAGGTGGAAGAAAGAAATTTTGCCTTTGCCTGCTTGCCATCACGTGTACTGGCAAGTTCATCCACTGTGTCGCTGCTGCTGCTCTGTTTGTGTCCGTTGCTGATATTCATAACCCAGCCTCTTTGGCTTTCTAATGTAGACTGAAAACTGGCAGCTCTCCAGGAATACACCAGGCCTTTAGTGCCTTCAGCTTGGTATTCCTAAGGCACTAAGCCTGGTGGGTTAAGCATCTACCTGGCTTTTGGCTGCCCTGGTGTGATTGAGCCGCTGATGGACTACCTGGACTGTACTGTGTAAATCAGTCTCATAAAATCCCTTTTAATGTATATTACTTTTATTGGTTCTGTTCCTCTAAGGAGCCTTGGCAAATACATTTCCAGTGTTCTTTTATCATCTGTAGGAAACACTTATAAAGATCCGTTTTATTACTTAAAGAGCATTTTCACTAGTGCCTGTTTATTGAGTCAGGGTCTTACTGTGTACTCAGAATCCTCCTGCCTGAGCCTTCTGAGTACAGGGATTACAAGTGTGTACCACCACTCCAGGCTGGCCTTTCATTCTTGAGGTGCTGCTTTTGGGATTTTGCTGCTGTCCTCCATTTCTCCTCCTTTTACTTTCTCTTCCTTCTTCTCTACCTCCATTTATCATCTTTGTTTTTTATTTATCTATTTTTTTTATTTTTTCCTATTCTGTTGAGAGGTAGTCAGGATAGGTTTATTTCTTTCAGGGACTCTGGGTTCAATTCTCAGTGTTGCCTAAAGTGAGGCTGTGTAGGCACACAGGCCTATAGTCCCTACAGTTCCAGAGGGGGACCCTTGAGGATCAGGACCTTATGTTGGGTCGTAGTCAGCTACAGACCCATCTGGACTAATTTAGACCCTGTCTCAAAAACAACAAATGAAAACTTACATCAGAGGTAAGTGTGTGTTGTCATTTTTTTGAGATAGGTTCTCTTTATGTAGTCAAGTCTGCACTGAAACTCCTCATCCTCCTGCCTTTGGAGTTGTAGCATCACAGGCACGTACCCTCACCTTACCTAGCTGTGTTTTGTTACTGTTTTTTTTTTTTTTTTGTTAAAAAGCCTTTTTTTTTTTTGTTGTTGTTGTTAAATCTCCTAACTACTACAATACTTTATTTCTACTCTGATCTTTGAAGAAGTCTCCCTTTTCTTTGTGCTTCTGACTCATTTGACCTTTGCCTGTCTTGCTTCCTGTCTACCTCACTGTCGCCTTTCTTGAGAGCCCCCATTTCCTAATTGCCGAAACCAGTTGCCCATTGTGGTGCATACAGAAAACTTTGATCACTGCCTTTTTTCCCCTTCTCCTTCCCCCCTCTCTGTCTTCCTTCCCTATCTCCTCCTCCTCTTTTTATTTTCCCTGATGGCACTAAGTCTCTTTCTAAAGACTCTTCTTTCCTGTGCCCTTAGTGACTTTCTTCTCTCTTCCTGGTGGTGTGTTCTAGTCTTGTATTATTACCCTCTGTTCGTTCTTGAAATAAAAACAAACAACAACAAAACAAAACCTGTACAGTTAGCTGTGGAGCCATCAGTCTGAGATGGAGTAGGCAAATAGTACACAGTACACATGAGTACTGACGGTAGCCGACAGAGTGCCGTGTGGTGTTCACAGGCCGACTTCACACTGTGTGTTTGCTTAGGGATCCTCCAGAGGAGCTGGAGGCCTGATGTCTAGGAGCTGGCTGGCAGCTCCTTTTGGTAGTGCTGTCTTACTCACAGTGTCCTCCCTGAATTTCAGATACTTGACTTTATGTCACTCTTCATGTCTTACTGCTGTTACCTATCACAGAGTCTGGATTAAATGTTCTTTAGAACAAGTGTCTAGGTGATGGCTTGCCTTTGCCAAGATCCAGTACCAATTTTCAGTTTTAGGCTGGAAACCAATTGAGAATATTTTTAGGAAATGCTGCCTTGATTTTGTTCAACTGTATCTGGTAAAATTGCCATATCTGAGATTTTTGTCATCCGCTCTTGACAAACTAACTGATCAGCAAAACAAAATTAAATCAAAACTATGTTTGATTTTGGTGGACAGTTTTGGAGAGGGCATGTTGTAGTAGTGTAGAGGAGAAAGGGAAATAAACCAAATCCTGGGGGTCCAGAGGGAATTATAGTGCACATGGCTTGAGTTAAGATTTTCAGAGTTCCAGTACTATGGTATTCCAGTAAAAGATTGGCCAGTGTGAAAATGCATGGCCTCCTTAAAACCTCGATTAGCCCCTTTGCTTCTGATCACTGTATGGTATGCTCACATGACCTCTCTGGACTCGCCCTGCCCACTACCCCAGATTCTGTCCTTTTAGCTATCTCTGACATTCTCCCTGCAGTGACATAGTGGTGCAGTGGGGGAGTTTAGTAAGGCAAAGGCATGACAGTATTGCTTACATTAGGTACGAGGTACAAAAGCCATTTTATTCTCAAGATTGAAGAATGGAGCATTAGTTTCCAAACATGGCACACATCCCGGGGGTGGGGTGGGGGGTGAGGAGGATGGTTACACTAAACTTGAACACTTTGAAGACAGGTTCCTGCACTGAACATTTTTGAGACTTGAGAGCAAGGGCATTATGCACACTGTGACAGAATTTTGTCAACTTAATTTAAGCTAGGGGTCTTCTGGGAAGGATCCTCAATTAAGAAAATGCCTCCAGTAAGGTTGGCCTGTAGGCAAGCCTGTGGGGCATTTTCTTGACTAATGATTGATATGGGAGGCCCAGCTCACTGAGTGTTGCCACCCCTGGGTAGATGGTCTTGGGTTGTATAAGAAAGGAGGTTGAGCCAGCAAAAGAAGCAAGTAAGCAGTAGAAGCTCTGAGACACTGTACCACAGTGTCTGTTAACATTAGAGAATGTTGGTTATAGATAGGCGGGTTTTTGTTTTTTTGAGATTTTTTAAGTGTTGACTACTTTTGATTTTAAGTCCCTGTTTTCCAAATAACTACAAAAAAAATTACCAAACTTATTTTTACTTTAATGATTCGTTCCTTTCTGTACCGAGGAGTTTCTTAAAGTGAATTAAAGTGTTATGTATGTATAGATGGACATATAGACACACCTTTTTTTCTTATACCTTGTGCATGTGTGTGTGTGTGTGTGTGTAAGTAAAATAAGTGAACTTAAAATTTTCCCCAGGACCAAAACATACACTTGGAAAGGTTAAAAAATAAGCAGTGACTGTTATAGAAATTAGCTTTATTGGTGATTGTAAATATAGTCATGTGACACAGTGTCTGGGTTTTAAAGAAGTGTGTCATTAGAATTTGTCTTGTGAACATGGCATATATGATACTACTACAACCCTAGATGGTATAGCCTACCACACTTCTAGGCTGTATGGCACATGTGTGTTTCATGTTAGATATGTATGTGGTTATCTGATTACTCAAAGTGATTAATGAGCTTTTTATTTGTTGTGGCCTGTGTGTGTGTGTGTGTGTTTGTGTGTATCATATATCAAATGATAAAGTAGCCTTTTTTTTCAGTTTATTTCCACAAACATAATGATAAAGTGTGTGTGTGTGTATCATATATCAAATGATAAAGTAGCCTTTTTTCAGTTTATTTCCACAAACATCATGATAAAGTGTGTGTGTGTGTGTGTGTGTGTGTGTGTGTGTGTGTGTGTGTGTTTGTCTGCAGATACCAGGACTATCAGAGTGTTGATCTGAGTGAGACAAGAAGAAAGTCTGGTTCAACATAACTTGGTAGGCAGTATTGGTTCAGGGGGAAAAAAAAAAAAGAGTCTGACACTGGCTGGTTTATTTTAGGCACATTTAAGTGCAGTCCAATTTGGAAAAATGTTTCCTGGTGTGATACAACCCTGTGTGCACAATAAAGCTTAAGGCATAATTACATCAAAACTCTTTTCAAAGTACATGTTGACTCTTCCATGAAGATAGATTCTATAGATAAATTACATGTGTCATCTTGAGGGCCTGGGGAGGATGTGGTGTGGTCTCTGTCATACAGATAGCACAAAGATCACTAGGCTATTAACTACCTTCAGTCTTGTTTGTAAGGGGTAGGGGCAGGTGTTGCCTGGCCCTACAGATAGGGCAGAGGTCACCAAGGCTATGAATTACCTCTGGTCCTGTTAGTAAGAGTCTAGGGAAGCCTGGGGATGCCTAGGGGAACCAGATGTGGCCTGGCCCTACAGGTAACACACATGTCACAGATGGCTGTTAGCCATCTCCATTCCCAGCCTTCTGGGCAGAAAATAGGTTCCTCTGAAGAGACAACTCTGCATGTCTAACAGTCCTAGTTTCCCTAGTGCTTATCTGTGAGCACAAGGACCTCTGTGCCCTCATTAGTAAAAATATAAATTAATAGGCTGATAAAAGATATCTAACATTAAAAAACAAGAAAGGATTTTGTTTTCTAGGGTGCTTGCAGAATCCTTTATGGGGCCGGGGAGTAGCCAAGTATTGGTTGTCTAGTAAGTGCCATTTTCAGAGAGTTACACATATAAAATTTGTAAGACTAAGACAGTGTAAAGCTCACATTGATTGCATATTCTGGCAAACAATTGCATTTTGTGAAGATGGTCAGTGAATATATTATTCTGTTACCGATTTCCTGTTAACTTGTCATATTTAAAAGATGGTAAAGTGTATCTGTATTCCGCTCACAGTTTAAATTGGTTTATTTTCAGGATGAGTGATAAATTTCTGAACATTTCTCTGCAAGCCTACCTTGGTCAGAGTTATCAGTACCTCATACACCCAAGCATCATTTCATCTTGTTCTGCCATCTCATCCTAAGCAGTCGGTGTGTCATCCATGGCGTTTTCTTCTCTTGGCACCCACGACTGTTTGTTTGTTTGTTTGTTTGCTTGCTCTGGAAATAGAGAGAAATGCATGGGCTTGGTCTGTGTAACCCTTTTTCTCCATCTTCATCGTCATGGCGTTAGAGTTCATACGTTCTAATTTACATTGCTGAGCCTGTCTTGAACTCCAGGTCCTTACTAGCCTATTGCTCTGTAGACATCGCTAGGTGCAATCCAGGAATTGCAGATTAGCCTAATTGACTGGCTGGTCATGCTGTGTTCCTTCTTCAGGGCGTCTGACATTTATCCTTGACACATTCCTTTCCCTTGTACCTCATGTCTAACCTGTCAGCAAGTTCTACCACCGCTGGTTGGTTTGTTTGTTTTTTAAACTACTTCTTATACTTCTACTTACTCTTGATACTTGTCCAGCTTGTCTTACCTGCCACTTTGTTCAGGTTTTGTTTTGTATGATGTGGTATTATATTGTATCAGATATTTCTGGTGCATTACTATCTTTTCATCTAGATACGTACTTAAGTCATGTAATTTTTTCTGCCCGCCCCTTTTTTTTATATTCCTCAGAGATTACCTTAGTTTGTAGAGCCTGTAAGTTCTCTCTCTCAGTAAGTCATAAGGTTTCTCGTTCTCTTCTAGATCCAGTTTTCCTTGAGGCTTTTTAAACATGCCAGCTGGATTTTGCCTGGGTGTCCCCACTGCTTCCCTGGTTTGAAGTGCTTTTTCCCTGAGTTAGGCTGTGCTGAAATACCATTGTAGACAAGTCTTCTTCAGCTCCCTACATGACATTGCACCTTTCCTCTCACCCCTGGACTACCTACAGTCCATCCCTATTTGTCCTTATCTATGTTTCTTGCTAGACTCTTAAACTATGTAAAAGCAGGGATTTTCCTGTTCCTAGTGCCTAGAGGTAAGGAGAACATGTGTTGATGATGATTTAACACTGAATAAAAGTGTTCTGTCTTCAGGCTTAATGTCTTTTGAGTACTCTTCAGTTACTAATTTGCAGTGTGCTGCTGTTGTTTGTTTTTACTCTTTGGCTTTTGGCCCCCACTCAGCTCCAAATAAATTTCACATGGAGGCTTATTCTTACTTATGAATGCTGGCCTTAGCTTGGCTTGTTTCTAGCCAGCTTGCCTTAACTTTAAATTATCCGGTCTACCTTTTGCCTCTGGTCTTTTCCTGTTCTCTTACTTCTGTAAATCTTACTCATACTCCATGGCTTGCTGTGTAGCTGGGTGGCTGACCCCTGGAATCCCCCTCCTTCCTCCCTTCGTCCTAGATTTTCCTCTCCTCCCATATTTCTCCTTCTGTATAGTCTCTCTGCCTGCCAGCCACGCCTATCCTTTCTCCTGCCTTGCTATTAGCCATTCAGTTCTTTATTAGACCATCAGATGTTTTAGACAGGCAAAGTAACACAGCTTCACAGAATTAAACAAATGTAACATAAACAAAAATAACACACCTTAGAATAATATTCCCCAACAGTGCACTAAAAAAATTATATTCCCCCCTCTCTTCCTCCCTCCCTCCTTCCTTCTTTCCTTTCCTCCCCCCCTCCCAAGACAAGGTTTCTTTGTGTAGCCCTGGCTGTCCTGGAACCCACTCTGTAGACCAGGGTGGCCTCATACTCAAGAGATTCCAGTCTCTGTCTCCTGAGTGTTGGGATTAAAGGCATGTGCCACCACTGCCTGGCTGTCAAACTGCCTTCTAAATTTTTATGTTTATGCCCATAAATTAGCGATGCTCCCACCCCTGACCAGAGAAGTTTCTTCTGCACTGGGCAGCAACTGATCAAAGTGCTGAAAATGAGGTACTTACTATTGAGTGTTCATCTGTAAATGGGACATTTCTATCAATATCTCCATGGTCTAGGAAGCATAATAAAAAGAGGGAGCATTCCTTCTTTTTACATTCTTTCATGTAAGAGCCAGAGGATGGGAAGAATGCTTAGAGACCCTGTCATCTGGACATGACATGACCATCATACTTATTCAATGCAGGTATGGTTACCTGCATAAGTCCTGCATACAGTCTAGTCAGCATTATCAATTACTAGTTCAACAGGGCATCATTTAGACTCAGTGGGCTCCCCACATCCCCCAAAATGGAGAGGCCCTGAAGGTGGGAGGGGAATGTGTTGGCTGTGTGTGTGAGGAGTAGAAAGGGAAATTGGGGGTGGATCAGTGTATATACATGTATGAAATTGTCAGAGTAAATAAAAGATAAATTTGGTATAGATTGGCACTCCTGTATTACTTGATATTTAAGATGTTTAAAGCAACATCAAAGCATCACTGTGAAATGAACTTTACTTGTCCCAGCTTCAAGAGTTATGTTGGTTTGCTTTCTATTTCTTCTCTTATAGGTAGCTTCCATCTCTTTACTTTCTATTCTTTGATAATAATACTGGGAATATTTAGAGTCCTAGTCCTAAATATCTTTGATGAACTCTCCTGGTCAACACATGGTTCTTCTTGGAGAGTTCCTGTTTTGAGAGCATCTTCCTCTGCTGCATATCCTAGATGCTTCCTTCCTTTGAATCTGTAGTAACTGTCATCATTGCTTGTTTTGGATAATGCATTGCACATGTGCATTAATTTCAGTTTTAGCGCCAGCCTATTTTTTTCATGTGATTCCCAGAACAATAAGGGATTCATCACTATTATTGTGTACATTTCTTTCAATTGAATGAGGTTCAGAAACTTGAAGACTTAAAGACAGCCTCTAGATTTTCTACCTTTGGTTCTTTCTGTCTCCTTAGGAAAACTACTGATCTGGACACCATACATTCATTTTAATTGCTTTATAGAATTCCATTATCTAAATGAAATGTGGTTATTCTTATTCCTAGCTAAGAATACTTAACATTCTTATGCTTTTCCACACTTAAAACAGGAAGTTAAACATTTTTATATGTTCCTTTCTGTACTGATAGGTTTTATTTATTTTTAATAGTGAATAACTAAGGGTAGGATTTTTATATTCTCATTTACTAGGTATTGGCCAAGGAAGAGAACCTAAGTCAAACTCATACTTTACTTTCCAGAATAGTCCATCTTTTCAAAAGTTTGTATTCGTTCTGATCTTTTCTTTTAATTATTTATATTTTGTCCTTGTCTTTCCAGTGAGCTGTTTGTCCTTTAAATCTTGATTTAGAATTGATTTGTAGAAATTCTTTATATAGCTGAATAACAATCTTTTATATATGTTATTCTTCAAATATGTTATTCTTGTTCTTCTTTACATCTAGAACTTTTAATGTAGCTTTAAAAATTTTTTAGATTTGTCAGCCTTTGATGTTTACATGTTTTCTCCCTAGTGTTTGAATGAATATATTCCCTATTCTAAAAGTTTGACAGTTTAACTTTTCACATTTAGGTACTAATTGATCTGGACTCTTAAGACGCACCAGGGGAACTCTTTTCCCCACTTGCGCTTCTTGCCCATTCCAGTCATTGAGCAGTCACAGACAGGCTTTCCTAGCCTCTGTTTCCTTTGCGTGAGGCTCTTGTTTAGTTTCACAAGCTCAGGTATGTTTTAAACTTGTTTATTTTGTCTGTTATCTATTGTGTAGTAGAATGCTTCCTGAGTGTTTAGTTTGTCTTATTGAGAACTGAGTATGTTTACAACCTTATTTTTGTACAGCAGCATAAGAGGTAGTATAGCAGGGTAATTGATGAAAGTATGGATTCTCGTTTCAAAATTGCTCAAGAGAGTTCTGGCCCAAGCTATGTAAGCATGGTCAAGTTACTTTATCTTTGTTTGTTTTGTTTTTCCCCGTGAGACATTGTAATATAAATTGTATTAGTAAATTGTCATGTGCTGTTGTGTTTGTTGAATGCTGATTCTAAATCAAGAGATGGGCCCCTTGCTTCAGATTCAAACATGTTTATGTCATGTGTTCTCTGAAGACCCTTTTCTGAGGCAGACTGCCTCTTGCCTCTGTAACAGGAGAACAGCAAATAGCTAAAGAACATTGCACCTCTGAGGACAGCCAGAAGTTAAACCATTTCCACCCAGGTTTCTGTTTATCTCATAGTCTAAAAATGCCTGCAGTGGGAAAGAGAAGCGGGATGCTCATTTCTGAAGAGGGCAGTCTGCTCTGCATAGGACTCTTAGTCGGGAACACAGCTGGCTGCCTCAGGGGCTTCTAGGGTATGTTATGTGTCTGATAGGATGTTTGCTTGCTCTCAGTTGTCTCTGCTGGGTGTTGGAAGCACCTGATTTGATGATGTTTTGCCATCTCTCTGCTGCTTCTGTCTGCTGTTTGCTGTTTGCCCCTTTATTTCTGTTTGCTACATACTTAATAAACTCACTCTGCTTAACCAACTCACTCATTTGAAACCCGAAGTACAAATAGTATATAGATAAGTCTCTCTGTGGAACAGACAGCAATTGGGATAGTATCCACTTCCCAGGGTTTTGAAATTTTAAGTAGATATATAAAAACCCTTTAATATAACATTTGGCATAAGGCAGGCACCTGGTAGCCACTGGGTGTGCATTAATATTTGCACTGTGGTATTTTCTGTGTTTTCCTTTCTGTTGTCCTCCTTTGCTTGCCTCTTTGTAGCAGAACATCTTGCTTTTCTTAGGATGAAAATTCACAACTCTATGTTTAACTATATCATTTGGTGTTCTTTGCAGGGGAATGGCAGTTTCGGTAAGATAATTAGGTTTGGTGTTGTATGTTTTAGGTTGACTCTGTATTCCATAATTTAAAAGGAAGAAAGCTTGTTTATTTTTATGTTGTGTGTAGTTACATCTAGAAATTGTATTTTTTTTTTCAAAAGTATCCTTAAGAGGCTGACATGTGAATTAAGTGGGAAAAGGTGTGTTCTGTAAGCCTGACAAATTGAGTGTGGTCCTTGAGATTCACATGGAAGGAGAGAACTGACTCCTGCAGCTCGTCCTCTGGCCTCCATAGGCACTGGCATGCACACTTTTCTGCATACACATATATGCTTGAGTGTGTGTGCACGCACACACACACAGACACACAGACACAATATGACACATTAAAAAAAGGTATCCTTAAATTAGATACTGTGACTAGTGTATACAGAATCACTGATGATGGTGTTTGGCGTAATGACACTTGCTGCATGCCTGTATCCCTGTCTTGAGTGCATCCCAGTGATGTGTACCATTATTGGAGACCATGTTCTAGAAACCACTTTCCCTTTCCTGGTTGGCGTGTGTGTGCACTCGTGTGGTGTGTCCGTTAACTGGGAGTTGGACTGAAGCAGTTGCTCTGGTGCAGTTTCCCTGTCACTGAGAATCCAGTTCTGTGACTGGTTCTGTTCACAGTAGTTCTCATTTTGTGAGTCCTATCAAGAAAACTCATTTCAAAAGTGAGTTATTTGCTTTGGTCTTACTTTGCTCTGTTCTTTTCGTAACTAACCACAGTTAGAAACTCCCCTGAACAACCAGACCTCCCTCCTAAAATGGCTGCTGATGTCTGCAGCTTACCTTTTTGTTTTCCTCAGGCCGGTACTAAGTGACATTCCAGTCTGCTGTGGTCATCTGGTAACGCAGACAGTGCAACAAGAAGAGAGGCCAGGGAGCTTGGTGGTACCAGGTACCAGCTGTAGTTCAGGATCCAGCTCCTATGGCCAGGAAAGTGTTTCAGTTCTTCAGCAAAGCAGTGAAGCTTTCTGTTGTTGTTTATAACGCCTCCTCTCCCCCAACTAGAAAGCTGTAACATTTATGTCTCAGGGACCACTCCAAGCTTACTGTTTGTTGTTGGCTCTTTCTACCTTTCCCGGTTCTCAACCACATGCACCTGTCTGGGGTCATTGTGAAAGACATCAACATAAGAATACTGAAGAAAGCGCTCAAATTTAAAACTATGATCAGAATGAAAAGAGTTTTCAATAAAAAGAAAGCAAATATTTAAAAATGTGTGTTTGCTAGTTAATAATAGTAAAAAAGGGTAGAGCTTTGAAGATACTGTTAATTTAAATAGGTGGCTTGAAGATTTTTAAACGTTGAAATAAATTGAGTGCTGTGATTTCAGTTTTAGTGTAGATGTAGGTGGGAACATTTTGATTATAGCAGATTCTTTGGTTAACTTGCCATAGTTTACGAAGTTATTTTGCACTGATGGAAATAGTACAGCACAGGTGAATGGTAGCTTCTCAGCCTTAGTGCGTATAATTGTATGGGGCCTCACCCTTGCTGAGACCTAGACACGGTCTACTTAGGATTATGTATACAAAGGACATGAATATAGGTTTTCATGTTTTCTCTACTTGGGCTTTCTTTTGAATATTAGAAAGTAGAAGTTGATTTCAGGTGCATGGTTATTTGAACAGATATGTGTTAATGTGGGTAGAGTCAGTTAAATTCCTGGAAATGATTTGAACTTTAGAAATTCTGCTTCAATAATAGGAATATAAATGTATGCCGTACCATTTCTTTTTGTGAATCTTAATTCCTATTTTTTACACCTAGACTTTAAATGTATACTGTATTATTACTTTATTTTGTTACTAATAGGATTTACACACACACACACACACACACACACACACACACACACACACACACCCTTTCCAACTACTTGTTCACTTAAGAATTTATAGACAGAAAATGAGATCAAGTGCCTCAATTTATGATAGATGGCTTAATCCTTAGTAAGCACAGGCTCTCGGGTCACAGAATGCAGTAGTGTCCTCTGATGTACGGCTGAGGGAACACAGTACTCATGTATCTCAGAAGGGCCCTGTGGATGTTTAGTGAAATGGCTGCTCACTTCTAAGACACCGTTGCACTGTGTAGCTCTTGTTGTCCTTGAACTTCTGGACCTCCAGTCTCAGTCACCTAAGTGCATGGGATTACAGGCATGTAGCACAATGCCTGGCGAGATTAACAATTTTAATTAACATTCATTCATTCATTCATTCATTCATTCATTCATTCATTCATTCATTCATTTCTTTTCAGTTAGATGTGTTTGTGGGGGCGTGTGTGTTATAGCATGTATGTGACTCCACCTTGTAGGTGTCAGTTCTCCTGTGTGGAGCCCTAGGATCAAATGCAGGAAGTCAGGCCTTTATCTTACCTACTTAGCCATCTCATCACTATAGCTATTCTTATTACACCCCCCTCTGTTTTTGGAGACAGGGTCTCTCTACATAGCCCTGGCTGTTTTGGAATTCACTATATAGACCATTCTGACCTTGAACTCACAGAAACCCACCTGCTTCTGCCTCCTGATTGCTGGGATTAAGTTTGTGTACCAGTATTCCCAGCAACTATTTTAATCTTTAATGTGAAGACTTTCAAGCAGGTGAAATCCATCCTTCAGTCTTTGTCTTTTAAGGCATTATTTTGTTGTTGTTATCAAGACAGGGTTTCCCTGTGTAGTCCTGGCTGTCCTGGAACTCACTCTGTAGACCAGGCTGGCCTCGAACTCACAGAGATCTGCCTGTCTCTGCCTCCCAAATGCTAGAATTAAAGGTATGGACTACCACACCAGGCATTTTGTTGTTATTTTTAGCTGGACTATTTAAAAAAGAAATCCTAGAACCTGTCATTTTATTTCCTCTTACTTAAATATGTGTCTTGCCAATAACAAAATTACCTTTAATTCCTTGTTGTTATCCACAAATTAGTATTATCCCTATTCAGATTTCCCACTGTCCACCAATAATATGGTTTTGTGTTAGTTTATCAGACCTGAGGGTCACACATTGCCGTTAGTTCTTTTAATCTTAGAGTGCTTTTAAATACTATAAACTTTCTGAGAACATTGGTTGGTTTTCCTATAGAATTTCCCAGTTCTAGATTTCCTTTGCTTTTTTGCAGAGTGAAGGTGATTTTGCTGGTGTCTTCAGCTTTAAAGGCTCTATGGATTGAGGCTTACTTAAGAGACACATTTCTTAAGCAGGGTTGAGCATTTTACATCTATCACATTAGATCGAGTTGTGATAGCCCCTCTAATGTCAGGCTCTTTTTTAGCCTTCATCTAATTGTGTCATCTGTGAGGTCTTTGTCCTGGTCACTTAGGGTTTACAAAATCATCCTTTTCTAATTTTATCATTTCTCATTTGTTGGTTGAAATTCTTTCCAAATAGAAATGTATTTTCTCATTGTCCAAGCCACAACTGCTTATTTTTTCCATTTGTTGCTTTTTTTGGCCTACGAATTAAAAAATAATTGTAAAAAATATATTTGTGTGTGTGTGTGTGTGTGTGTGTGTGTGTGTGTGTGTGTGTGTGTGTGTGTAAGTACCAGTGCATGCAGAAGCCTACAGAGGTCAGAAAAAGCATTAGATTCCCAGGAACTAGAGTTAAAGCTGTGAGTTGCCCCATGTGCTTGCAGACTGGGTTGTCTGCAAGAGCACCAAGTGCTCTCAACAGCTGAGCCATCTCTTCAGCCCCATTGCCTAAGAAGTTTTTGTGTGACACTAGGTATATAGGTATAAAACATAGGCATACAAATCAAGCATTTACTGATAATGAATCATAAATTTATTTTGAAGTAATTCTTTAGTACATACATACACAATTCTGTCATGTATTAAATTTGCACACTAATTAGATGGATGTGCTTGTTTATTCTTACCTAAAAAGTTAACTCTTAACTGAACATTTGATACCTTAGGACATAGAACATCTTCAGTGTTTTTCATAGTTAATCAATATTTTGATTTCATAATCAATACTGAGTGCTGCTTTGCATAAATATGTAATACAAAGTGACAAGTAAATTTAGGACCATATCAGAAATTATTGGATATTTCTAATCCCAAGGTAAAGTTTATGAAATGATTTATTAAACTTAGTAGAGCAACTGAAATGGCAGATTTTAAAGCCAAATAAACATTCCAACAATCCAATCCAAAGGCATACAAATTTTATACTTGTATGATGAGGAGTGATAGTAGGAAAATAACTGAGTCTTTGTTTTCAATTAAACTACCATGCTTCTATAAAATCAGAAAACTTCCCATTTACAGTAAAAAGAAAAAAAAAAAGCAGTTCATAATGTACCATAGTCTCCGATCTGGGCTGATTTGTTTCAGGCATTGTGAGCTGGCATTGTGTGGTGTGGCAGCATGTGAAAGTGCTTGTGTGTTGTATTCAGAACCAAAGCTGTGGTGATGTCACAAAAGGCCGCATGGGCTGGCAGAAACATCTCACATTCTTAGATTTATTGATTTGTAGATTGATGCCGGGTTAATTTTTAGTCGTGACTTGTTCAGAAACCTTGTTCTAGTCTCTGGGCGTAGTAGCCCATGCCTGTAATTCTATAACTCGGGAAGTTGAGGCAGGAAGATCGTCAAAGTACAAACCTGCCAGTGTGGCAGGTTCCAGATGAGCCAGGGCTACAGACAAACAAAACAGGAACTGCTGGCAGGGTTTCTTGCCTTTGTCCTCACCTTCAGTTAGAGGCCGCATGAGGCTGCCACCTACAGTCCTAAGAAGCTGTGATCCAAATTGTAGGAAAGCAGAATAATTTTTTCCTTTTTTTTTTAGTTTATTACCTTCATTATGTCCCTTTATTACCCGTTTTGATTTTGCCATAGTTCTTTTGGCTTTCCTGTTTCTCTTTAGTAGGTTTTTCCTGTATTCTGTGATTCGGTAGGTTGCAGTCTTTGTCGTCATCCCCCCTCCCCCCCAAGCTTGTTTTCTGTTGTGTCTTCTGGTGGCTGAGTTCTTCTGACAGGAACCAGCCTTGGAGAGCTCCTTTGTTTCCTAATGTAAAACTGTTGCTGATCTTTTTCTGACCTGGAATTTGAAGGCGTCTTCTTCAGAGCCTTGGTCCCTAAGAGGAGAAGGTATGTAAGGTGCGGAGTTGGCGCTGTTTGTCTGCTGATCTCTACAGTCATCCACTCATTAACTCAAGAAAACTTTATTCAAGAAATACATTGCATACAGATACATGACCATAGTGAAAAGAAAACAAAATGCTTTCATAACAACTTATTTTTGTTGTAGTCCTATTTCTGTGACTCCATTCAGAAAACAGGAACCACTTTTTCATTAAGTTATGGTTCCTTTTCTTTTAATCTAACTTCAGCTTAAGGAAGGTTTAGTTTTATAGAATTATGAAGTTAGCTTTTCATCTGCACATTATAATTGATTCATAAAGCCCCAAACTATGTACTGTACTAGATAACTTTGAAAATAAAATGTCTATATGATTGTAAAGTAAAAAAAAATACTTTATATCATTAACAGCTGTGTTGTCTCCTCATTCTGTTTGGCATATACCTTAGAGAGCGAAAAGTAAATACAAATGTTGCCCACTTTTATATTTGGTTGTCAAGATAATTGGTTATCATGTAGTGTTCAGTTTCTTCAATGACTAATTTTACACTCAAATTGCTACCCATGTATTTTAAAACTGTACTTTCAAAAACACTTTTGGGGGAGGCGTTGCCATAAAGGGTTAGAAGACTGCATGGCATTGGAAATATAAAATACATATGGCTACATAAATACACGAATAATCTTATTTATCTGACTCTAAATGCACATCTGTGTTATCTATAAATTTGGCAAGACATCCCCAAAGAAAAGGTTATCTTTTGAGACAAAGTTTACCTGTGGAGACCTGACTAGCCTGGAATTTGTAATCCTCCGCAACTGGGAGTGTAAAACTAAAAGTTTGTGGGTCCCCCCCCCCCCCCCCCAGACAAAGTTTCTCTGTGTAGCCCTGGTTGTCCTGGAACCTACTCTGTAGATCAGGCTGGCCTTGAACTCAAAAGATCCACTTGCTTTTGCCTCCTGAGTGCTGTGATTTAGGGCATATGTCACCACTGTCTGGGACAAAACGTTGTTTTCTAAAATCACTTAGACATTATTTTCTGTGTGATAATGTGATCAGTTATTATATAGATTCATTTCATATTGAATCTTTTTAGTGTTTATATTTTAAGTTTAATTAAAAAATAATTTCATAGTTCCAAAAAAGAAATCATGTAATAAAGTATAATTAGATAATAATAAATATGCTGCTGGATATGATGGCGCACGCCTTTAATCCCAACACCTGGGAGGCAGAGGTAGGTGGATCTCTGTGAGTTTGAGACCAGTCTGGTCTACATAGTGAGTTGTAGGACAACCAGGGCTGTTTCACAGAGAAATCTTGTCTCAAAAAGCTGAAAAAAGAAAAAAAGACAAGAAAATATGCTTCTCCCCATTGATGAATGCATTTTGGTTCGTCTTCTTATGGATTTTTTTTGAAATGTAGTAAAATGGATGTTGTTTTTGGTGCCTCCTTTTTTTTTTAAATAGGTTTTCTGATGCCTGCTGTTGTAATCTGCTTCCTGCTGGTATGTTAAAGCACCTTTGAAAGCCAGCTTGGGAAAGGCTTTATTTCACTTTACCCTTGTAGGTTGCAGTCCATCTCTGAGGGAAGTCAGACAGGAACTCAAGGCAGGAACCTGGAACTAAAACCACAGAGGAATGTTGCTTATTGCTCACTGATTGGCTTATGCTCAGCTAACTTTCTTATTTCTCTCATACCTACCTGCCTAGGAATGGTGTCAGGTACAGTGTGCTGGTCCCTCTCCCATCAACAATCTCTCATAAACATGGTGGAAAAACAAGTGGATTTGGGCAGTTCCTCAGCTGAGGTTTCTTTCTCCCCGGTGGCCTGCTGCCATGCTCTTGCCTTTGTACATACTTTGTCTTTAGCAGCACTCTACCAGTGTCCATAAGAGCCTTCTCAATGCTTGGGGGCAGCATCTCATCTCCTTACATGCTGTCTTAATAAGGGTTTCTATTGCTGTGAAGACACCATGACCACAGCAACTCTTATAAAGGAAACCATTTAACTGAGGCTGGCTTACAGTTTCAGAGGTTTAGTCCATTATCATCATGGTGGGGAAACATGGCAGCATGCAGGCAGACATGGTGCAGGAGGAGCCGAGAGTACTATGTCTGGATCTGCAGGCAGCAGGAAGAGAGAGTGACATTGGACCAAGCTTGAGCTTCTGAAATCCCAAACCCCACCCTGTAGTGACACACTTTGTCCAACAAGGCCACATCTCCAATAATGCCGCTCCCTATGAGTCTGTGGGGGCCATTTTCATTCAAACCACCACACATACATATACTGGAATCTGTTCATTTGGGCCTCAGGCAGTTAACATGTTTTGTATTGTATTTTATCCTTGGTGGTAGGACCACAAAAGCAGAATTATTGTGCCAGTGTATGTGATTTTTGCAAAATACTGCCAGTCTGCTCCCTTGGGTATGCTCTTTTTTTTTTTTTTTTTTTTTTTTTTTTTTTTTTTTTAAGTCCCACGAATAGTATATGTTGTCAGACCTTTTGGATTTTTACCAGCTAGGGTTGTTGAGGAAAGGCCTCTTACTGTTTGTTGTATTATCTTGGGATGGTTTTGCCATGAGTTGAGTGGTTTATCATTTTGTACATTTAAGAGTTTATTCACCATTTTGATAACTTCTTGAAAAGTTTTTTTTGACTTATTTTTTAAAAATTTGGGTTTTGATCTTTTTCTGAATCATAAACTTTTTGATGCAAGTTGGAAATTTTTTGTTAGTTGTATTATGACATGAGAGATGTGTGTTCCATTTTGGACAGGTACTCACTTGGTAGCTCTGACTGGTTTGAACTCACTGTGTAGCCCAAACCTTAGCCTGAGAGTCTCCTGTGTGCTGGGATTTGAGCCATGTGCTACCAGCTGCCCCACCTGGCCCATGGGAGTTTTATGTATATTTCTTAGCATTCCTTCAGTTGCATTAGGGTTTTAAGCATGAGCTTTCTCCCTGTTCCTGTGTTGTAATGGAATTTACTGTGCTTTCTTGTACAGTTTTTTTCCACTTCAGTTAATGCAGTGAAGGGAACCTTAGAGATATGCCCAGAGGCCTATCTCCTAGGTGGTTCTAGACCTCATTAAGTTGCCAGTTGAGATGAACCAACCATCACAGGCAGAGTACTTGTTGAAGTGAGCCAAAGTTGCCTCCTTTCTGAAGTACTAAATAATGAATATTGGGGAAAAAAAAATCTTAATATATAAAATGATAGAAGCCTAGAAGTTAAAAACCTGCAACTAACTAACTACAACCTAGCTGGGTGCAGAGCTATTTAGGAATCCACCCCCGTCTTCTGTCCTCCACAGGCATGCAAAGCATTCACACATACGCACTCCTGCCCCAAGTTTATTGAGTAGTGGTGGTTGTTTTTGGTAGAGTCGTGCTGTTTAGTACAGGCTGGCCTAGAACTTATTACCTAGTCTAAGTACAACTCAAATAGTAATCCTTTTCTGCCTCAGTCTTTTCAGTGTGGAGATTACAGAAGTGTATTAATGTGCCTGGCCATATCTTTGTTTTCACAGTACTTAGTAGGGATTGAAATGGGGTCTTGTACACATCAGGATTTTTTTTAAAAAACTAATTAAGGAAACTGGAGTATATAGCTTCTGGGCTCTAGGTGTCTTTTTTTTCTTATTTTCCTATTCATTTATTTCTTCTCAGACTTATCTTATACCTCCTGTAAGGCCAAAGAAAAATAATTACTATCATAATTCTCTTGAGATGAAAGCAGGGGCAGAAGCTGTTTTTCTGTGGCCAGGGTGCTTAACCCCTCTGTTTCCCCCACTTAATGCTGATGATGATAGAACTCAACTCTTAGGTTGGTAATTAAATGTAAAATTCTTAATACCCAACATTTAGAAAGCTCTTTACTGTATATTAATTACAATAATTATTACCTCTTGTCCATTGAGTCACTATAAACCCATTTTAGGCTCAGCAATTGATTTTATTACTTTTAGGTCTGATAAAACTTGGTAGACTTACTAATACCAGCCAGATTTAGAATTGGCTGAGTAAACAGAATGTTAACCTTAATTATTAAGGGACTATTCTGGTTACAAGTATACATGGCTATTCTTGTGGAACACGAAACTAAATTACCCATTAACACTTATGTAGTGTTAATTGAAGTCATGTCCAAGTTTTTTATAGACTATTTTATTTCAGCTTCACAAGACATGGAGAATTGTTTGATTACAAAGATCAGCAGGACCAAGAGTGTGGCTCTGGGTGAAGATACCAGTGCCTCCTCACTCCCCAGAGGTTTACTTTTCCCTTTTTATCATGGCTTTGTGGAAGGGTAGTAGCTGACCACATTAATAAGAGAAATTTGTACCCGAGTTTCCTTTTTCTGTAAGGGACACATGATAGATGAGACTCACTGTGAGGACAGTCAGTTGTCTGTGTCTGCTCCCATCTAAAAAACAGTTGGTGATTCTGGGGATATTAGAGAGCATGCCTTCCCTGCCTGCTAGTAGCAGGCACTGTGTCTGGGTGGTTTTTTGTTTTGCTTTGTTTGCTTTGTTTTGGTTCTTTAATACCAGGTGATTTGGATTACTTGATAGTTCTCAGAGAAACTGATGCCTTCTTGACAGGTGCATCGGACTGTTTCATTATTAGAAATGGTACAAAATTGCTTTGTAGCAGAATCATTAAGTACTATGGACATTTACCTGCTTTTATGATGTGACACCTGTCAGAGAGAGCTTTGGGCACTCAGGACAGTTGTGCAAGTGTTCCGGATACTTAGAGTGTTCAGTGTGATGTAAATATGTCTTCATGGTGTCACTAGGGAAAATCTTGCAACCTGGGGTGAAAATATGGCTCCCATATAGAAACTTAAATTTATATAACTCGATTATTATTATTATTATTATTTTACTGTGTTGTCTTAGAAACCTGTAGAGAAGAGACCAGAATCTGAAGTGGAAGGCACTTAAATAAGTCTAGTGGGCTAGAGGGGCAGGAGGGAGTCTGAAGCAGGGAGAGGGTGAGAGAGCTGAGAAAGTAGCATGTAAGAGTATTTGATACAGAGGCTGACATTAGGAAGTATTGATATTACTAACACTCATTTTCAGATTCTACTTCAGATACCTAATCCACATGTGTTCTGACAGACTTCCAGGTTAACATACTAACACAGCAATATTTAAATGGCATGTCATCTATGCTCTGTTATTTGATCCAAACCAAAGAGGCAGTTGCTATAATTTCTGGAAGACCCAGAGCAAAGGTCCAACTAACATAGTTCTACTTAGACTTGCTAACTCCGTACGCTTCATCAGCTCTCACCCCATAATTGGTGACCTAATTGCCTGTGGAACATATTTATGCTCAGCTTAATCCCTAAGGGACTATGGCTGATGTATGCCTTGTCAGTATGTATCCCAATTCCTAGTATCATTGGTCTTCCACTGACACACTAGGAAGAATACCTGATAGGCCAAGACTGAACAAGCCCTGGAAAATTCTGGACTAGAAATATACTTGACTGCTTTCCTTTTTTTTGCTTTAATTCCATGTTTATATACTTGCTAACACCATTCAAGTACTGCTTTTTGTTGTTGTTTTTCTTCTTCTTCTTCTTCTTCTTCTTCTTCTTCTTCTTCTTCTTCTTCTTCTTCTTCTTCTTCTTCTTCTTCTTCCTCCTCTTCCTCCTTCATGTATACAGTAGTCTGCCTGCACACCAGAAGAGGGCACCAGATCTCATTATGGATGGTTGTGAGCCACCATGTGGTTGCTGGGAATAGAAATCAGGATCTCTGGAAGAGCGGCCAGTCCTCTTAACCTCTAAGCCATTTTTCCAGCCCCAGATTTTTGTTCTTTAACTGAGTGTTTTTAATTCATTAGTATCTGCAGGAAAGGTTGTGGATTTGGGAAAACTGGAGAGTTTATTGGTCACTGAGTGAGAATTTGGCTTCTGAGAGAAGGGAAAGCTCCCACAAAGCATAAAAGTCAGCATGTAAAAATATTTTACATGTCACTGAACCTGATGATACAGCTTCATGTCTGGAGCATGGTAGGAAGAGACAACTACTTCAAGTTGTCCTCTGATCTCAACTGGAGCACAGTGGTGTGTGTACCACCTGGTTAAGTAAATAAATGAAGACTTTGCTTTACCTCTACCTGGTTTCTGATTTAATAATTAGATGCAAAGAGTGAGCAGCAAGAAGAATCTGTGGTGCTAATAGCACAGCTAAGTCTTTATTCCTGCTAGAGACATGGGTGCGACCTGCACTTATATATGACCTATCCTTTGGAATTTGTCAAGAAAATCAAAGGAGGTTCATAGTTCCATGAACCTCAGCCCGCCTTAGAGAGGAGAATATGAAACCAAACTCCTTGGGCTGGAATTCCACCATTGCTTTCCTTCATAAAAAATCCATCTCATTCCTGAAGGAATCCACAGTCTCTCATTTCCTGTCTCCTGTGGGAACAGAACTCAAAAGCATTTTGATTTCCATTTGACAAATATATTTTTTGACTAATTTTTTAAAGTTAAGGCATTCCTAAAGTGTATAGGCTGGTTTATTTCATCAGTTCTTTTCCAGGTCTCTTAGCAGCTGTTGTTTGCTTCTCAACAACCAAAAAATTCAAAAGCAATACAATAACATACAGGATCCAGACTCCCTATTTCCCATCTCTACGTGGCTTATTCTCTTTTATTGTTTTCTTCTTTCTTTAAAGACTTTATTTATTTATTTAAATTTTTATTTTTTATTTTTTTGGTTTTTCGAGACAGGGTTTCTCTATGTAGCTTTGCGCCTTTCCTCAAACTCACTTGGTAGCCCAGGCTGGCCTCGAACTCACAGAGATCCGCCTGCCTCTGCCTCCCAAGTGCTGGGAATAAAGGCGTGCGCCACCACCGCCCTGCCAAGACTTTATTATATTTAAACTATTTCTATGACTGGCCATACCCCCTTCCTTCCTTCCTTCCTTCCTTCCTTCCTTCCTTCCTTCCTTCCTTCCTTCCTTCCTTCCTTCCTTCCTTCCTTCCTCCTCCCTCCCTCCTCCCTCCCTCCCTCCCTCCCTCCCCCCTCTCTCTCTCCTTCCTTCCTTCCTTCCTTCCTTCCTTCCTTCCTTCCTTCCTTCCTTTCTTTCTTTCTTTCTTTCTTTCTTTCTTTCTTTCTTTCTTTCTTTCTTTCTTTCTTTCTCTCTCTCTCTCTCTCTCTCTCTCTCTCTCTCTCTCTCTCTCTCTCTCTCTCTTTCTTTCTGTCTTTTGCCTGTGCTCATTGTAAAACACACTGGAACCTATTTAGAGGTTTATTCCCTCTGGACCTCTTTTGCCATGTGTCTTTTAGCCTTTTTTACAGCAGGAGCAAACTTTAGACTGCTAAGCTACACCAGATGCTCTAAGCAGCTCTCGTGGCTGTCTCTGTCCACCTCTGGGTTTGTGAAAGCCAAGCCTAAAACTCGCAGCCAGGTTGGAGGCGTGTGACCAGGAACTGCATTCAACTTTCCTAGCTGTAGAAAGCCGGTACCTGTATTGCCACAGGTGGTTTTTACTTAGCTTGCCATTTTTATTTAGTGCTGCCCTGCTGACTGAACAGCAGCACCTCCTAAAAGAGCCGTGTCCTTTTTATTTTTTATTTATTTATTTTTTAAGCTTTCTCTTCTCAAGCCCTTTGGAAATTCAAGAGCCCCATTTGGTACAAATTATTATTTTTATTTGCTCTTTGGCTCTTTTGGGGGGTCTGCCACCCAGCTCCCAAACAAATCATACACTGGTGCTTATTCTTAATTATAAATGTCTAGTCTTAGCTTGGCTTGTTTCTTGCCAACTTTTCTTAAATTATCCCATCTACCTTTTGTCTCTGGCCTTTTTCCTTTTCTGTATATCTTACTTTCATTCTTACTCCATGACTGGCTGTGTGGCTGGATGGGTGGCCCCTAGCATCCTCCTCTCCTTGTTCTCTTCTTTTTTTCTCTCAGATTTCTCCTTCTGTTTATTCTCTCAGCCTGCCAGCCCTGCCTGTCCTTTCTTCTGCCTTGCTGTTGGCTGTTCAGCTCTTTATTAGACCATCAGGTGTTTTAGACAGGAAAAGTAACATAGCTTCACAGAGTTAAATAAAATGCAACATAAAAGAATGTAACACATCTTTGTATTACTAAATAAATATTCCACAGTATAAGCAAATGTAACACATCTTAAAATAATATTCCACAACACTGCTCTACTGCCATTGTTTTATATGTGAGATACCTAGAAACTCTAGACTAGTAGTTCTCAACCTTCCTTATCTGTGATCTTTAATACAGTTCCTCATGTTGTGGTGACCCCCAACCATAAAATTATTTTTGTTGCTATTTCATAACTGTAACTTTACTACTGTAATGTAGACATCTGTGTTTTCTGATGGTCTTAGGTGACCCCTGTGAAAGGTCCTTTGACCCCGTAGGTTGAGAAATGCCGCTCTAGACAACTGTTCAAAATCATACTTGAGTGCTAAAAACCCATTTTGTAACTTCTAAGATGTTTGTGATAAACATTTGAAAAAAAAAAACTAATGGATAGTTTTTTCATTTATTATCACTAGAAAGTGAATATTTTCAGAGTGACTTCTTCAATAACATATTTTGTTTTCTTGTAGGATCTGGAGTTTCATGGAGTCATGAGATTTTATTTTCAAGATAAAGCTGCTGGAAACTTCGCAACAAAATGCATTCGGGTATCTAGCACAGCAACCACTCAAGATGTGATTGAAACACTGGCAGAGAAGTTCCGCCCTGACATGCGCATGCTGTCCTCTCCCAAGTATTCCCTCTATGAAGTGCATGTCAGTGGAGGTCAGTGGAGGCTGTGTCCTGACTTGGGTCAATAGTTGTGCCGTGTGATGATCAGGTCCCAAGGTTACTGCTCATCTCCTTTTCTTTTATTCCCACACTCAACAGAGTGATTGACAGGATGGCAAACTTTTTTTTAAGTTTGAGAAATGTTCAAGTTCTTGCACATAACATTTATGAGAAATTATGATAAATGTATTTTATGTATGATGGTTTCTTTAAAATAAGTACCATTAGCATTTTATTAAAAAATTCACCCAGCATATCTGAGTGTCTTGTATATCAATGGTATTGTGTGCTACATGCTTTTGTAGGAAATCTCAGGGATGGATGATAATGTCCTGATTACTTATAACCCAGTTAAATATTGTGTAGGTCAAGTCAGTGATCTTGCCATCATATTTTTGCATTCTGTTAATAGCACATTTTTATTATTCTTTGGGAACAATAGGACATCTTGAGGAAAATCTTATATATTTTGTAATTTCTACTTGTTTTAACGTTAGCAGTCGTTGTGCGAGACTGTTACTGGGGAGACATGAACAAATATTTACTTAACCCCAGATAGAGAATCAGCAGCAGACCAAAGTCCAGCTTGATGAACCACTGAATTTTTGGGGTTACTTAGAGGAATATGAGTGAGGAGGCACATGTCATGGGGTGTGTGTAGATTGGAGGACAATTTCACTGAAGGGAAGGCTAGTGCATCTGTCACTTGAGACAGGTGATGGGTCTATTGCCATTTCTTGATAAGGAAAATCTGAATCAGTGGAGCCGTATGTACCATTAACATGATTTCCTTATTTTCTATTTGCATATTGTGATAGTTTGATATATAGAAATGTGCATCTCTTTAGTTTTCTCAATTTATCAGAATAAAGGAAGTGTTTTTTCCTGGTCAGTGTCTGGCACTGGATCTGTGGTGACAAACACAGTCACTAGCAAGAAAATATCCAATAATTAAAACTGATTTAACATTCTTAACAATACATTTCACCTGGTCAGTGTCTAGCATGGTAGAACAGTAGCAACAAGGTACTGGACTAATTAAAACTGATACAAAATTATAAACAATACATTCCAGCCTATCAGCAAGTAGAGGAACTAAAATACTTTATGTGCATAAATTAAATGTATCTCATATGGCAGATGCTGTGCTCATGCCATGAAATGACCACGGCTTGTTCTTCTTTTCCATTCATGTTTTGAAGAAGAAAGAAGATTAGACATTGATGAGAAACCTCTAGTTGTGCAGTTGAATTGGAACAAGGACGATCGGGAAGGGAGATTTGTCCTTAAGAATGAGAATGACGCCATTCCTGCCAAGGTGGGAGCAGTGCCTGTGTCTGATGCCCGCTGTGGTCTGGGGCTGGGTCAGCAGCATGGACGAGGTTTATGTTCTGCCGTGCGAGCTTTTCTCCACTCTTCTTCCTGGAGTCCCTCACCTCCTCGATCACACTAGAGAAGCAGCCTCTTCTGCCTGTTTGTCACCCACTCATCGTTCCTCACTGTTCCAGAGGAGTGCTGTGTGCTTTTGAGAAAAGCCGATGACCAGCTTGTCATTTTCAGCTTTCTTCCAAATTAGAGAATCAAAGTTGTTCTGTAGGAAGTAAAAGGGACAAGGGAAATGTTGGGTCCCTACATTGTGATATGCAACTTCCTAAGGCATATTGAGAGCATTTTCGTAGACTACATATTTAAGATTAGGAATCGGGAAACTTCCTTGGGTGGTGTGATAGACTGTCTCAGGTGCTGTTCTGTTGCTGAGATAAGACACCCTGACAGAAGCAACTTAAGGAGAAAGGGTTTGCTCTGACTCACAGTCCTGGAGGCAGGAGCTGGGCACAGCCAATCGTACTCCATGGATATAATTGGAAAGTGTGTAGTTCTGTCTGAATTGAGTGGCATCTTATGTAATATTTTGGTATTAACAAGTGGTAGCAAATACAGAGGTTGAAATTACCTTCTAAATTTTCCTCTTATGAAAACACTATTACTGTATAACAACAAGGATTTTCTGTGTCCATGCTGTGTGCTATCCTGGATGGCTACACAGATGTGCTCTTGGCTTTCCTCGTCACTGGGTTCTGGTGGCTAGCTGCATTGTTGTAAAGTAGAATGGGTCCCATGGCTTTGCTGTTCATGCTTTATATATACCCTGATTTCAGCTTGGCCGCTGATCCTTACTGGCATGTAATACAGTGTCATAAGTGTCTATAAATGAAATGGGATAATAATAATAATGTTCTTTTTTTTAACTCACCTTTTAATGAAGTAGATTTTTTCCCCTCCTCCATACCATAACTTTTTTTTTTTTTTTTGGTTTTTCGAGACAGGGTTTCTCTGTGTAGCTTTGCGCCTTTCCTGGAACTCTCTTGGTAGCCCAAGCTGGCCTCGAACTCACAGAGATCCGCCTGCCTCTGCCTCCCAAGTGCTGGGATTAAAGGCGTGCGCCACCACCGCCCGGCTCATACCATAACTATTATTTTTTCTTCTTTACGTAGTAAACTACTTAAAAACAATGTAGCTTTGTAATGTTAACAGGCAAGATTGTAGGTTGAAAATTCAAATTAAGATAAGCAACTAATAAACAAGATGTGGAAAATAAATCAGACATTTTTCAAAAATAGGTACAACTTTGGTTCATGAAAACCAGCTTATAGATAGCTACTGCTAATATATTTCTTTGCAGTTGTAGAAAATACCTATTCAGTAGACTTTTTCCCTCCATATTTTTACTAGATTCCTTATTGTGAGTCTATAATCCTTCTCTGACCAGGAGAGATTTTTAAACTGCTAAACTGCGTTTTTAGGACTGAAGTGGCTTCCTTGACTGCTGACTCTGCCCACTTCAGCTTTCCAACATGGTGGAGGTAATTTACCTCCATCTCTGAGCCATGTGTACTACTAACTCTCGGAAGCAGTGGGTCTGTGCCTCTTTTAAAGCAACGTGTAGCCCAGAAACCTTTCTTTCTTTCTTTCTTTTTTTTTTTGTACTAGCAAAAGCTATATCCACCACGCACCATGTTGCACAGCTTGCAGAAACCTCTGTGTAACTTGGAGGGAATCCACCACTGTAGCTCGAGCCTGCATGCCACGAACCCACCAAAGCTACATACATCATTGTACCTAGGCCTGCCATGAGCGACATGACTAGGAAGGTGCTCTTAGCTATATTTGTAATCTCTTCCTAAGCTCTCTCAGGTTTTATGTGGAAACTGCCACCAGGTGTGGGTGCCATTTGGAGCTGAAAGTTTTCCTGTGTCCCGCCTGGCCTTTGGTCAAGACAGATCTCTCTCACCAGACAAATCTCTCCAGCAGCTACTCGGACCCAAATAAACACACACAGGCTAATATTATTTTTAAACTATGGCCATGGCAGGCTTCTCGCTATTTAGTTCTTATATCTTAAATTAGTCCATTTCTATAAATCTATACTTTGCCACATGGCTTGTGGCTTACCAGCACTTTTACATCTTGCTTCTCATGGCATAGGCCAAACAGCTTTATTTACCAACCAATCAGAGCAACATATATTCAAGCATACAGAAAGACATTCCCATCAGATTCCTTCTCTCAGGTTACTTTATGATAACTTTTTTGGGTTTTACTTATTAAAAGTCAGATTTCCTGATTTGTACCCTATTTTCTTTCTTTCCTTTTTTTTTTTAATTGCACCTTACTTTTTATGTGAATTTGGATTTTTGTTTTCTTATTAGTCTTAAGTTGAGATGAAATTTACATATGGTGAAATGAATATATCCTAAATGTACAGTTCCCTTGGTTGTGAAAGATTTTACAATGTCACTGTCAGCTTAGTCAGGTGACAGTGTGCTCCCCACCTCTTACTGTGTGAGTTTGTTGACTTGTCTGGCTCGTGGGGTGCAGGAAGCAGCAGAGCCTGAGGACTTGGGTGTGGTTCCTGGTGGTGGTCGGTGTGCTGATGATGTTACTTTTACCAGAAGGCTCAGAGTAATGGACCCGAGAAGCAGGACAAAGAAGGCGTTATTCAGAACTTCAAAAGAACTCTCTCAAAGAAAGAAAAGAAGGAAAAAAAGAAGAGAGAAAAAGAGGCGTTGAGACAAACCTCTGATAAGGAAGAAAGGCCTTCTCAAGGGGATGACAGGTAGGTCTTTCTGGAAATGTTTGTGTCACTGTGGGTGTGTGTAATACAGCTGACTTGACTCAGTTATGGTAAATGAGGGCAAAGCTGAGTGAGGCTGCCAGGCTTGTTTCAGAGTGTCAGGTCCTTCCGTGTGTAGCAGGCACCCATCTCAAGTGCAGAACACTTACTCTAGGCAAACACTAGTTAACAGTGTTTTTCCTGAGCAGACCACCAAATGCAGTTGTCCCTATGTCTCCAGCTAGTCCTTTGAAACTCTCTTCTGTGGTTTTGGTCCCAGAGGCAATTGTGGTTCCATATTTAGCTCATAAAAGCTGGCCAGAGTTGGCAGGACTAGGGAGCTGAGCAGATTTTCCTTTCTGAATTCAGATGCACCTTGGATGTTCCTGTTGTATCTCAAAAGCCTGGTTGTAGTGTAGCCTCTTAGGAGGTGACGCCTGTGTCACTGATTGTGAATAGTATTGAGTAGGTTTATTATTTATTGTAGTTATGCAAGAGAAAAAAGGTGCATGGATATACTGCTCCTGTAAAGCATCCTAGTAAAGGAGAGTTTAAATATGACACTGTGTGGCTTGTTCTTTCATTGGTTTACTTTATGAGAGGTACATTATTTCATTAAGAAAATGAACTATTTCAGATGAATTAAATCATTTAACTGATAGCTTAAAGTGTGACTTATTTTGAAATAAATTATTTTATGATTACATATCGATTACAATTATGTTGATATTGTTAAAATTTATTCAAGTATTTAGGGTTTTTTTTTTTTTCATCAGACCTTATATTCAATTTCTGTCCATCACTTTGTACAGTTGATTCCTTTGCAGAAACTGTTGGAGCAGTATCCCTATGAAAGTTTAACTTCAGGAAAATAAATGCTGGTGGAACTTTTAGGTGTTAGACATAGTCACGCAGCTGGGTGGTGGTGGTGCATTGATGGCAGAGGCCAGCCTGGTCTACAAAGCGAGTTTCGGGACAGCCAGAGCTACACAAAGAAATCCTGTCTCCAACCCCCTCCCCAAATACCCACAAAACAACAACAACCAACCCCTGCCCCCAAAACCATCGTGCTATTTAATTTAGATCCTTCAAGATTTACTATAATTTTAAGTAAGGTTCTTCAGTATTGGTTCTTATATCTAGAATATTGTGCTGTAATGTCATTTGCTGTGTTGTAGCATAATGCTGCTAGAAACCGAAACTTACATTCTATACATCTTTATTGTCGCTAGAGTTTTCCTGCTTGGCCCACAGTCAGGGCAAATCTTTGTCACCCGCCAGTCCCACAGCCGCTCAGACCCAACCAAGTAAACACAGAGACTTATATTGCTTACAAACTGTATGGCCGTGGCAGGCTTCTTGCTAACTGTTCTTATAGCTTAAATTAATCCATTTCCATAAATCTATACCTTGCCACGTGGCTGGTGGCTTACTGGCGTCTTCACATACTGCTGGTCATGGCGGCAGCTGGCAGTGTCTGCCTCAGCCTTCTGCTTCCCAGTATTCTCCTCTCTCCTTGTCCCACCTACTTCCTGCCTGGCCACTGGCCAATCAGTGTTTTATTTATTGACCAATCAGAGCAACAGATTTGACATACAGACCATCCCACAGCACTTTATTTTTGCCTAGTTCCTTTGTACATGACAGTTGAGTTGTAAACTTGCAAAGTTTGATTACACATTTCTTAGTCTAAGTTTGTATTTGAGAGAAACTGTGTGTGGTTTGTTTTATTTGGTTTTGTTGTTTTGAGACAGTTTCTCTGTGTAGCTCTGGCTGTCCTAGAACTCACTCTGTAGACCAGGCTGGTTTCAAACTCACAGAGATCTGCTTGCCTTTGCCTCCCAAGTGCTGAGATTAAAGGTGTGTGCCACCACCACCTTGCTGAGAAGCTGTGTGTGTGTGTGTGTGTGTGTGTGTGTGTGTGTGTGTGTGTGTGTGTGTGTGTGTTGGTTTTTGAGACAGGGTTTCTCTGTGCACTTTTGGTCCTGTCCTAGAAACTTGTTCTGTAGACCAGGCTGACCTTGAGCTCAACTCACAGAGATCCACCAGGCGCTGCCTTCCAAGTGCTGAGATTAAAGGCATGCACCACCACCACCCATCGCATAAGAAGCTGTATTTTTAATCTCATTGTAATTAGCACATGATAACTAGAAACATCAGATCTGTAAGGGGACAGATGTAGACAGATGACATTTGCCATTGTGATAATTTATATTTCTAAGAGAAGAAAAAATTTGAAACATTGTTGGTGATCTTTTTTCTTACAGTGAGAATTCTCGACTGGCTGCTGAAGTTTACAAAGACATGCCTGAAACCAGCTTTACTCGGACAATTTCTAATCCTGAGGTGGTTATGAAACGGCGGCGGCAGCAAAAGCTTGAAAAGAGAATGCAGGAGTTTCGGAGCTCCGATGGGCGGCCTGACTCGGGTACAGAGAGAGTCGTTTTTCTTCATATTCCTTGTGAAATGTGTTCAGTTTTACTTTTTATAAATTATTTCTGAAACTAAAAAGGTAAAGTAGCAGATGTGTCCCATGTATGTCTTACATAGAGTTCTTTTCACTTAGAGAAACTGCTAGTCACATGTGCTCACCAGCATGGCTTTGCTCCCACCCCTCCAACCCAGAAATGTGTTCAACATATCCAAAATATAAGAAAGCTAATGACCACAGTTTTGAAAATTATTAACTCATATTCTTCTCTTTCATTATGTATTGCCCTCTAAGTCCCAAACTACTATTTTGAAACATATTGCACACTTACCAGTTCATCTATAAATATTTTAGTATATTTTCCTGAAGAGTGAAGACTTATAATAAAATACAACTCCAGTACCACTATCACATATAGAATAACAGTATTCCTGTAATTGCTGAAACTTTCCTGATTGCTTTTGATATTCTCATTCTTTCTCTCTCTCTTACTCACTCACTCACTCACTCACTCACTCACTCACTCACTCAAAAGATGGAGTCACATATTTTCAAGTCTGTCATTCTAGAATTCCTTTTTTAGTTTACTTTGTGTTTTGTTGGTTTGTTAAAAACTTAAGTATGCTGGTTGGTTTTTCTCAACTTGACACAAACCTGGACATACCTGGGAAGAGGGGATTTAGTTGAGAAAATGCCTCCCTAAGATTGGCCTGTAGGGGAGTCTGTGGGTATTTGTCTTGATTAATGGTTGATGTGGGAGGGCCTAGATTGCTGGTGGGCTGTCCCCACTGGGCTGGAGGTCCTGGGTTGTATAAGAAAGCAGGCTGAGCAAGCCATGAGGAGCCAGCCGGTAAGCAGCATCCTCCATAGTCTCTGCTTTGGTTTTGTTGTTGAGTTCCTGCCATGACTTCCCTTCAGTAGTTGATGGGACAGCTGTAAGCTGACATAAACCCTTTCCTCCCCAAGTTGCTTTCCTGTGGTCTTGATCACAGCAATAGAAACCCTAACTAACACACTAGGTTTTTTTTGTCTCGTAGATTTTGGTGACATCCTTTGCTGCTCATGACTGTTTTCCCTTCTATGTTTTGTTTCCTTGATTAGGATGTAGTTGCAGGTGCAGTTGAAGCTATTAGTGTGGCAAGAATATTTACTTTAGTGTCCTCTAAAGTTGACAGGTGATGATTAAAACTTCCTCATACATTTGTGTTTAAGATTCCCTCTCAATTTGGAGTCCACTGCATCTGTTTTCTTTCTGTTTATGGGATTCATACCTGGAGCCAGTTGGCATCTGTGGTTTCAGCCGGCTTTCTTTCATGGGGAGGTATCTCTTCCTTTGCCTTGGAGATACTTCTCCAGTGGTCCTTCGTCCTTTAAACTGTTGTGATTTTAGAGAACTGGAATACCTTCTGCAATTATAATCTTGCTTGCCAATGATCTTAATAAATAATAATAGTGTTAAAATAAAAATAAGTTTAGTGTTTGGGTGTGGTAGCCCCTTCCTTTGATCCCAGTGGAGGCATGTGAATTTGTGTGAGTTCTATGCCAGCTTGGTCTACAGAGGAAATTCCAGGCCAGTCAGGGCTATGTAGTTAGACTTGCCTGTCTTTTTCTTTTCTTTTTTTAAAGGATTAGCAGTATGATCCTGAAAATATTTTAAGAGTTTTGTGAAATTGTGTGTATGTATGTATATATGTGTTTATTTCCAAAGACATAAGACAGATTGTTGTTTTAACACATAGTTAATTCCTATTTATATGGCAACATTCTGTGTTGGTTTATACTTGGGCTTCTTTTCTTTCCTTTTCTTTTTCCTCTCCTTTTCTCTTTTCTTTGGGGGTGGGGGTGGGGCTCCTAGGGGGGTGGGGGCTCCTAGACAGGGTTTCTTTGTGTAGCCCTGGCTATCCTGGAACTCAATCTGTAGACCAGGCTGCCTTGAACTCACAGAGATCCACCTGCCTCTGCCTCCTGAGTGCTGGAATTAAAGGCGTGCGCCACCACTGCCCAGCTGTTTTCTCTTCCCCTCCCCTCCCCTCCCCTCCCCTCCCCTCCCCTCCCCTCCCCTCCCCTCCTCTCTTTTCTTTTCTTTAGAGTTTTGCCAGTATACAAATAAAATACATTTAGAGGAATGTGGCTTCTGTTGCCGTACATGGCAGTGCCCGCTGTGCGTAGCACAGGGTTTTCCTGCCCTGTGTCCTCCATAGTATCTTGCAGTTGCTTGGTGTCTCTGTAGGAAGTAGATAGGATAAAAAGAGTTGAATAGTTGAACTATATATTGGCTCTATATATTTTTGAATAAAACTTTGACTTAACTGGAAATTGTATCCAGCAAAGAAAATACTTGTTATAAAGTAAGAATTCATTATAAAGTAGTTTCACTTCTTAAAAAAATATTAGGATAAGCATCTGAATTTCAGAAAGAAATAACTGTGTTAGAGGGCGTTATCATTACTCTCACCTCAGCCCCCAGAGTTTAGTCTGATGTCAGCCCTGTGTTTCTTTCGTAGCTCTACCTTCCAGGTGCTGGTACTCGGGCTCCACAGTGCTATTCCGAATACTGCGGCGCTCTGGTGATAGGATGTATAGAATTTCTTTAGACTTCTTAACACTAACTTATGTTGAGAAAAATTACTTCGTTCTGGACTTTTTCTTTCAAACCCAAGTCTGAATGAAAGGATTTTCCTGCCTCTCCAGGCTGTTGTCACAGCAGTCGTCTGCTGTGTGTGCGGTAGAGTTTCTGTTCAGAGGAGACTGCTTCGTGCCTGTGTTCAGAGACAGTACCATTGTCTGTTTTCTTATCAGTCCTTTCAGCTCCATTCAGGGGTAGGCTCCATGGACTATGTCCTACAATGCAAAGGCACCTGCTTCTGCGCCATGACTGTATAGTATGTTTGACTGCAAGGTTTCACTAGCCCAGAGCTGTGGAAGAACGTAGGCCCTGTAGCTCTCTTGCTGCCTTAGCATTGTATACGTATTTCAGCAGTCAGTACCTTGACACTGAATCTTAATTGGATACTTATAGGAATTATAGTAGTGTTAATGATTACAGAAGAAAAAACAAAAACTTCAAGCCAGTTATGGGCGTGCATACCTATAAGCCTAGCAGTATCCTAGTTACTTCCTTATTGCCGTGATAAAATGCCTCGATGAAAGCAACTTGAAGGGTCTACAGTCTGCTGTGGTGAGGAGCACATGGCAGCATCTGGATAGCATGATCAGCAGCCTGACTGGTCCTATTGCATCTGCGCTTAGAAAACAAAGCATGAACAGAAAGTGGGGCTGGGTTAGGCAGCCTCGAAGTTTCCGCAGCGACCAGTTTCCTCCAGTGAGAGTCCACTTTCCTAAAGGTTCAGCAACATTGCCAAACAGCACTGTCAGCCAGCTGGTGACCAAATGTCCAAACACCTGGGACATTTCTCATTCAAACCACAACAGAGGCTGACACAGTTTTGGGTCAGCTTGTGCTACATATTAAGATCTGCTTAGAAACAAACACAAAATCGAGGAGAACAAGGGGCTTCTTTGTTTCATAATTATTCTGGCAAGGTACTTTTGAGATGCAAAGGACTTAGTTTAAATGTATAGTCTTGTTTCTGTCATGCACCAAAATTTATGTACAGAAAAAGGAAAAGTATTTAAAGAGAGCTGGGTGGTGGTGCACACCTTTAATCCCAGCACACAAGAGGTCAAGGCAGGTAGATCTCTGAGTTCGAGGCTAGCCTAGTCTACAAATCAAATTCCAGGACAGTCAGGGATACACTGAGAAACCCTGTCTCGGAAAAACTTAAAAAAAAAAAAAAAAAAAAAAAAGATTTAGCGAGGCAGAGAAAAAAAAGGAAGAATACTGGTAACAAAAGGAACATGAGAGATACTTATACATGCTAACTACATACCAAGCCTGAAGGAAGGAGTCTAACGTTGTTGCTTAAATGAACTTTGGAAAATGAAACCATGCTTCCACCTGAGGACTATTCAGGTAGGAGCTCAGAAGTGTGTGAGTCACGAAAGAGACAAGTGACTGAGATGGCAGCTTTGAAGTCACTGGATAAAACATTCTTAGTGACAAAGTGAGTTGAATACAACACTGATGTTTTCAAGAAGAGAGAAGCTATTGCATGTCAGATGGCCTGTGCCCCTTATTTATTTTCTGTAGTCATTGGTAGCACTTTAATGGAAAAATTCTTTATATTTTGTTAATAAGCTACCAGAGAGTTTTAAGGTTGAGATGTGGCAACTTTTCTATTTAGCCCCAGCTTCAGATTTGGAGAAATTACCATGGAAGCAAAGTGCAGGATGGTTGTGAGGGAACTGTCCTAAAACACAACACAATCATGGAGGTACTACATCGCCCAATGCAGTATAGACGTCTGACCTCCTAGCCCAGATTGAAAGGCCATAAAGAGAAAGCTGAAGAATACTGAGAGGTAGGAAGATATTTCAGGATCTATCGTAGACTAGCTTTTACTGAAAATAAACTTGGATAGATTCTGATTGGCTCTAGAATGAATAGAGGTTTGGGTGGAAGATGGGTTTCACTTAAGTGTGTCCTCTGAGGTGCTGACAAGTTTGACCACGTCTTTAGTCTGGCGACTCAGTGACTAGAGGAATCACTGCTCGGCAGTGTCACACAGGAATGGGACACAGAGTGATCTGTGTGGCAAAGTCATTGGGCAGAAGTATGTCAGACAAAGACTTACAGCCATTGTTAAGAGAAGCCAACCAGCATTGTGGTGTGTACTTACACTCTCAGTTTCAGGAGACTGAAGCAGGAGGGTTGTTTGTTTGAGGCCAGCCTAGCTACATAATTAGACTGTATCTCAAAAATAAAACAAAAACTGATCTTTGCGGGCCTGGAGAGATGGCTCAGAGGTTAAGAGCACTGGCTGTTCTTCCAAAGGTTCTGAGTTCAATTCTCAGCAACCACATGGTGGCTCACAACCATCTATAATGAGATCTGGTGCCCTCTTCGGGCCTGTAGGCACACATGCAGGCAGAACACTGTATATATAATAAATAAATAAATCTTTAAAAAAAACCCTGATCTTTGCTAAGAACAGTTACTTTTTTATAAGGTTGCAAATAGTGAAGAAAATAATCTATTAAAGATTCAAGTATTTGAACTAAGCATGTAACTTAGTATTAGTACTTCCTCTAGTGTGTATAAGTCCAAAAAATACATTAGTTCAAGAAGTTTTTCCAGCACAGTGGCTCATGCCTATAATTCCAGTACCTGGAAGCCTGAGGCAGGGGGATTGCCACAAATTGGAGGTCAGCCTGGGCTACAGAGAGTTCCATGCTAGTCTGAGCTACAGACTATGACCACATCTCAGAGCAAAACAGAACAGAAAGAGAATGAGCAAAGGGGGAAAAAAAAACCAAACCAAAACAACAACAACAACAAAAAACCTGGTATAAGAAAAAAAGCAGAAAATCAAAGCAGAATTTACCTATCAAAGAAATGGGTGAAATCAGACCATTTTAATATATATCACCCAAGAATCTCTAGTAAACTCAATATAAGTAGCAGTTTACTAAAGAAGTCATCAATTCAATATTTTTGTCAGCTTTTTAAAGAAAGGTTTATAATAGTTTGTGTGTATATTCGTGCAAGTGTGTGCTGCTGCCTAGAGGCCAAAAGAGGGAGTTGAGGGTCTCCAGAGTTGTGAGCTGCCCGTGTGCAGCTGGGAAATGAACTTGAGTCCTCTAAAATAGCAGCAAGAGCTCTTAACCACTGAGCCATTCCTCCTGCCCTGGTTTTGTCTGTTTTAATAAATCCCTGAGAAAAGTGTACCCTGATAGCTGACCTACTATGGCTGTGTGCTAGTCTTTGAGCCTGGAGACAGAGCATGCAGGGTACCACACTTATCTGAGCATGGTGATAGAGGCTGTCACTTCTCTAGGACTTGCCCCCAGAGTTTTAATGATGCAACTTTCATATCCTTAGCTGTGTTTTGGAAGCTGGTGAGGGATTCAGGATCACACGGGCTTTGCTCCTGAACTTGTAAAGCATTTTAAAACACTTTTAAACAAGAGGTATATTCACATTCTAGGATGTCTTCAAAGTGTAGCTGATCCAAAAAGTGCCTAATGTATTTCATTTAGTTGAGTTGATTTTTAAATTACAATTTCCTTGCTGAATTTCTCTTGTGTTGCTGATTCTCTATTTGTTTTAAATTTTACTTACTTGATTTTGTATATGCACATGTGAGTGTAAGTGCACACATGCACAAGTACACATGTGAAGATCAGAAGACAATTCTCTGGAATTGTTTCTCTCCTGCTACCTTGTAGAATCTGGGCATTGAACTTGAATGAGGTCATGAGGTTTGCAAGTGTGTCTACCTCTGAGCCAGCTCACCAGCCCATGACACTCTCACTGTTTTATATTGCTATCTTTGTCTCCTATATCCTGAATTGATTTCCTTCCTTCCTTTATCTATTTGTTTGTTTCCTCTTGAAATTATTGATCATTTTTACAAGTAGACCTTTGATGTCCAGTATTTCAATCATTTCTTTATCTTCAAGTTTAGTTATTGATGAGTTAGCAGGGTTTTGTAGGCATTGTATTTTTCTGCTTTTCTATATTTCTTGTGTTTCTCTTCTGCAGTTTGCAAATACATTGCCTTGGTTCAGGGATTCTTCTTTCTTATTCTGTTGCTGTTGTTAAGACAGGGTCTCACTGTGTAGCTCTGGCTGTCCTGAACTTATTATGTAGACCAAGATGGCTTTGAACTCACAGATCCATTTGCCTCTGCCTCCTGCATGTTGGGAGTTAAGGCTTGTGTCTTAACTTCACCATACCTGGCTTCGTTCAGGGTTCTTAATCTTGAGTTATTAATAGAAAAGAGATTACAAGTCAAATTACAGTAACGTGGCATATGTATATTTCATCTAAGAAGGGAACATACAAACAAGAGCACACCTGAGGAAGTCCTAATCACCCTTCCTTTTTCCAGGTCCCTACATGACTTTATACCCACATACAACATTTAGTTTGTAGTGCCTAGGATTGAAATAGCCCCACTATGGCAGCAAATCCCTCATGGAAGTCTTTGGACTTGAGTACCTGAGGTCTTCTTGTTCCTAGGTCACTTTTAAAATATTGGTTTGTTTAATGAAACTAATACTTTGCTTCAGATGAAAGTTTAAAAAGTAGAAGTGGAGGAAACAGGTCTTGTAGTGCACAGGTGGTTGAGCAAGTTGAGACCGGGGAGGGTGGGGGCAGCAGAAGAGGACTGGACACAGACAGACTCTGGAGCCTTCCTCCCCAGTTCGCCGTATAGAAGCCAGTGGGTGTTTCAGTGCCTTTTCATAAGTGACTGGGGATGTTTGCAGCCTCTGCCACTGACTTAACATGAAGATGAACTCAAAGATGTAAAAAAATGTTTTCCAGGTGGGACGTTGAGAATATATGCAGACAGTTTAAAACCCAATATTCCATACAAGACAATCCTGCTGTCTACTACAGATTCTGCAGACTTTGCTGTAGCGGAGTCTTTGGAGAAGTATGGTCTGGAAAAAGAGAATCCCAAGGACTACTGCATTGCCCGGGTATGAACTGTGATTATTCATGCTAAGATTTGCATTTAAAGGAAATTTTTAAAAAAATTTTAGTGTGTGTGTGTGTGTTCACTCAGATACATGGCCCCCCTACACTTATATACACATACAGGAATAATAAATGTAATAAAAAGTAATATATGAGGCCAGGCGGTGGTGGCGCACGCCTTTAATCCCAGCACTCGGAAGGCAGAGGCAGGCAGATCTCTGTGAGTTCCAGGCCAGCCTGGACTACCAAGTGAGTTCCAGGAAAGGCGCAAAGCTACACAGAGAAACCCTGTCTCGAAAAACCAAAAAAAAAAAAAGTAATATATGTTTTTTTATAAAAAAAAGATGAATTAAATAAAACATAGCCCAAAGTTCTACCAAAGGATAAGCTCATCATTAACGTTTTGATATTCTTACAATTTTTATTTTGTATATATATTGTACGAGTCAGAGTTATAGAGGAGTATAACCAATTTATTTATGTGTAATTATAATATATAAATAAAATAGTCTCACAGTGCTTGCTGCATGTTGGAGATTCAGAGAACCTGGTGGCTGTTCAGTCCAAGATGTGGGGGATCTGATATGTAAAGGGTCCAGTTTGAAGGTGCAGAAGATCCGACAGCTCCCTGGGGAGTCACTGCTCTGATCTCTGTTGAAAGGCTTGAGGAAGCTGGGACGGCATGCCCACAGGCCATGGCTGCAGTGATGGAAGCATGTGTCCACAAAGAGTGAGGCTTGCGTGTGGTGTTTGCCTCTTCCTCTTCTCTTTGGTGCCATCTGAGCCCCTAGCCTGTTGGCACCACATTCAGGGTTGATCTTCCCTTCAGTCAGTAGGTCAGCCTGTGGTGAAAATGCACTTACAGCATACTCGGTGGTGTGCTTTACTAATCTCTCAATCCAGTGTAGTTGACATTCAGGATCAGCCATCAGAGGTAACATAATTGTATTTATATTAAAATCTGATTTAATAATCACCTGCGACTTCTCAGAGGTACTTTACCTATCTATGACTCTAGTTATCAAGGAATATAGTAATTGTTTATATCCTAGAATTGATTTTGTAACATTAAATAAAACACAGCAGACTTTCTATTTAGCCATAAACTAGTTAGAAATCGTTAGCCTCTGAGTTATTTTTAACTGTCTACTTATTTACTGCAGTATTTATCTAGTTAAACTGACAGTAGTTTGTGTTTTGCTTTGGAAGGAAGGGTTAATTTTGGCTTGTGGTTTGAGGGTGCAGTTCATTGTGGTAGGAATGCATGGCAGCCAGAATATGAGGCAGCTGCTCATATTTTATCCACAGTCAAGAAACCAAGATAGCTCTGTGTTCTATTACAGCAAGTGACTTAAAAAGTAGGTGTGTGTGTGTGTGTGTGTGTGTGTGTGTGCGTGCACGCGCATGCAAGAGCAGAGGCCTGATTGACATTTGGTTTGTTACTTTCTACTTTTATTTTTTGAGCAGTCTCTTAACTGAACCTGGAGCTCAGTGTCTTGGCTAGGCTGGCCTGTGGGCTTCAGGCTGCTCCTGTGTCCTTTGCCCCACACATTGAGGTTATTGACATGTGCTGCCATGTCTGTTTATTTAGTGTTTTTTTTAAAATATTTTTATTCTTTAAGTATTTCTTGAATGCATATAATGTAGTTTAATCATATTCACCTTCCCATTTCCACTCACTCTTCTAATTCCTCCCAGATTATTCCCTACCCCCTCTCAACTTTATGTTCCTGCTTTTTTTCTTTTAAAAATAACCCACTGTGTTCAATTTGTGTTTCAAATATGTTTGCTCATGGGTATGAAGCCATCAACTAAGCATGGCCAGTCTACCAGGGACCATTTCCTTAAAGAAAACTGACTGTCCCTCCTCCAGAAGTCATCAGCTTGTCCATTAGCTATGGGTGGGGGCGTGGGAGCCATTTTCCATCCTGTGATGGGATGTTGACTCCTGACCTTATGCAGGCAACAGCAGCTCCTGTCTGTGAGTTCGTGAGTTCGGTGTCCTGTACTGTTGAGAAGACACTCTTTCAGGAACCGTTGCCCATTGAGCCATCTTTCTGGCCCATTCCTTTAAATTTTTATTTTAGCTTCTATATTTAAATCAGTATGTTCATTTTAAGTTAATGTTTGTTTTGATTTTTTTTTTATTGGGATACCCAGTTGACCACAGCATTGCAGAAAGACTTTGTTCTCTCTCTCCCTCTGGATGCTTTGTTCGGCCCCTTGTCTTCATTTGTGTGTGGGTCAGCTCGTGGGCTGCGCTCTCTGTTGATCTGTATCTCTTTGGCCTGTACTTTCAATGTCTAGCATCTGAAATTTGGCATTGCTCAATTGTTTGACAAAGTGAGGCTTTTATATAAATCTTTGATAACTAATATTCCATGGAACTACATGGTTTGCTCTATGATAATGAACTTCGTAACCTTTCCATCTTAAACTGAGTAGTAGCTTGTAACCATTTTATCTGGGACCTAGAGTCGTGGATGCAGACTGTGAGCTTTATTGGCAACTTATTTTTGAGGTTGATTTCTCTGGAGGAACTCCTTTACTTTTGGCCTTCTGCTTTAACCTGACCAGCTTTCTTCAGCAAGCTTAGGCAGCCTAGTTAATCATTTACCTGAATTAGAAATGCATTATATTCTCAGCTTGCCATTGTAAACTGTAGCTGTTTCATAGTCTTCATTCATTTCATCTATTTAGATAATTATTTGTTAAGTATTTAAGGTCTTTTTTGTTTGTTAGCTATTCTGCTAGAAGACAAAGTTAAGAACTGCCCTATAAGAGCTTATCGCAGTGGAGGGAGACCAGAAGGCCAAGAAGTAGAGCAGAAACGGGGTTTGCAGACTAGAGAGTGGTCTGTGATGTGTAAAGCATGTAGCCTGGTCGGTGAGCTCTTAGTACAGCCGTGCACCTAAAAAATGGGTGACACGGATAGAGGCAAAAGAGAAAACTGAAGGTCAGGTCTTGAAGTGGTAGGATATTGAATTTAATTAAAAATGCTAATGAAAAAGATGAGATTAGCATAGGAATGTTATTATTCCTTTTCGTTTAAAGCTAATTGGAAACGTTGTAGATAGGAATAATAGATTTTTACAGAATTGTTTGTTCTGTTTTATGTGTAAGCACAATGATAGGTTTGCACAGTAAGGTCTGTTGTGTTACAAAGAAGCCAGTGGCTTGGCTTCTTTTACTTTTTACACTGAGTCAGAGTGAAGAGAGTAAACTCAGCCGAGTGTCTGTAGAGGCATCAGTCACATTCTTCTCCCAAGTAGTCTTGCTGTGGGAGGACCCTTCTCTACGCTGTGAATGTACGTCCAGCCTCACAAAATGCTACAGCCAAGACTTGACAATATTCTAAATTTCCTCAGGGTGGGTCCCCATAAGATTACCAGTGCCCCCAGTCAGCAGGAAGTAGTCTAGAGAACTATGCCCAAGTTCCTAAAATATTATTGTTTATGAATGTTTTTATTTAAGGGGCGATTGGCTATAAAGTGTTATTGGTCATAGTCAATCTCTTTCTAAAGAAGAAAGGGGGATATGATATAGAAATGATGTGGGAAAAAGATAGATTATTATAATTAAAAAACCAGTAGTTTATTGAATCCCAAAAAACAACTCTTATTCTCAATATACTTCAAATTGGTATAGATTTTAGTTTATTGATACAAATTTAAAGTCAATTTTGTTATATTGTATGTGTATTTCTAATCTTGTCTAAGGTATTGTGTTTATACAACTCACTTAAAAATGTAATGTATAATTAAAAAATACAGATTAATAGTCATTTGTAATAGTTAAACCTATAAACATGTTAGTTAGAGATATATTCCAAATAGATAGGTAATCTTCAAACACTTCAAAGACCTACGGAATATGGCATTTAAAATGTTTTAATAACTTAGAATTCTTTTGATGTGAGACCCATCTGCTCCTTGCAGTACAGATCTACTTCTAAGAGGATGATGGGTACTGAAGATACTCCATATGGAGTTTGTTTTCTTTGTGGCAAAACTGGCCTATTGTGCAAGAAACTGCTCTTGCTTCGACTGCTGACAGTAGCCCACTGTCCAGTTTGGACAAGCAGGGCACAAAAAAAAGCAACTGCCAAACCTTGCCAAGACAGAGTAGAACAGTCCTTCAAATTCTCCTGCTTCTGAAAAGGGTTTGTCAGATCTTCTAGGCCTAAAGCCAAAGTTGGATGCCCCAATGTTGCAGAGAAACCTTGGGTGACTGTCCAGGCAGCCAGCTGTCTTGTCATTTCTTGCTTTTTTTGGAAGTTACTTGCCTGCACTCCCTGCTTACTCAGGTAATATTATTTTCCTTCTCAAGTCTTTGATGGAGTTGAAGACTAGATAATTATAGTTTCCTTCATTATGATAAAGGATAAATTAGATATAAAACTTTACTCTCACCAAGATAGGATAGATAATTGAATGTTTTCTCTGATTTTGTCAAATACAAATAGACTAGATATTGTAACTGTAATTCTTGCTTGATAACTGTTTTGTTACTTGTAATTTTACTATGTTAAAGGTAAAACCTTCCTTTTTGATTAGACAGAAAGGGGGAAATGCTCTGGAAGGACCCTTCTGTACACTGTGAATGTATGTTGCTCTCATGGATTGATAATAAAAGCTTATTTGGCCTGTAGCCAGGCGGAATAAGGCTGGGCAGGAGAACCAAACTAAGGATGATGGGAAGGAGAAAGACAGAGTCAGGAGATGGCAGTGAACCACCAGAGGAACAAGATGTAATAGAGAACAGGTAACGCCACGAAGCTACGTGGCAAAATATTGATTTTGGGTTAATTTAAGTTGTAGGAGCTAGTTAGTAATAAGCCTGAACAATCGGCCAAATAGTTTGTAATTAATATTAAGCTTCTGAATGATTTTATAAAAGTGGCTGTGGGGCTGGGTGGTACAGAAAAGCCTCTGTTTACACAGTTTTCTTGAGTGAACAAGAAGTTGGCTATAGCAAAGATGCATAGTAAACAGTAACAGCATTATTAAGAGTACAGTGAACACAATATCATCAAACAGTTGTCTGAAAAGAGTTGTTGAATGTTTATGTAATATACATAAACAGTCTACTTAAAATTAGGCCATACAGTTATTTACAACATAAATTGTTTTGAGTTGTTAAGTACACTAAAGATTTCAGATTATATGAATTTGCTTTATAAATATTTGCCTGAATGTGAAAGATGGAGTAGGGACTGGACTGCAGAGGACTGTGGTAGAGGAGTTATCTTTCCTTAGGAAATTGCTTGAAGGTTCACTATTCTGTGTGTTTTTTCCATGTGAAAATTTGTGATAAACAAATGCAAATAGTTCAGTTCTTCTTAAGAGCCAGGTAAATAAAACTTGCCCATTTCGTTGTCTATGTAAGATTTTTGTTTGGAACCTTTTCCCATGCTTTATTAATTTTGTTTTCAGTGACCAATTATTTATAGTGCTTGATGGGTGGTTTTGTTGTTGTTTTGTTTGTTTCTGTGTTTGTTTGCTCATTCAGAGCAGTACTTTCAAGATAGGTATGGGGCTGCACCAGTACTCAGAAAGCAAGAAGATCATAAGTTTGAAGCCAGAATGGGTCATAGAGTAAGACCAAAAGCAACAATACTTCTTTTGAGTACTTGCTGATTTGCTTTTATATTCATTGTTAATTACTTTTTCATTAGGTTATGCTTCCTCCTGGAGCCCAGCATTCTGATGAAAGAGGTGCTAAGGAAGTTATTCTTGATGATGATGAGTGTCCTTTACAAATCTTCAGGGAATGGCCAAGTGACAAAGGTAGAGGATTTCCTCAGTCCACCTCTCAGATTTCTGCCAACTCTCGTTCATTGGATGACTTGGAAAATGTATTGGGGGGTGGCTGCAGTTTGCCAGTTTTTTCATAAACTTGCTGGGCATTTCCTTGATGGTACTTTTGCCTGTGGAACCACACTCAGCTCATTTGAGTGTCCAGTGCAGATGACATGGCGGGTGAAATGCCAGACTATTAGCAGTGGAAGACCATTGTTATCGATGAGCTGTGAGACAATGTCCATACTGAGTATATGAGTTGTGCGGTATTTGAGCAAGTTTGTTAGGATAGGGAAAGTACCCTACAACCCTAAAGTTTGTCCAGTAATACAGTCACTTCAGATATAGGTTGAGCAATATTTACTGGAAATGCTCAGAACCCAGAAGTGTTTGAGATTTCAGAACTTGTCAGACTTGAGTGTTTTTACCTTCATAATGAGATACTTTGAAGGTGGATACAAGTCTAAGCCTCCCCTTCTTTTGTGCTTGCCTTACACACCTAACCTGCGTGTAATTGAGTCCATACGTTTTCATGTATTGGTGTTTGACCTGCTCCCTGTTAGGAGGTTTGTTTTCATTGTATCATGTTGGAAATTGAAGCATTTTGGATTTCAGGTGTTTGGTTTAGGGATGTTCAACTTGTGATGTGTGCGTATTTGTCACTGTTCAGACATTTTCCCTATTTCAAGGCAGCAAAGTGTTTAAAGCTATGTTTTTGATAAAGTATAATTTCTAACGTTAAGAGTAATACAGTTGACTTTCTAGGTGAGTGTAGCATGAATCTTAACAGGTCTTATTAATAAAAACAAACCTGGAGCCAGATATTGACATTAAAGCTGGCAGATCAGAGAAGCAGAACAAGCCACAGCCACCTCACGTGGCCAACTCCTCAGCTGATCCTGTTTCCTCAGACTGGAAGCCTCTGAGTCCTCACCGGAATGTATCTCAGCTGAACTGCTGCTAGAGGCCTAAAAGCTTAACCAGGCTAGTTCCTGGTCCTCACACCTTACATACCTTTCTGCTTGCTGCCATCACTTCCTAGGATTAAAGGCTCACTTCCTGGAATTAAAGGCGTGTGTCACCATGTCTAGCTGTGACTTGAACTCACAGAGATCCGAATGGATCTCTGCCTCCCAAGTGATAGGATTAAAGGCGTGTATGCCACCATTTTCTGGCCTCTATATTTAGTGGCTGTTCTGTTCTCTGATCCCAGATAAGTTTATTGGGGTACACAATATTTTGGGGAACACAATACCACCACAGGTGAGTGCCTTTATATTAATGAAGACATAAAAATCCTGGTGGCACACGCCTTTAATCCCAGCACTCGGGAGGCAGAGGCAGGAGGATCTCTGTGAGTTCGAGGCCAGCCTGGTCTACAGAGCAAGATCCAGGACAGGTGCAAAGCTACACCCTGTTTTGAAAACAAAACAAACAAACAAGCAAACAAAAATCTTTCCTAATCTTATGTAATAATCATACTGCATTTGATAATTTAAAAATACAAAAAACCTCTAAGAATAATTGCATTTCTAGTTTTATTAAAATACTTATTCTGCACTATTCTAGACAGTTATAAAAGCTGAGCCTCATTTTTGAAAGTTGTTTTGAATTTTGAGTTAATCATTTGAATTAAAAATCAGGTCAGCTGAGATGTTTGTGTATATGTATTTGTGTGTGAACATTGATATCTACAAGTGCAAGTTCATTTGTTTTTAAATTAACATGCTGTTTACTAGCACATGCTGTCTTTTGATAGCTAGCTGTCAGTTAGAAATAATCCCTGCATGTTGCTTGTTTAGGGTTTTTCAGAGCCTAGGAGACTAGTTCATCCTTCACTGATAAGATTATCAATTGGGTGAGCCTTGCTCTTCTACTCCTTGGCAGATGTTATTAAAACACGTCTTCTTGGTAATGGGGGCGAACATTGCTTGTGGTCAGTGATCATCACCCCCCAGGTTTGCTCAGTTGTTAATTATCATTGTCACCGTTCTAGGGATTTTAGTCTTTCAATTGAAAAGGAGACCGCCGGACTACATCCCAAAGAAAATGAAGAAGCATGTTGAAGGGAAGCCGCTGAAGGGGAAGGATAGAGCTGACGGGTCTGGCTATGGTTCTGCTCTTCCTCCTGAGAAGCTACCCTACTTAGTAGAGTTAAGCCCAGGTGAGAAAGCTGGTAGATCAGGAAATATATGTTTTTATCTTAAATGTTTCTGCTTTTTAATGTATTATTTTTAAGTGTCCATTTACTTAAAAAGTTTAACATTCATAAAATTACGTTATTTTTTTAAAAGCCAAAAATACTTAAGGCCACAGAATACATTAATTCATGCATAAAAATAAAGTTCACATGAACAAAAGTGAATCTAACACAGGCTTTAAAGTAATGAATATCATTTAAAAGTTTTAAGTAATAGTTACTTTTAAGAAAAACTTCCCAAAGTAACTTTAGTTACTAGTTCCAAGTTCATCTTCTAGAAACAAATTGAATTTTGCTCTTCCTGTAGCCAATCTGTGTGTATGTGTATGCGAGAGAGATTGTGCTATTATTTATGATGTATGTACAGTGTTCAAAAGGAATGTCCTTAGATTTAACGGTATGTCTTTGAAACCTCTTAGTAACTAGTAGGATGTTTTAAAGTAACATCATAAATTCATATTCATATTAGCCTTCTAATTATATCACGTATAGAATTTTTACAGCCAAAGATGTTGTCATAACTTAGTCACCAGATAGACAAATACACTGATATTCTTTTAAGTGTTTCATATATACATACATCCCCATGTAGTATGTATTTGCATATATGTGCTCTACATGACATTTATCAGTCAGCTAAAATTACATCATTTCTAATTTAGCTAAGATGTGACCTTTATTATTGAATACTATGAAGATATTCTATCCACCTCCTCCTAGTTAGGAACCAAAGTAAAAGCCAGTTAGTGACTATAAGAAAATGGCATAAAAAGAATGCATTACATAAATAATATGTGGATCCTTGGGCAGGTTTTTTCCTCTCTCCTTTGGTTTTTAATACTCATTTTTATTTCTAAGGTTGCTTAAGTTGCACTCAGCTGGCTATTAAAACTAACTAGAGGTTAGACTTGTTCTTTGGGGTCGAACAGTCTTAGGAGACAGCTGAGTTATGTTGGTGCAGAATAGAATAGTAATGTTTGAAAGCCATTGTACTGCACTGTGGCTGTGGCAGTGTGGTTCTAGGGGAATAGTTTTATATTGAATTGTGCTTGAGGGCCTGTTTTCACTGCTAAGCAGTTTGTGAGGAACTTACCACTGCTGCTTTGTCCTCAGGTCTCTGACTGGGAAGTTCATCTTGAAGTTTTGTTTTCCACTGTAAATTGGAGACGTCCTTATGTTACTGTCTGTAATGTAAGGAAAGTATGGGTGCTTGTTTATCTGAAGGAAAGAAGAGCAACAGTTTTTAACTGAAAATTTATAGGCTCTTTTTCAAGTGTGGATCTGTTCATTAAAATCTTTGAGTTCGAGGCCATCCTGGTCAACAAAGTGAGTTCCAGGAAAGGCACAAAACTACACAGAGAAACCCTGAATCGGGAGAAAAAAAAAAGCTGCATCAGAGCCAGGCAGTGGTGGCTCACACCATTAATCCCAGCACTCAGGAGGCAGAGGCAGGAGGATCTCTGTGAGTTGGAGGCCAGCCTGAGCTACAAAGCATTCCAGGACAGCCAGGGCTACCCAGAGAAACCCTGTCTTGGGGAGTGGGATGGGGAGGTTGCATTGGTTGTAGAGAGTCTTAGTTGTCAGCAGGTGACAGTCATTTTTAAGTGTATAGTGGAAGACATTTTGAGAGCTAGTACGAGGCTGTATCAGACATCATTCTGGCCTTAGAGACAGAACGATAACAGCACTGGTTAGCCAACCTCATGTTCAAATGAGTGCTTCCATTTTGACTGCTTAGTTTTTACTTGTCTCTCAGTTAATCAAACGCATAGAATATTTTATTTTTAAAAGATGACTGACCCTAGATAAAGCAATTCTGTACTACTTTTCATCAAATACTAGCAGCAACATAATTACATCTTCACTAGTATGTCTCTTAGCACTCTGACCTTTGGGCAACGTTTATTGAAGTCCTTATATAGATAGACCAATGAATATGAATAAGACTGTGTCTGATGCCAGGTGATGAGCACAGGTCAGTGTCAGTGATTCTCCAGGCTCACACTCCCTTCCAGGTTCTCTGGGATGCTGGTAAGAGCTGCCTTCATTATTGCACAGGTATCCAAGATGAGGAAACATTACTTTTGCTCTAAAGCTGATGATTTTGATGACAGGTCTGAGTGCTAGAATAAGGTCTTTGTTGTATCAGAGCTATGTTGTGAGACCTTTTTAGATCAGTATGCTGAGTGAATATTTTCCATTATGAGAAATATTCATGCATATTTGTAGCAGGAATCTTAAAAGTTCTTACTAATAAAATCAAACCTGAGGCCAGTTATTGGGGTGAACACTGGAAGATCAGAGAGACAGAACAAGCCACAGCTAACCTCACCTGGCCAGCTTCTCAGCTTATCCTGTTTCCTCAGACTGGAGGCCTCTGTGTCCTCATATCCAAATGGCTCTCAGCTGAACTGTGCTGCTCAAAACCTAAAAGCTTAACCAGCCAAATGCTTAACCAGCCAAACTGCTTCTAGTTCCTGGTCCTCACACCTTATATATCTTTCTGCTTTCTGCCATCACTCCCTGGGATTAAAGGCGTGTGTCACCATGCCAGACTGTTTCCAATGTGGCCTTGAACTCACAGAGATCCCAGATGGATTTCTGCCTCTGAAATGCTAGGATTAAAGGCGTGAGTGCCACCATTTTCTAGCCTAAGTATCCAGTGGCTTTTTTGTTCTCTGACCCCAGATAAGTTTATTAGTGTATACAATATTTTGGGGAACACAATACCACCACACATATTGATATATTATGAATGGATGAGGACTATATTTCCTCTAGGCACATTGTCAATCAAGTGTGTACCCTCATTGTGGAAGACCTGCCAGTTACTGGCAGGAGTTGCTGAGGTGCAGGTATATTTATAGTGTTATAGAAGAGTGGAAGCCAGGGTGCTGATGTTCTTGTGTTCTTTAAACAGAAGGAGCCAGCCAGGTGGGGTGGTAACCTCCTGTCAGTTAACTCACTGTTAGCACAAGCTATCCTGCTGCTTGGTGACTCACCTATTGTCCTGCTGTTTTCCTTAATAGTCTGCACTGGTTTCTAAAACACTGACTGGGGTCTACTGTAGTCTTTCCCACACAGCTCTGAATACTAGTGGGTAAGATTTGCCATTTCTTCCTTTGAAACATCTCACTGAAGCTCACCCTTTGCATCTCTTCTCCTCCTTCCCTCTCCCACCTGTTCTGCATGGTTTCTCTCCTGCTGATGCTGCCTTCACCTGGGTCCTGGCATGTCTCTTAATCCCAGGGAGAAGGAATCACTTTGCCTACTACAGCTATCACACTTACGAAGGTAATGCTCTGCTTAATACTACTTTTGTAATCGGCACTAACAGATCCTCTTAGGTGAACAATGTTGACTGAACAGACACTGTATGTGTAAGATGTGTAACATGTTCTCTTTCTGTTCGATCTACTCAGTGCCTTGTGTCCTGAACCCAGATAATTTATTGGAAGCTTTTTTTTTTTTTTTTTTTTTTTTGCTGCTTGCCTTTCCTGTGCTCACTCTGGAAAGTGAATGTAGGCAGAGGGTTGACAGCAGAACTGTAGACTGCAAGCAAAGGGCCTTTAAGTGCTCTTGGGCTGTGGTATGGTTTGTGTCCCTTTCATACTTAGAGATCAGGCTAAGCATCCCTCATTCCAGATTTGAAATGTCTTAAGTGATGTGGAAACAGAAGGGAAAGTGCCTCATGGAATGGGTGCAGTTTCCTGTAGGCTGTTTTAAGCTGTATGTTATATTGTCATGGAATTCATGTTTAAATGTAGGTTCTAGCCCCAAGATACGTGGTATATTAAATATATGTGAATATCACAATACCTGGGGTAAAATGTCAATCTGAAACTTGACTAGGGCTCTGGTAGCTTATTGTGTCTGCCATGGGTCTTCTTAGGGCTGGTCTGAAGTGCTTTAGCTATCCTAATTTTCCACTGGAGAGGTGCTGTGGACAGTTGACTGTAGAGTGCTCCTGGGAGATGGAGGACAATAGGAATGGAGGTTGAGAGAGCACTGTAATACTCCTGCTTCCAGTTCAGAGCTGGAGGTGGGCTGCCCTGGGAGGGAGGCCAGAGGCACCCAGCTCTTCCTCCTTGCCTTCCTCCCTCAGCTTGGACTAGATGCTCTGCCGCCCACTTGTCCTGGAGCTATTAGATTCTTGTCTGTGGTTTTCTGTTAAAATGATGTGGTAAGAAAGGAGGGACTGGGAGAGCAGCCCTGAGTCTGTTGGTGTCAAAATGTAATTTTTTTCTTTTTTGCTAGCTGCAGAAGAGTTAGTGTGAACACTGCTCCTAACAGATACGTCTTGGTGTTCTTGTGGCTTTGACTCACATGGTTACTTACTTTGTTCCTTTGTAATTCATTTGTGGTGTTTGTGTGGCTGTATTTCATTACTTTCACTTTTAGTATAACTGTTTGCTCTAGAACATTAATTATCAAAGAAGGCCAGTGTGGCCTAGCTACCAAGGAGCTTGAATTGATGGGGGCCTAGTCAGTGGGAATCTTTCTGATAATAAGGTTCCTGTGCTTTGAAGGTCAGGAAGGGCATGGTTTGTGAACTGCCTATGACAGTCAAGTAAACACAGTAGTAAACATCCCAGGAGGAGAGGAGTCATGTCCAGGAAAAGCCCACAAAGCTTTGATTTTGTTTTTGGACATGTTGTTGGCTTTAAACTTCTTTTCCTTCAGACTCAGTATCTGAAGTGCTGACATCAATCAAGCTAATCAGTGTTTAGCTTCTGTGATTTTGATGTCTCGTTCAGATCCAGAGTTTCTGAGAATAATTAGAGGTGAAAATATTCCAACATGAGGGGACAGCACAGACAGGCCATTGTGGGGAGGTCCATAGTAGGCATGTATGTCCTTGACGTACTCGAGTCACATCTTACCTTCACCCAGATGTTACAGATTTGATAATATTTCAGAAATAGAAGATTATATCAGTAGAGGGTTACTTGGTGTATCCTAAAACTAAAGTTGGTTCTGGAGAGCTTAGGTATTTCTGGAATCTTTTGTTCGTAAGAGTTCAGATTACATCACAGCTGAGAGACTTTAAGATTTAAAACAGTCTGTGTACATACCAGAGTCCTCCAAACTTCTGAACCTCTCATAGCCAACATCTGATTCCAGTGACAGGATTTGAGTAAAGGACTTGGACAGTTGTGAAACAAACTGGAGAGACTCACACTGGTTTTAAGGAGACCTTGCTTGGTGCGTCTGCAGCCCACACTGAGTGTGGCTGTGGTGAAGCTGAATTGTATGCTGATTCTTGTGTTCTGTGAGGCACACTTGCCATGTGTTCACTCTGAAAACAGAGGGCTTCGGTGTACACCCTTTGTACAGATGGGATACAGTGGGTGAACGGGAGTGGGCTAGAGGCTGGCGCTGCTGCTTCCTCTCCTCCTGCCCCTTACCCACCAAGCAGTGAGACGATAGCAGTTGTGCTCCACGTTTTCTTTAAAGGACACGGAATTAGGTGGGCACAAAAGCATAGGGAATCTGGAGGAGTTGGGGGTGTGGTGTGAATACGATCAAGACATGTATGAACTTCTCAAAGAACAAATCAAAAACTAAAAAGCGAAAAAAAGTTGTCCTTTCTGCCTTTAGTCCCAGTTCTTCTGAAGGGAGTTAAGCATTTCAGTAACATTTTTTTTGTCAGTGGTACACATTGGAACACTTGAGATTTAGACTGTGCTTCAGGAGGTCTGGTGAGCTGGGAGGGTTGCACAGTTTAAGCGTTGTTGTTGTGCCCCACCACTGTACTGTGCTGTGAACTTAAGGGTGCATGGTGCTTCTGCCCCACAAAGGTTCTGGTTTGAAGTAATGGCTTCTGTCATCTTACTCTGTATTCTCAATACAATTCCATCCTTGGAATCTAGGGTAGTGTGCTTGGGAAAGAAGTATAATCAAAAAGTGTTGTGATTAATGACACTTAACATTTATACGGACAGGAGCTGACCGGTGTCTATGTCTAGTGTGTTAAGGTATATGATGTTAGTTGGAGACTCCTTGGAAAGAAGTCCTGACAGTAAAGATGTACTGTCCTTAGTAAGAGAACTTGTTTGTCTCAAACATAAGATCATTAGACTTCACAAAAGGATCTCTATGCTTTCTCTTCTCACAGACGGCTCTGACTCTAGAGACAAGCCAAAGTTATACCGCCTTCAACTAAGTGTGACTGAAGTTGGGACAGAGAAATTCGATGACAATTCTATCCAGGTACTTGGTCGTGTCTGCTGCCTAAGCCCTTTACTGTCATTCCTCCTATCAGTAAGGAATAAGCACATGTCAAGGAACCAGCCGCATCGGAATGAGTGAAAATGATAGACCTAGTGTTTCACTGTAAGTCAGTCCCTTTTCTCTGCTGTAGTGTAGCGAGAACATGACGTGCTTGTGTCCAGAGTGCACCTACAGGAGCATGTGCTGTTGTAACATTCCAGTCTGGCTGTTGACTGCTGCTTGGGAATCAAAGGTGCTGAGACAGTTGATAGGTCTGTCCTAGGAAGACTGTGCCTGGTGTGCACTCGGCACTGCCTGAGCATCTTCAGAACTGAAAGGAAGGAGGGGTGTCAGGATTCGACATTGGACTTGTCCAGTCAACTGTTCTTTACCACTTGTTTCTGTGTATGAGTCAAGTGGTTGGGTTTTTAGTTCTTAACAGTAAAATGTAAGTAAGGTTTTTTAGAAGTAATAATTTTCTGTATGCATTCATCTATTCATTACCCAGTTAATGTTTCAGATCATATACTTTGTGTGTGTGTTGGGGAGGGGGATCCTGGGGTTGGAACCGAGTGCCTCATGCAGATTGTCACTGACCATACTACTGAACTACTTCCTGAACCCCAGCCATACTATTAGTAAAGCAGAGTTACAGTATTCTTGAAAACAAGTTCTTAAATGTTAAAAATGTCCAGGTACTTTGACATAATTTTACACTATTAAGAGAGAAATCCACATAAGAAAACAAAAACTCCAGGGCTTGTTAGACCGTGTTCATCATGGCAGAACGTGAATGTTTTAAGCACTGTGTACTTCGTGATGGAACTGTCTTTCCCCTCTCTTTTTAGCTGTTTGGCCCAGGAATTCAGCCTCATCACTGTGATCTCACTAACATGGATGGGGTGGTCACTGTGACACCCAGAAGTATGGATGCAGAGACCTATGTGGATGGCCAGCGCATCTCAGAGACCACCATGCTGCAGAGTGGCATGAAAGTGCAGTTTGGCACTTCCCATGTGTTTAAGTTTGTGGACCCCATCCAGGACCACGCCCTTTCGAAGAGATCTGTGGATGGAGTTCTGATGGTCAAGGGCCCAAGACATAAACCTGGGTGAATGTGATAGATCAGCTTAAGGATTTTAGAGTGTTTGGCTATAAAGTAATTTCAATTAGATATAAATACCTTTTTATTTTCAGTTTTTAATTACATTTTTTATTTTCTGTGTGCATGTGTGTGTGTGCCTGTTTTTTTTTTTTTCTTCTGTACTCACAGGTTATCTCACAGGAGTGGGCTTTCTCCCACCTGTGGGTCCTGTGGATCAAATTCAGGTTGTCAGGCTGGCAAGCAGACAAGCAAGCACGTTACTCACTCCATCTTCCCACCCTTTACTTTTAGTTTTAAGAGATAAAGATGAAGGTCTGGAGAAGCGGCTCAGTGCTTAGGAGCAGCTGCTGTTTTTGCCGAGGACCCTGAGTCAGGCAGCTCTCAACCATCCGTAATGCTAGTTCCAGGGCTTCTGATGTGGGTACACACACGTGTTGCACATACATATGTTCAGGCACAACACCCATGTAAAATAAAAATAAAACTTTTTAATATCAAAGTAAAGTTTATAGATTGGGAGTTTTTTGTAAATTTGTATTGGTTTTGGAGCAAAAAGAGTAGAAAGATTTTGACTTAATCTTGAAATTGGAAGTTCTGACTGATTTTAAAGTTTCTTTTTTTTAAAGCTGATCTGATCTCTGGACCATCACCCTATGTAACTAAAGTGTTTAAACTACCCTCCTCACTCTAAAGCTCTGGCGATACAAGGCGTCTAGTTAGGAACTCAGAGCCTTTTAGCTCCACCTAGTGTTTTCACGAGGTCTTGCAGTGTGGCCTCTTCTGTTAAACTTTTTTTTTGGAGAAGAGTTTTTCTTTTGGTAATAATTTTGGAATCATACACTGTTAAGTTACTTTGTATCTATTTTATAGGTCAATAAGGTATTGATCTTGGGGAAATAGTTTCCATAACTCTTATGTTATTTACAAGAGTTCTAAGTCCACAGAAGTGTAACCTCAAAGAATATAAGCATAAACCAACCTGTAAACCACTGTGTTGGTGGACTCTGTACTGCCCCACCTCCATTTTGTTTGTTTGTTTGTTTTCTAAAGACAGGGTCTCGCCATGTAACCCAGACTTGCCTTAAACTCACAGAGACCTGCCTCCCTAACGTGACATCGGTTACCTTCACACATCTGACACTTTGGACCAGATGTTATTACTATTCAGAGTTAACATTTTTTTCTCCAGTGAACACATCATGACATGCACTGGCTTAGGCACAAGGATGTTTGAAGTTTCATATGCCATGTAGAAAGTGTTTCTAGCTTTTCACCTTGAGTTGCAGTTTTTTTGTTTTTAATTTATATACTTGGGTATATGTACGACATGTGTGCAGGAATCCAGCCCAAGTTCACAGTAACTTTGTACGGACTTTTACCTTTAGCTGTAAGTGTCATACCTTCCCCAGTACTCAGAACACAATAATGACATATAGGGCTCGGTGGATCAAGACATCCCTGAAATCCCCAAGCTGATGTCTTTGAGACGGTAACATGCAAAAAGTTAATGATTATTTAGTCTTTGGTAAAAAACTTCTTAGAAGCTGATTTTCAGAGCATGGTATTGCTTTACATTGCAAGATATTTTATTTTCTTAGGGAATTATATAGAGGTGTTTCTAATAGAAAAATTATTTGAATTTCAACATTACTTGTTTCAGTCTATCAATGAAACTTTGAAATTAAACCTTGTAGTTCTCAAATGTTAAAACAATCCAGAATTAGCCATTGCTTTATTCTTGTTGGCTTACATGCACCTTTAGGCTCCTTTTCCCTTTATGTTGGGACCAGTGCGTTATATTTAATCTTTGCTTGTGCCAAAGAATATAGTTTTGCTTGCCTGAGCTTTGTTCCTATAGAAAAATATGATTTTTTGTATTTAAAGTTTTTATTATTTTCTTTATATATGGTATTTTGCCTACCTGTCTATCTGTATGTGCCTGGTGCCCACAGAGGCCAGAAGAGAGTGTTAGATCCCCTAAAATTGGAGTTAGAGGTGGCTGTGAGCTGTCAAGTGGGTGCTGGGAATTGAACTCAGGTTCTCTGCAAGAGTAACAAGTAACTCTTAACCATAGAGCCATCTCTCCAGCCCAGATTTTGTTATTAACAGGACCTTTCTCATATTTACTGTCACATTTTAAAAGTCTATATGCCAAAATAAATGAGTTTATTAATGATCTTTGAACATTGGAATACTGTCTGTTCTTGCTGTATTGAGAGTACTACCTTGTCAGTTGAAATTTAATTTTTATGTTTCTTTTTCATTCAATAGAGCCGTTCAGGAGACAACCTTTGATTTGGGAGGAGATATTCACAGTGGGACAGCATTGCCAGCAAGCAGGGTAGGTGGTTATAGATCATGACCTGATCATCTTGTAGGTTGGATGTTATAGGGCGCCCAGGAACAGAAGCTCCTTTGTAAAGACTTGAGTTCGCAGTAGCCTCTCTCTGCTGTATCTGTTCACCCCGTGGTACATAATGGAAGGTAGCTAGCTGTTCCTTTTGTCCTGAGGTCAGGATAGAGTGCTTGCTCTTTCAAGTGTGTAACTCACCTCCTTGGCCAGATCCTGCTGAGGATTTGTGCCCTTGCTCCCTTACTTCCCTTGATACAAGTTCTAGATCCCCATTGGTTACTCACTTCTCTAAGTCATCCTTTGTTCTGTATGTAAAAGTCATTTCTCCCTTCATCTTGGTGTTGTTCTATTTTTGGATTACAGTTACTGTAAAACTTGGTGAGCTGAAACAGCAGCCCCTTCATTTGTTGATAATTGGATGAACTAGTTTGAGTTTACTAGGGCAGCTGGTTTACTGGTCCCTCATGTGACTGCAGTCAGCTAGCAGGTGAATCAGTGAAATGCTTCTGAGACTACCCACCTTACATCTCTTTGCTGTTTGGGGTTCTTTCCAAAGGACTCTTTAAACAAGAGCAGTCAGAGCTTGTGGTCAGGTGGTGGTCTATAGGACTAGCACCTGAACTTGCAGGTGTTCTTAAGAGTTAGGCCCAGGGCTGAGATAGCACCATTTTTTTTTCTGCCTTTTATTGGTTGAAACAAATCAGAGTCAGATTTAAGGGGAAGAGGTCTTCTTGAGATGTGGTATGTTGGAGGCCATGATGGAGCTAAGCTGGGAACATTCCCATGGGCACCCACATGAAACCTCGGTCCTCCTGACTTGGTCTGCTGTCCTCCTCTCGTCGCCGGCCCCACTCCGCTACTCCACCCCCAGCACAGTTTCCCACTGCTTCCCCGAGGAGCCATTCGTGTGTCCTGAGGTTTGCTGCTTCTACCAGGCTCCTGTCTCTGTGTGCTTTCTGTGTTCTTGTTGCAGTAGTGTCTGCTTACAACCACTCTTCTGTACATACTCTTCTGCTCCAGGTTGCTCTGTCTTTATCCCTGGACCATGGCTTGGTGGTTCTTTCCAGGTGCATTGTTGGTACCTCTTTCTCTGATAAGTGGAGAGCTAAGCTGTCAGGTCTACGGCCTGTCCCTCCTGTTTATACGTGTTCCCTTGGTGACCTTGCCACGTTGCCTAAGACTATAACCAGTTGTTGTTCACTATCTCCTAGTGTGAGCCTTTGACCCTGGCTTCCCCAGACTGAAATCTTCAGAGGCTTGATTGACTTTCTGTTCTGTATTGATGGGTATTCAAATTTAACATAGTGAATTAAGCCTGGCTTTTTTTTTTTTTTTTTCTTTTCTTAAACTTATTTCTTTCTCATCTTCTTCATTTTAGTAAGTTCACCACCAGCCATGGCTTTGCCCAACTGAAGTCTGTCCCAGGTTGCCTGTGATTTCTTTCCTTTGCACAGCTCCTGATGAGGGCCGTCATGTCTTGTTTTCTCTGGCTGTGAAGCATCCGCATGCCTCTGCCTTACTCGGCACTCAGTACTCACATAACAGGGCAGTGTGGTGCTGTGAGCAGCAGCTCCTCTCGGGGGTTAGTGGCCAGCCCTGGCTGGCTGTCATTGCTCTTGAATTGTAGGGACAGCATTTGGTTCTGTTGTTGGAGCACTGCTGTCAAAGACTCTGGTACCTTTCCGACCCACACATCATGGCCTTCACCCTAGCTTCACAACTCCTGATACTCGGATTTCCTCCCTCCCCTCTCACACTCCGTTCTTGTGTGTGCCCACTTCTCATTTACCTTCTACTAGATCTTATTCTTGTTTTTACATGGTTGGCCCCTTCTTGTCTTAACCCATCCTCCTGATGAGGTCATTCTTGAGCAGCATCCAGTCATACTACTGCACGTAAAGCTTTTGGGTAATTATTATTCCTACCCGGTGTCTCTGCTTGCTAATTGATGATGTGGGCTGTGAACTCTGGACACAGGGATCCTGTTTCATAAATTAATTGTTGTGCCTCTAATGCTGCAACAGAACCTTGGCACATACAAGTGAATAAATACTCCAGAGGTGAAGCAGAACTTTTCTCATAACAATGTATACTCAACATAGAAGGCTTGGTAAATAGAGGGAAAAGGAAAGTCCATGACCCACAGTATATAGATGACTCTTACTAACATTTGGAACCCTTTCCAGAGTGCTTAATCGTAGGGAGGCAGGTGTGCCTGTGCCTTTGCGTTTCCTTATGTGTTTCAACTCTATGAGGCTTTTGTTTGTCTACAAACCTTTCTGTACTATGTTGTACTGTTAATTGTGAGCAGGTTTTTTGTTTTGTTTTGTTTTCTTAAGTTATTTAAAAATAATTCAATTCTTTAGTGTATAAGCCTATAAACATGTCCTGATTTATTTTTCCATTGCCATTACTGGTCATTTGTAAGTAATTTTTTAAAATGTTTTAAAGCCTAAAATAGTGCCACCTGCTGGCCAGTTTTATTTTTGTTACTGTAACTGGGGAAGTAAAATGACTATTCTTTCAAAATCGTTTTGTTCTTATATTTTATTGCTAAGATTTACTTCTTACTCTTTGAAAATCAAGATGTCTGTGTTTTTTCATGCTCGTGCATTCACTGCCGTGAGCTTCTGGGCAGGACACTGGACTCGGGGTCTCAAGTGTTTCTGAATGATCTGTTCTTGGTCCTCACCTTCCCTGCACTGCAGCCAGACCCGCATCAGATCCCCGCCTGCAGTGCTAAGTGTAAAGCTTGGTTGGCTGGGGCTTAAGGTCCTCTAACACTGCGGCTTCCTTTGGAACAGAGCACTACTAGACTGGACAGTGACAGGGTGTCCTCTGCCTCCAGCACGGCTGAGCGAGGGATGGTGAAGCCGATGATCCGACTGGACCAGGAGCAGGATTATCGCCGAAGAGAAAGCAGGTGAGAGAACTGAGCCCCCCAGAGGAGGCTTTGGGGTAAAGACTGCTGAGGTTATAGAGAGTTGACCAGGCTTTCATGAGTATCTGTATATTACTGAATGAAATGACTGGTTAGTAATGCACTCCTTCCTTGCCACGTGCAGCCTTTGGACACTGGCACACTGGGTTTTACTTCCTCTTTAAGTTAGTAGCATACAGAGAAAGGGAGTTTTTATAACATTTTAGTATGTGATCATTTTTAATAGAAAATTATTAATTATTGCATCCATTTCTAGAAGAAATTTTAAAATATGTAAAGACAAAAATAATTTTGAAGAGACATTCCCTGTCCCAGACTCTCATGTGGTATGTCTCCCTTCTGAGGCAAGCAAAGGGTGAATTAGTTTCCTTACATTGTTGCCTCATTTCTTATGACACGGACCTTCTCTGCTTTCTGTTTTCTTTTATGCATTTTAATATGTTACCTTCATAAATCAGAAGTCTTTGTTTTAAGTAGTGTAGCAGGCTGTGTCCCACATGCTCACTGGTAAGTGACACCATAGTACTTAAGAGCCCTAGAGGCCACAGATGGGGAGAAGGAAATGTCGAGTGGACTCTGTGTGCTGTTGGCAGGGAGCTGGAGATGCTACTGACCTGTTGCAGGGTTTTGAGAAGACATTCTTTCTGTTCTTGTCAGACATCCAGAACAGATGGTTGGCAGAAGTGGGAGACTTGGCGTACAGTCAGAGTCAATTGTCAATGCAGTCAGTGCCGTAAAAAGTCTTTTATTACCTTCCATCCTCCAGGAGAGGGCACTGTGTATCACAAGATTATTAATAACTTCAGTCCAATAATGAAATATGTAGTTATCAGCAAATATCATAATATTTTTATTGTGGGTTTTTTGACTATTCATGTAAGATTTTTTTTTTTTGGCTGTGTGATTATTAGATGTCATAAAAGATAGTTCTCTTTCTGTGTTTACACTTGTTTTGGGTGGTATAGAGTAATTAGTATCCGTCATGGTGAAGTGTTGAATCAGTATTGGTTTTCTTTTTGGTCTATTGGTTTGAGATGGGCCTCACTATGAAGTCCTGGATGGCCTTGGACCTCACTATGTGAGCCAGGCTGGCCTGGAACTCACAGATGTCCTCCTGTCTCTGCCTCCCAAGTGTTGGGATTAAAGGTATGCTACCACATCTGGTATGAGTTGATACTGCAATGATGGAGAAATGTGACTGTGAGTCTAGGAGGGACGAGGAGAGACAGACCATGAAAACAAGTAAATATATTCTTATTATAGCAAAATAGCCATGTGAAGGGGCTAGTCCTAAAAGTTTTATTTACACTATGGATGTTGTTTGTTGATGTTAAGACAGGATGGGAATAGATAAACCTTCTAATTCCTACTACACTTTTCACAATGACAATGCTTAAATTAGCAGTGCTTAGTTGATGTAGTTTAAAATCTTGGTCATTTTAATAAATAGATTTAAAATTATAATTTTAAGGAAGCTCAAACATCCTTTTGAGTGAAGGGAGTAACTTTTAATTATCACAACATTTTTTCCCTTTTTCCAGTTCATATAAACTCTTTATTAAATTGGTTAAAACAATGAAATGAATAATTTATAGTTTATCCAAGCTAATTCTTTTAAAAATTTGAAACTGCCAGGCAAGGTGGTGCACACCATTAATCGTGGAGGCCAGCCTGGTCTACATAGTTGATTCCATGCCAGCCAGGGCTTTGTGGTGAGACTGTCTCAAAAAAAGAAAAGAAAAAGAAATACACTTCTAGTACAAGATCTGTATTGAAATAATCATGCACTTAAATCATATTGTTTTTTTAATTTCTTAAGGTAAACTCAAATTGTTAAATTATAGATTGGAGTAAACTTTGAATAGTTAATTTAATGAAAAGAATTTTGCCTTTAAAGTGGTAATAGTTTGTGTTAACTTATATTATGTTCTTTTTTTAAAGGGTGTGTGTGTGTGTGTGTGTGTTATATGGGTTCTGGCATTCAAATTCTGTTCTCAGTATCTTTTTTAGCTGTTAAGCAATTTCTCCAGTCCCTTGGTGTTCTTTTCTTTTTATTCATCTTTTCGTACTTGGCAAAGGTGAGGGAATGAGGAGAATGGAGCTATTTGTCAGTGGAAAAGAATATTTCAGTTAGCTGGTCTGTAAATTATTAGAAAACTGTATCTTTTCACTGTTACCTGAGCTCGGTGGCTTAGATCCTTGTCTTCAACATGTGGTACTCATTAATAATCCAGACACGTGTCTTATCTGCCCTCACAGTAGAAGTCTGTCCTTCAAGGAATCCACCTTCTGTCCACTCATCTGAATGTGTGACTGGGTTAACAGAAGAGGCTAGAGACTGTGCCGTGTATGACTTAACACCCCAAAACTCCACGTGAAAACAAACTAGTTTTGGAAATGTGCACAGGTGGCGGGCAGTGACGTTGTTAGCTGTTGACCTTACCTGAAGGCAATTTGAGTGATGTCAGCTTTTCTTTTAGAACTCAGGATGCAGCTGGGCCTGAACTGATACTGCCTGCCAGCATTGAATTCAGGGAAAGCTGTGAGTCATTTTAGATTCTACTACTAGTGAATAAGTTCATGTTCACTTTTCTTCAGGTGACTTTCCTACTTTCTGTTCATTTTTCTTCTAAAATCTCTTTACAGCGGAAGATTCTTTCTTATCTGCCATCATAAACTATACCAATAGCTCCACGGTGCACTTTAAGCTGTCACCCACGTATGTGTTATACATGGCGTGCCGGTACGTGTTGTCCAGCCAGCACAGGCCCGACATCAGCCCTACAGAGCGCACCCACAAGGCCATTGCTGTTGTCAACAAGATGGTGAGCATGATGGAAGGGGTCATTCAGGTGAGTGTCGGCCCGGCAAGCCTCTGGGGAGTGGTGGCCACCTTGTTAGTTTCCGTGACATTTCTGGTTTGATTACAAATTTGCCTTTATAGCCTATGATTCTTTTTTTTTTTTTTTAAATAAAATGCATAGCTTTTAAAGTCAAAAGAAAATAAAAACTTTTAAAAGTTTTCTTTTCTGGAAATTGTAGACTAAATGAAGATAAATTGTATATATTGTAACACAGTCATCTTAAAATTAGCCACTGTGATAAAGTGTTGAGGTGATAGTTTCTTTGAATTTTCTTTAAATTATTGAAATGAAATTCACACAGTGTATGTGTGCAGCTCGACCTTGAGAATGTTTCTCCAGTGCCAAGGAGATAGCCATCCTCCCTCCACAGGCCCTGGTGTCTGTGGTTGTCAGGTGCTTGCTTCTTTTTGAGGAGCCTGCTCTGGGGTGGAGAGTGTATGTAGTCTTGACAGTATAGATGTAGGCTTGATGGGTTTGAGGACAAACGTCTCACTTAAGACGGACTTCTTTCACGGCCCTGTTAAGAATTTCCTGTTGGTAGATGGTTTGGTTCTTTTAATACTCAAAATTCATCGTTGATAAAATTGGCACAGCTGTTTTTTTATATTTGCAGATAATTTGAGGATTTAATTATAAAGGTTATTATAAGTAAATTTACAGATTTTAAAGTTTTCCTAACTTAATCAATGCCTTTACTCAGCTAAGAAACTAGCTGCAGTGTTAAATACTTTGGTTAAATGGTTTGGGAATTAAAAAAAAAAAATCGTGGCAGTATAATTTGAGGGAAACTGAGATGGTCTTTTAATACTCTCAGAGTTGTTTTTAAAAGCCAAAAGTTTTCCACAAATATTTCTTTCACATTTAAGTGATTAGCACAGTAGGAGTTTGATGGGCTTGTTCAAGCTAAAGAATAGGTAAGAAGGAAGGTCATTTTACCTGGGTATTTTGTTATTCTGGTATCATCACTTTATACACAAACAAACAAGTGTCCTTTTCAGTTGTCATTCCAAGTCCTTGTCTGTCTCTGCCATGTGTGGACTTAGAAGCCTGTTTCAGACTGTGGTACTTCAGCCACCAAACTGCCTTTGAGAATTTGTCCTCGCTGGTGTCTTCTGGTGAGGACTTTGACTACTGTCTAGAAAGGCTTTTAAACTTCAGAGTCGGCTCAGTGTAAAATTAGAGCACTCTTTGTTAGTGGAAAAGAATTATGACAGTAAATAATTTCAGCAAATAATTTAAATTCTATTTTCAAAATATTATTCCCTTTACTATAGCTGTAATATGAATTCTTATGTACTTTAAATTTTTTCAGCTTTTATTTTGATTGTTTTTATTGGTCTTTTCATTCTCATTCTCATAATTAATTCAAGAGAATGGACTCCTTTACCTTTAAGTAGTAAGCCTACAGTATCATTTTTAAAAAGTGTTTGAAAGTCCTTCCGTTGCGTATCTTTCAAATAAGTCAGTGTGTTCATTTGTGTTTTATTATGACATCATCCTTATGAACTATACACCTCAGCTATGCAAATGTTAGGAACATGACACCAGCCATTTATGTCAGATAATCTGGGGATAACTAAATGTCGTGCCTCATGTCGTACCTTCATGTTAGTGTTTTGATTTTTTTAAACAGTCATGATTGTTTACAAGTTTCTTTCTCTCGTTCTGCTTGATTTCCCCTCGTCTGTTTTTCTCCAGGAAGTAGACCAGGTTGATCAGGTAGGACATGCTGCTGGGAGCTGATCCTAGCTGTATTGGCTTAGCTGAGTTTCTCATGCTGCTTTCCATTACAAATATCCTACAAAAACTGGACTGAGCAGTTCATAACCCTCATTCAGCAACTGAAACATGCAGTACTAAAATCCTTTTTGACTGTGCAACTTTATCAGCATTTCATAATTCCTGCTTAATGCACTTCAATATGATATGAAATGACAAAAGCTCTGTGCCTTCTCTATTATTTACCCTTGGTTCCTGTTCTTTGGATCTCATCTGAGGTTGCCTGGCCTGCAAATGTGGTCGGGAGAGGACGTGATAGATCAGTACTTGATACTGAGTTGCATGGTGTCCAAGCCAGTGACTACAAGTATCAGGGTGGCTGTGGGTAACCATGGATACATGTGTGTATGCTACACAGATTACCAGATAATGCACAATCTACAATTTGGTTTGGTAATACACAATATCTCCATTCTCTACTGATTCTGCAAATTACATCCCATTAGACCAATATGTCTGTGTACATGAATCTTGACATGTTGCAGTGGTTATTTGCTTCCCATTGCTCTGCATGTACCTACATTTCTTTGCAAGTATCTGGTATCTGTGATAAATACCTGGTGAAGATGGGAAGGTACTGGTCTATCTTCAGCTTTTCAGGAGCATTCTTATTTATTTCTAATTTTTCTAATGTCTTGCATTGTTAATGGGAATGTTTTCTGTTCACAGAAACAAAAGAACATTGCAGGGGCACTTGCTTTCTGGATGGCAAATGCATCTGAACTTCTCAACTTCATCAAGCAGGACCGTGACCTTAGTCGGATCACACTAGATGCCCAGGATGTTTTAGCACACTTGGTTCAGATGGCATTTAAGTAAGAAGCACATTCTGGAAAGAGTTAACTCACATGCTTCCTGTTCTGTTTTCAAAACTCATGCTAAAGATTTGTATTTAACCTAACTGAAGATGCTTACCAAGAAGCTCGGGGAGATGTGCTAACTTCAGAGCACTGACTCTGGGCTCCATTTCTAGTGTTCCAGAGTCCGGTTTTGTTATTTTTAGTGGAGACTATTCTTAAAGAATATAGAAGTCTAACACTATCTGTGCAACTTGCTAAGGTGACTAAAATCTTGTATTTTCAGGTACTTGGTTCACTGTCTCCAGTCAGAACTTAATAACTACATGCCAGCCTTTCTGGATGATCCTGAGGAGAACAGTCTGCAAAGGCCAAAAATAGGTTAGGGTCTTATGTGCCTTCCTTTAACATTTAACTTGACTTAACTTGGTATCTTTTTGTTTTGTTTTTAAGATTTATTTTTATTTTTTAATCTTTATTTTAAGTATATGGATGTTTTGCCTGATTATATGTTTGTGTGCCATATATGAGCTAGAGTCCAGAGAGGGTGTTAGGTCCCTTGGGACTGAATATCAGACTGTTGTGAGCCACCACGTGGGTGCTGGGAATCAAGGGAATCAACTCAGGTCCTCTGGAAGAGCAGCCAGTGCTCTTAACCACTGAGCCATCTCTCCAGCCCCTTGTTTGTTTATTTTTTGATGCCACTGACCTTTGTCTGGGTTGTAGGCCCAGCAAGTTTCTGCTGTGCCACTCTGCCAAGGACCTATGTTTTAATTTTTAATTTTTTTTTTATGTATATGAACTTTGACTGCATGTATGTGTGTGTATAGTACCCATAGAGGCCAGAAGAGGTCATGGGATTCCCTGGAACTCGAGTTACAGATGGCTGTTAAATGCCATGTAGGTGCTGGGAACTGAAGCTGAGATCCTCTGCAAGTGCAGCAAGTACTCTTAACTTCTGAGCTACTTCTCCAGCCCTTAAGTTTATCTCAATGTTGTAAGGGGTGTGTTTCTTTTTTTAAGATTTATTTTTATTTATGTTTTGTGTTTGTATGAGTGCATGCTTTGGGTGCCGGTGCCCAAGGAGGCCAGAAGAGGGCATTAGAGCGCCTAGAGTTGGGCTACATGCAGCTGGGAAATGAGCTTGGGTCTCCCAGAAGATGAGCATATAACTGGTTTAAGAGCATTTGTTAATTGTCTAAAGTTGGTATAACTCAGAAGGTTCTGCAATGACATTTGGTCCCTGGGTTTCTGTTCCATGTCCCGAACAGATGATGTGCTGCACACACTCACAGGAGCCATGTCCTTGCTGAGGCGCTGCAGAGTCAATGCTGCCTTGACCATCCAGCTATTCTCTCAGCTTTTCCATTTTATCAACATGTGGCTGTTCAACAGATTGGTGACTGACCCAGACTCAGGCCTGTGTTCCCACTACTGGGGAGCAATCATCCGCCAGCAGCTAGGGCACATTGAAGCCTGGGCAGAGAAGCAGGGGCTAGAGCTGGCAGCTGATTGTCACTTGAGCAGGATTGTACAGGTGTGTACAAGGCTGTGCTCCATTCTCCAAACTTCTCCCTCTTCCCTGTGAATGTGTTTTGTGGTGAATTGCAGATTTTTATGGTGGGCAAGAACTTGGGTTCAATAAAGCCTCAGTCTTTTTCCCATTGCACATAGACAAGCAGTGATGTGGCAGCATCTAGACTGCTGTAACAAAGCAGCTCAAACTAAATGTCTTAGCAGACATTTATTGTCTCCTGCTTCTGGAAATTAGAGGTTGAAATCAAGGTGCTAGCCATGGGAGTATCTTTTGAGGGAGTATAAATCTGTTCTACCAACCTCTGGTAGTTCACACACAGCATAGGCGTTCCTTGGACAGTCTGCCATAGTCTTTCCGTGGCATTCTTGGATACGTGTCTGTCCAGGTGTCTGTTTGTACAAGGGCACCAGTGACCTGACCTCCGTTTTAACTAACTGTGTTCCTTCTAAACAAGGTTCCTTCTCGTAATACTTGGGCCTCCAACATTAGGATTTCAAGGGGCATTGTTCACCCATAACAAGATGTGTAGACAGTAGGATAGAAATACCATTGAAGTGCTCTTTTTGTTGAGACCAGCAAGGTATACTTTAGAGAGCCATATACTGAAGGATAAATGATAATTAGTTGCCAAGTCCTATTCTGCTATCTGAACAGCTCTCAGGGAGAGCTTTAGATACCAAAGACTAGGAACTGGTGTTTATAATTAAGGAAATGAGTTATGTGCAACCTCAAAACATACAACAATTAAAATTTTTTCTAATATATTAGCTTTTGTTTTTTATGCTTTCATCTCCTCCAAAGATATTAATTATTCTGAGAAGCTAGTTAGCCCTCAACTCTTATCAAAATTCGTATCAGCAAGACTCTCTGATTCCTATAACTGATCATCTAGATTGCTGTATAAATATTCAAACTTTCAAAGCAACCTTTAAAAGTGCATTATAAACATCGATACTTGAATCAAATTATGTTAAAACATAAAAACTAAAGTAAACCCAAGAGGCTTTTAAAAAGCCTACAGAAGTATGCTTGTAGTTTAATATATGCCACTAAATGTTAATGCCTCTTTACAAGCATCCTGCACTTCAAAACCAAATTAGCAAGTTATTAGCTTAACAACTGTTACCAAAGGGTGTTTTGTTTTGTTTATTTTGTTTTGTTTTGTTTTGTGGTGCTGAGGATTTAAACCCAGGGCCTCACATGTGATACTGAGTGTGGGCTCTTCCATTAACCTGCACTCTCAGCCCCAAAGAAAAAATATTTTTAGTATCTTACTTCATAATATTTTTTCTTTTAAATAGGCTACTACTTTGCTTACCATGGATAAGTATGTACCCGATGACATTCCAAATATAAACAGCACATGCTTTAAGTTAAATTCTCTACAACTTCAAGCCTTATTACAAAATTACCACTGTGCACCTGATGAGCCTTTTATTCCCCCGGTAAGTGAATATTACCGTGATACCATGAAGAATTTTCATGTCTGCACAGAAAAATTGGGATGAAGGGGGCAAGTAAAGGGAAACTCTCTCAGTGCTGTGTCAGTAACTTGGTTCACCTAAAATGATCTTAAGAGATCGTTTTACTCTGAAGTCTTAGCTGTTTAGTGCAAAGAATATAGATTATGTAAGCATTTTAAGAAAGAAGTGATTTAATTTGAGGCATTGCTTCTTGGGAAATCTTTGAAAGGACTAGAGGAAAGGAAGTTGAGTTGAAGTTTGTACCACCATGCTTAAATACCAGAGAGCCAGAGCTTCTGTTAAAGCTACCAGGATTCTTTTCATATATCACATGTATACGCCTGCCACCAGCACCAGCATGAGTCTTCACTCCATAGCAGCCTTCTAGATTCCATACATCAGTGTCTGATTGGTAACAACCACTGTCTACCCAGAGGACAGTCGAGAGTTTTATGTGTACTGATCTCACGCTGTAAGAGGACTTGAGGGTAAAGAGCCCATCCGTCTGTAATATCTGTCCCCACTGACTATTTATACTGAAAGCTGTGCCACAGATACTACCATCTTAAGTCAATACCTGAGAGAAACAGTTTGAAAGAAAAGATTTGTGCTCAAGGTTTCTGAGATTCAGTCCATGATCACCTGGTTTCATGACTATGGGCTGTAGTAAGGCAGAGAACATGACTGCAGAGAAGACGCCGTGAACGAAAGCTGCTTACGTCCTGCAGCCAGGAAACATAGAACCTGTGGAGCTCTGTCCTTTGGTCATGACATGGTGTTGCCATCTTAAAATCAGAGCAACTGATAACTCACACTAGACCCTCAAGACACAGGATTGAGCCCACTAACATTTTCTAGTGGAATTGGGGAGGACTCACAGGACCCCTGTCCACCTGAAGATTCTATAAGCAGGTGACAGTTGCTGGGAATTGAGAAACTCCTCTCTGGTGGTATAGCTGCCTATAAGCTGCCCATGTTCCTTTTATTGGGTAATCCCATTTAAATGTTTACCATGGTAGACTTGGGTGGAATCATTTCTTTGACCTGTTCTTACAGGGTAAGTATGTATGGACTCCTCAGGGGGAAAAAATTATTCAAAGACAGGAAGGGGCCATGGCAATATAAAATCTTTAAAGATTGACAACTTTCCCAGCGACCTTTTCCCAATTAGACCCAGTTTTCCCTGGTTCCACCACTTCACGATGTAATCTATTCAGATTTTGAATTTGCCAACTATTAATTCATTGACAAAGACAAGAGCCTTTTGACCTGATCACTTCCCGAAAGCCTCACCTCTGAACGCAGGAGTAGCATGCCCTCAGTACATAAGCCTTAGGGTGATGCTTCAGATCCAAACCATACCATCTACCATCCGAGCCAGTTGTGCCTAGATTATGCTAGTTGATGGATAAATGAAGTTCAGTATTGAGTTTATATCAATAAAAGACAGGTACAAAATAGCCAAACAGTGAAAACAACCCAGTTAGCAATACAATGCACCAGAAAATCATGTTACAGTGATGTGAAGAAATGTTTTGCTACAGTGAAGAAGGAATTGTGATTGCCACTACAATGTGTGTGTGGATATTATGATGCATTTGTTGTAAAAGAAACTGTATGTGAATGCAAAATATGCAATGGCTTCCAGCTATTTAATTTCAGGAATAGAGAAAACTCTTGACATTATAAGCCCGGGTAGTTGTTCCCTGTGTGGAAAAGGAAGATGGTGGTAGAGCTCAGGGCTGCTTCTGAGGGGCTGCTATGCTCCTGTTACTGAAGCTGTGGGAGATGAGCTGGGGTCTTCATTTTAATGAGTCATATAATAAGACATGTGAACTTCACGTGTTTGCCTTCCTTCTCACCATTCCCCATCCCCAGATGTGTGTGTATTTGTGTCTCAGTAATGTATTTCGTAATGTAAACCATCTACAGAATCCAGTTCTGCAGCTCTTCCAGTGAGACTTTCAAGCATAGACATTTTATTCTGTGGTTTTTTTGTTTGTTATTGTTTTTAATGTTCATTTTGTGAGGTTTTCTCTATGGCATTGCATGTTCTATAAAATAATTACTCACAACTTAATAACAATGTGTTAAAGAATTGTGCAAATAAATCAGCTGCTTTGAATAAGAAAAGAACATCTTTTTGTTTGTTTTGTTTTGTTTCATTTTGAGACAGTTTCTTTATGTAGCCCTGGCTGTCCTGGAACTCACTCTGTAGACCACCCTGGCCTTGAACTCCTGCCTCTGCCTCCCGAGTGCTGGGATTAAAGGTGTGTGCACCACTACTGCCCAGCGAGAACATCTTGTGGTAAAACTTTTAAAGCCATGAGTAGTAGGGAGTCAATCAGCCTCTTGTTCTCTCTTTAAGTAATGTGTGTCTGGTGTGTGGACACTCACACTGGTTGAGTGTGCTCTACCCTGAAGTCGTGTCTGTGACATAGCAAGGTGCTTCCCGTCAGTGAGCATCTCTCACTGAATCAGCACTTGTTTTCTGCAGGATCTCATAAAGAATGTCGTGGCTGTTGCTGAGAACACAGCTGATGAGCTCGCCCGCAGTGATGGCCGAGATGTGCAGCTGGAGGAGGACCCTGACCTGCAACTACCTTTTCTTTTGCCAGAAGATGGCTATTCCTGTGATGTCGTCAGAAACATTCCTAATGGTTTACAAGAATTTTTAGACCCTCTGTGCCAGAGAGGTAAATACCACCAGTCACACCTCAGTTGGAGGACACAGCTGGGTTCAAGTGAGCGTCGCACTCGCTCCCTGATGACAGCCCTGAGGAAGCTGTGTTCCTGTGACTCAAAGAGTTTCACTGAGATGAAAGATCTCACAGGCCCAGACCAGCCTGTGTGGGTGTGTTGTGTCCCTTGACGGAGCACCTGCTCCTCCCACACGGTGCCGGAACAAGGGGCCTTTGTCTCGCTTTCTCCTGCCAGTGGAGAGCAGCAGCACAGGCCCCTGGGTTCTGAGTACTCTTAGCCCACTACCACCCAGCTGTGCCATCATGGGCAGGGCACCCCTGGCCTCGGTCCCTTCCTCATAAAGTAGGCCAAGAGGAATGAAAATGGACGATGGCTGTAGCAGGAAGCTCTGGGAGTGCCCCGTGCCCTGTGACAGCTTCTGGGGCTACCATCAGGTGGACTTGTAGCTGTCTCCAGCTTTTCCCAGACTGCTTCTGTGACCTTTGATATACTGTTTTGCTGGTGTATAACAATTTTTTAAAAATCAGTTTTTTTCTTAAATTATGGGCTTTGAGGCAATTCACATTTTAATCTACTCTGCTACATTTTTTATGATGTAGGGAATAATAGATGAATAGGAAAGTAGACCCAGAGTATAGGAGTTCAATTAAATAACAATAATAATAACAAATAATAGTGAAGGAACTGCAGCCATAGATAAATGAAGTGAGTGTGATTTTTATTTTTTAAACTTCAGTGACTGTTTCACTCACCACAATAAATAAGTTTTAGATCTTCAAAAGTAATAGTGGGAAAAAAATGCATTGCATTGAAAGACTGCCTCTTCTCATGAACTGTGTTGTTGGCAAAGCAGTTTGTGTGTTAGTTCTCCCAGTAGGTCTCCTGCTCTCAGAGACACGAAGTCCAAGGTAGGGAAGCAGAGGTTTGGTTATTCAGGAAAACTGTGTGTGAAGTCCGAAGGAGAGTGAACAGGTTTCGGCCTGAAAAGCCCTCGTTCATGCATGGTACAGGTCGTCCTGCCTGACTGCAGCGTTGTGAACATTCTAGGCATCAAACCTGTGGAATTCAAGCCCCTGGTCACAGCATGGGGAACACAGTAAAGCGACTTGACTACTTGCTATAGAGCTACTTAAAGGTGTCTCTATGTGCACATCTTAGTAGATCAAGTCTAAACCATGGCCTTTAAACAATAGGCACATTATCCCCAGGAGTAAGTCTCCTGTATTACTTCTGTTATAGGCTGTTTAGCTGCTTTTGAGAGATGCCATGTTTCTAGAGTTGCTTCCAGAGGCTTCCCATCAAGACCATGTGTGGAGCCAGTACCTAGGTTGCTAGTTCATTGTAAAGGAGTGTGAGCATTGTGCCTTCCCGGGGAAGGTATGTGTGAGTGTTGCACCTTCTCACTTCCAAAGGAGGGTGTAAGTGTTCTCTCCCCAGTGCTGGTGTGAGTATCCTGTCTCCACAGTGAGGATGGATGCCCTGTCTTCATAGAGCTGAGTTACCGTGGCTTTGGTGTGGCTGGCTTCCTCACTCGTGTCTGTACTCACTTAGGCATGCTTCATGCTGACACTCAGAAATGTGTTAATTAATATCTTGTAAATAAGTAAGCTAGAAGACTAATCTGCTCCAACTTTGCAAATGGACATAATTTATAGTGTGCCAGTTTTGCCTTGTGCACCATAGATATTTGCCAGCATGGAAACAGTGAGGTCTTAACTTGACAAAGAGTTTCCTTCGTATCTTCCCCTAGGCTCTCTAGGATAAGTAATCTTAGGCCATTTGTTATTTAATTCTAGTCTTGGCATTCATACATTATTTCATACATGTTGGCTGTTTATAGTTCATACAGCCTAGCACATAGATGCCTTTCAAGGTGTAAAATGGGTTGAATGTTATGACATCAGTGTTTAATTCTTCATACTCTATTCTTTATAAACTGATTAAAGAACTACTGTGTACTCTCAGTATCCTGCCTTTTCCTGCCTCAATGCAGTGCAGTTCTGTGAGAGACTATAAAACCAGTCCAGACCAATGCCTGGGTTGTGATGAGTACCTCAAGCTATGACAAATCAGTTTCCATTAGCAGTATAGTACAGAACGTGTTGTGGAAATCTGACATTTGAAAACATGAAACATTGCTTACAGTTGTTGAAATTTCACATTTTTACTAGTTTATAATTCTCTAAAACACAAGGAAGAAAAGCAAATTCTGGTTAACTATCAATGAAACTAGGTTGAAACATTTTTTTCAAGTGAAATTACGTTGTATTTTTTATTTTAACTGATGTTCTTTATATTTCCCCTTCCCTCTCCCACAAATACATGTCTGATAATAGCAATCCAAATTATACTCCATTGGTAAAACACTAGACCAGGGAGGACTCTGGCTAGGGCAGCTGGGCTCCAGACATACAGCCGTTCACATGGTGAGCTCTTGAGCAACAGTAGCCCTGGAGCAAACTTAAGAATTATGGAAAGCCTGTGTAATACTATTTTGTCAAAAAGAACTGAGGAATATAAAAATTTGACTAAATTAAGATGACATAGTTTTGAATAAAGGCCTTGGTGTTTTAAATATGTTCTCTATTCTGAATAAGGACATCAGGAATACTTTGGTGGGAGTATCAGGGATCCATCTAAGGGCCTTGCACATAATATGCAAAGTGCTCTACACTCAGATGTAACAGAAGAAAAACTAAGGCAGGGGGATCATGAGTTTGAGGCCAGTCTAGGCTACAAAGTAAGTTCAAAGCTCCTGTCTCAGAAAACAACAAAACAGAACTATTCTTTAAAACTTTAAATGCATATGAGCTGAGAAAATTTGGACGAAATGTGAGAAAGGACCCTCCCAACCCAAGGGTGTACAAGTTAAATGGTCTGTAGTGTAAGTCATTTAACCCAGTCTGGTGTAGTATGATAGCCTGTGTCTGTGTTGTTCTCTGGTTCTTTGTGCCTTTCTTTTGCTAAACAATTATGTATGCCATTGAGGGTTTTCCTTTCAGGTGGAATGTATAGTTCTGCAAGGCTGTATTTACAGAGCAGTTCACCAATTTTCATAGAAAAAAGAAAAACAGTTTAAATCAATAATCTGTCTTGTCTCCCTTGTTGAAAATTGTATGGGATTAACTGTGTCTTATCTGTTTTATAATTACTATTTTCTTTGTAGGATTTTGCAGGTTGATTCCTCATACACGTTCACCGGGTACTTGGACGATATATTTTGAAGGTGCAGATTATGAAAGTCACCTTATGCGTGAGAACACAGAACTGGCAAGTATTTGAGGTTGGGGTAGATTAAAGTATGAGATGTTCCTAATGACTTTGGAGAGGTGGTCTGTTTTATTCTTTGCATACATGGAATGTTGTAAGGGAAATTTTTAAAATGATTTTTTAATACCAATTTGATTCAAACATTTTAAAACCTTGATTTGTAAAAACACATGTATTTTACTCCCTGAGCCAGGTCTGTACAGTTTTGTGTAGTACTAAATGGTTCTGTAGCAATAAAGAATATTTATGGTCATAGTTATAGCAGCCTACATACATATTTTTGAAACATATTAGTATAATAACTTTGAAAGATTTTATTAGAAAAATATTTTTAGTGGCAAAAACATTTTATTCTTTTCTACTGATTTCTACCTAAATGTATATCAAATAATTCATAATTTTGAAATAGTAAGGAATTTCATTCATCTTAAGGAAAATTATACTTTGCTTCAAATACAGTTTCAACAGATACTTTTTTATATAGTGTATATATTTATATAAAATTTTAAATTTAAACATGTATCAGAGTCATCTCCTAAAATTGAATTGATAGTTGTCATTATACTAAATATATGGGCTCACTACTAACAAAGTGACCGTTTTTGTTTTTTTTTTTTTAATTGCCTTTGTTTGTTTTTGGTCAAATTTAAAGTAACAGTGTCCACTTCTGATGACCAGATTTTTGTTAGGAAATCAAGTATTTCTTGGATTCATTAATTGTTCATCTTTCAGATTTATTCTCAGATTTCTCAGGAGCTAGATCTCCAGTCTTAATTTATAGAAAACAAAAATTTTAATGTCATATAATTTTATTTTTTCCTTGATATTCTCTCCTGGGCTTTATAGTTAGTTGCTTTCTGTTTAATCACTATTAAGTTTTCTCTCAGTGTACATTCAGTGTTCATTCTGTTGTAACCTTGCTCACACTTTAGTGTGAAGTTTGGCAAGAGTGTAATATGTGACTTAAATAATGCTTTCCTTAAAAAACCATCGGGTGGTGGTGGCGCACGCCTTTAATCCCAGCACTCGGGAGGCAGAGGCAGGTGGATCTCTGTGAGTTCTAGGCCAGCCCAGTCTACAGAGCGAGATCCAGGACAAACAGACACCAAAACTACACAGAGAAGAGAAAAAAAACTGCTTTCGAGTCTGTCCATGCCCTGGCTGCCTCCTTTGCCCGACTGTGCTCAATCCTTTGCATTTCTTGACAGAGTACTGGGAATACTACTGATGTATCCTATAGTTCATCTCTGTTACAACCATTTTCTGCTATTTTCTCAGACAGTGGGAAATAATTTTAAACTTTTTCTTTGGAAAATGAAATAAAAGGTTAACAGTTTATTTTAAAAGATCATAAAGGTAGCCGGGCGGTGGTGGCGCACGCCTTTAATCCCAGCACTCGGGAGGCAGAGGCAGGCGGATCTCTGTGAGTTCGAGGCCAGCCTGGGCTACCAAGTGAGTTCCAGGAAAAGGCGCAAAGCTACACAGAGAAACCCTGTCTCGAAAAACCAAAAAAAAAAAAAAAAAAAAAAAAAAAAAGATCATAAAGGTAAAAATTGGGTTTTGTTTTTATGGTTGTGTTTTCTAACCTGATAGAAATGTAAGCTTAATTTTGTTTCGTAAATTAAATTCTTAATATTTAAATGGCATTTGTAACTGATTCATCTTCTACACTTTAGTCAAATGATGCAGTGTTTTGTTTAGCAAATGAAAAGTACCTGAGGTAGTAGACTTTTTATAACCTTTTTGTTCTTTGTTTATTACAGATTAACTAGCTTTCTAACCATGTGAAAGCACTTCCATTTTAGTCATAAAATGAGCCTCTTTTCTCATCTTTAGGCCCAGCCTCTGAGGAAGGAACCTGAGATAATCACTGTGACCCTAAAAAAGCAGAATGGAATGGGCCTCAGCATTGTTGCAGCGAAGGTAAGACTGGGAGAGCTCTGGAGAGCATCTTCTCCCACCCGTGACTGTGAGTCAGCATGGACCAGACGTGATGGGAGCCTTGTTGCCTTGTAGAGCACATGTTCAGCTTTGCTGGCTGAGGGGTGCGCTCCTTCTCTGAGAACGTGGCTAGAGTGAATGGTAACTTGAGGTGGAGTAGATGCTCAGGTGAAGCTGTGACACGAATCTTCAAAGGTCTTACTAATAAAAACCCAGAGTCAGATACCGAGGTCAAAGCTGAAAGGTCAGGGGACAGAGCAAGCCACAGTCACCAGCTGTTACCTCACCAACTCCACGAATCCTCTGACTGAAATCCTCAGCCTCCAGAGAGAGCTACTTCCTGTGTACTCACGCCAAATAATACCTTTCTGTGCCCTGCCATCTTACTTCCTCTCTCCACCCAGCTACATCACTTCCCTTTTTTGCCCAGCTCTATCACTTCCTGTCTGTCTGTACAGACCTCCAGATCTCTATGGTTAGTGCTGGATTAAAGGCACGTGCTACTACTGCGCCTGGCTCTGTTCCCAGTGTGGCCATGAACTCACAGAGATCCAGATGAATCTCTGCCTCCCGAATGCTAGGATTAAAGGCGTGTGCTACCACTGCCTGGCTTCTATGTTTGATATAGTGGCTGGCTTTTTCCTTTGGCCCCAGATAAGCTTTATTTGTTAGAGCACAAATAAAATATCACCACAAGAAGCAGTTTAAAGGATGGTCAAGACTTGTTGGGCACCGTGGGAAAAGCAAGTATGGCACAAGAGAAATAGTTGCATCTTTCACTTTGTCATAGCAGGTATCAGATCTTTTCAGCCTTCAGGGTATGGCAGTCGTGGGGACCTAATAACACAGCCATTCTAATCTCTAGGTCTTCTCTACTGGAGGGTGGATTGGAGCTTAGCTTATACGTGTATATCCATCTGAGGTGTTGACAGCTCCCTCATCCTCCCTGTTCTCTTGGCACCTCAGTCCTATTAGTCTGTTAAAAGATAATTTTTTTCTTTCAGTTAAAAGAAAGTAATAGTATGACTAGAAGTTGTTATCTTAAAAAAAAAAAAAGCTTCCACAATCATAGTCAAGTATTCTCAGTGGAACAAATGCTTTTTTTTAATGAAAAATTTAAGTTAGCATACAAAGTAATGGGTTTGGTAAGTATGTCACTATATTTGGTTCCCCCACCCCCACCCCCACCCCATTGCTGATTTCTTGTGCCTTTACCCCACTCTGACTGGTTCTCTTCCCCAGGTCTCCCTCAGCGTTCATATGCTATCACCTTCTCTTTTCCAAATATTATTTTTAGCTAGTATTTAATGACATGCTTGTTAAGCTGTGGTAATATTTTGCCTAAAATAATACTGATAGCTGAAATTGTTGACTGTGTCCTGTTTTAAGAAACTATGTGAAAAGCTTGGAAACACCATACAGCATTATGAAAGAAAAGCATTCCAAATTGCATGATGCCAGTGTATTCTGAGAAATGTTTTAAAATAGTAATAGTAAATTTTGTACATCAGAATTCTGTTATACTGAATATTAGTTAGAAATTGATATTTGAAACCACATTATTCCCATTGTGGTGTTTTAAAGGTTGCATTAAGTCCCTTACTCTTGCCCACTGATTTACGTACGGTGCACATGGCATGAAGTATAGGGTCTCACTATGATGTCAGCATTGCACCATTTAAATAATGAGGAAGTCGCCAAAGTCATGGCTCTTGACTGGGAGCAGATTGTAAGTACACAGGCCTTTTTAATATGGGATTCTTGTGTGTATCATTCCTTGTTGGATCTTTTCCCTTCATGCTCATTTTCAAAACTAGACATCAGGGCACATGCCTATAATCCCAGCGTTCAGCAGGCAGAGGCAGGAAGGTGGAGTTCTAGACCAGCCTGGGATGCATAGTGCAATTCTGTTTCAAAAAACAAAGCAAAAAAACTAAAACACAAGGTTTATGGGCCCTGCCTCGCCAGCATTTCCTAGCAGCTCACCTGTCCTGTGCTGCTTGTCCTTGAGCCAAGGCAGATCCATCTGTGGTTTCCTTTCTAGTACTTCAGAACTGCAATTTGATCCTTAGGAGGTGTCTGTCATTGTCTCTATTAGTCAACTAATGTTTGTCTCTCTAGTGGTGTTCCCTAAGTCAGCCCGTGGGTTGTGACAGACAAAAGTAAGAGCTTGTTGTTTATTTGTTCTTTTAAAGCATGTGTGTTCTAGTTCCCTTTCTGTCACTGTGATAAACACAGTGACCAACGCCAACTTGCAGCAGAGTTTATTTCATCTTAAGGTTGCAGTCTATCATCAAGGGAAGCCAGGGCGGGAACCATGGAGGACCACTGCTTAGTGCCTTCCTCTCAATGCTTGCTCAGTTTGTTTTCTACATAACCCAGGACCACCTGCCTGGGCTGGTTCTGCCCACGGTGGGCTGGGGCTCTCTTATAGTAACCAAGAAAGTCCCCCACAGACATACCTACACTCCAGTTTCATAAAGACAATTCCTAAATTGAAGTTGCCTTTCCCCAAATGACTAGTTTGTGTCAAGTTGATAAAAACTAACCAGCAAAATGAGTCATTCATTTATTTAATGAATTAATTTGTCAGTACACTAAATTGTCAACCGTGAAACTATATTTGAGCTTTTTAAAAGTTAAGAAATAAGTAGATTAATGAACATGAAAGTAGTCATCTAAGCAATTGTGGGATTTTAGCTGGTCCTTGGAATTAAAAAGTTAGAAACATGGCCCAACAGAGATGTTATGGATAGATGTGAGGACACAAGCAGCGAAGAACAACCATGTTGTGTGTACCGTGTTTGAGCAGCCTGCATCTGCAAGGAGAGCCCACGGTGGTGGGGAGAGCCGTGCTGCGCTGCAGTGTGCAGAGTCGTGGGCAACACAGCAAAAGGAAGGGTTGGAAGGAGGAAAAGGCAATGGTGTCTGAGACGGGGGCATGGCTGGGCAGAAGGGCCTGGAACTGTGGACAAGGCTGTTCAGGACAGACTGGAGGAACCTGTGTGTGTACCCACCACAGGTCCCTGAAGCTCAGGGTCTGTGGAATCACCTGTGATGGGCAGAGCAAAGATCCTGAGCCTCTGATCCTACTTTACTGTTCATCTCATGTGGCCCAGCTCATACAGCACACTTCTAGACCCAAGCTCAGAACATTAGGAAACATGAGAATGTCAACTATGGAACCATTTCCTTTCTTGGTTGTAGCTGAATAACTGCCCATTTCTAGAGGGGAAACAGAAGTTCAGAGGTCAGTCTGCCACACTCATACACAGGGAGGATTTAACTCCTGGGGTGAGTGTGGCTCAGTGGTGACATATCTGCCCAGCACTTAGGAAGCTCTGCACTGACTCTTGTGTGCTGCAAAGGAGACAACGAGACAAAGAAACCTTAGGTTCTGTGTTACGTTGTGGACACAAGCTTTCTCTCTAATACTGATCTTACTGGAGAGTGACCATGATCAGAGTTACTGTTACTTCCAGTGCAGAATGACTTGTTTTCTCTAGACTCCAGTATGACTTAGGTTTTGATTTCCCTGGTATGGTGTCCTGATGCAAAGGTCCTAGTATTTCATAATAGTAGGCTCAGGCTTCATCTTGCATCCTTGCCCAGTCTTGTATCCTCTGCCAGGTATCAGGTAGAGAAATAGGACATCAAGCCAAGCTGAAAGTCATAGTCCAGCCTATGTTCCCTTAAACTTCATTTACAAGAACAGGTCTTGACTTATTGGTTCAGCCTTGTAAAGGTGGGTCTTGGCAGAATTGTATTTTTTATACTTATGGTGTAATATGATCACTGTTCTGCTGTGTGGAGTGGGGGTCTTAGGCTTTGATGGTTAATCTTTATTATCACCTTGACTGGATTTAGAATCATGGAGAGACAGACACCTGGATACCTTTGTGTTGCCTATGAGGATGTTTCCAGAGAGATTTAACTGAGAAGGGAAGACCCACCTCTGTGGCTACATCATCCCATTGAGTGGGTTCCTAGACTGTACAAAAAAGGAAAAAGAAGAAATGAGTTGAGCACCAGCATTTATCTCTCTTTGCTTCTTAAGGGTCGATATAGTGTGACCAACCATCTCATACTCCCACTGCCATACCCTCTCAACCATGGTGAACTTAATCCCTCAAACCATGAACACAAACAAACCAAAACTTATCTTTTAGTTGCTTTTACCAGGTACTTTTATTATGGCAGGAGAAAAGTGTTGGGGACTATTGGGGTCCAGCCCCTAATAGTCTCCTTTCCAGGGTCCGCGGAAGGATCTATCAACCAGCTGAGAATCTATTCTTTAAGGTCGGTAAATCAGTCTACGCACGCAGAGTTCTTTGGTCCATTCGCTTTAATTCCTCTGGCATAACATCCTTTATACACAGCTTCAGTTCTGTTCTCCTGTCTAGCTCCTTTCTTGCCTGATTTCTCTATATTTATCTACTGTCCCCTCTATGTTCTATCTTAATTCCTTCATCTAGTTCTGTCCCTTCTAGGTTCACATCTATCTAGTTCTTTCCCCTATCAGCTCCTCTCCCGTTTCCTTCTCTCTCATCTGGCTCTTTCTCATCTTGTTCTTCCCCATCTGGCTCTTCCTCATCTTCCATCTCGTTCCTCTAGTCCTCTCTTTTAGCTCTTCAATCTAGTTCTTCCCCATCTCAGCTCGTTCCTCTCAAGTTCTTACCCATCTAGTTCTTTCATTCTCTTTTCTCTTCTTCCTTTGTGCCCTGGAAGTCCCGGTATATAAAAGGGAGGGTCCGAGCTAAATTGTGTAAAGCTATTACTTAACATCCACCTCTCCTAGGCGGTGTCTCCTTGTGGAATTTACTGTAAGTCAGGAGACTTGCATGTGGGCTGTTATCATTGTTAGTCCACCTAGGACTAACAATGGGCGCCCACCTGGGTGGTGTTTCCTGTAGTCCTTGAAAGTGGCCAAGGGAGATAATCTGATTCCAGAGAAAGCCTTTCCTGAGGCTGTTCTCCAAATACCTGGAATGTGTATGTCCAGAGAGTGATCAGTCTATACTGTTAGCCCTTCTTAGGGAAAAGTCAATTGGGAAAGCTGTGAAGGCACACATGATTTTCATAACAGAATACAGCTGATATATAACAAGCCAAGTAACACCAAAAACTCCTTGGGATTTGGCTTCCTCTGGAGGATTTCCCTGATTCCTCCAGGTAGTGACTTTGCCATAACCAGCTGAGTTCTTATGATATATTCCTGCGGCCCGCAACAGAAAAGTAACTAATTGGCAAGTTTTCTGGACTCATCTCCCAGGGAAAGGTCCTAGTAGCTGGGGTGGCAGAAGGCAACCACTAACAGAAATAGAGGTACACTGAGGCCAGACCCCTGTAAGGGAACTTGTTTCCCTCCTGCCTTGTTGAAGGGTTGGTAGTCTCTGGGCCATGGTCAGGGCTGGCAGATACTTGTTGGATAACAGTGTTCAGATGGGATGAGCCAAGTGTAACAGGTCAAAGGGGGAATACAGGAAGGAATCCTGGTTCAGACTTGAGCAGCTGGGGCCTGTAGGTAGGGCTGCCAAGAAAAGGAACCTGCAGAAGTTGGTGGAGGGGAGATTGTGAGTTCAGGATTGAACATGTCACACTTGAAGTTTTGGGAGCCTGGTAAGGTAAATGAATGTGTTTTCTAGCAGTGGCTTGGATAATGGAGCTCAAAGAGTTAAAGCCAAAGGGGCCAGGAGTGGTGGTGCATGGGTGTGGTGGTGCATGCCTTTAACCCCAGTGCTTGGAAGACAGAGGCATGCCAATCTCTTGAGTTTGAGGCCAGCCTGGTCTACAGAGTAAGGTCCAGGACAGCCAAGGTTACACAGAGAAACCCTGTCTTGAAACACAAACAAAAAGTTAAGAGCCAGAGAAGAAACTTAGGAATTGATATATGGGTACTCTGAAGGAAATAGTTTAAAAAATTCTCTGTTAACTAGACAGTGCCATTTTAATATATGAAATAGTAGTGTATTAGCACTTGTTTTTTGAATGAGACAGATGAGTAAGCTGTTCACCGTTTCCATTTCCCTACTGTATTTGTCGTGTTCATAGTATGGGAAGGAAGGCTCAGCAAAAGAAAGCACAAGTCACCTTGGGTGCACAAGCTGCAGAGCAGTGCAGGCCCCGTGAGAAGTGTGTGGTCTCTGCAGACAGCAGCGATGGAGTCAGCTCACCGCTAAGATGGGGAGATGGGTCGTCTTACGTCCTGTCTCCCGCTGACCACTTGTGCTCTTGGCAGTACTGCACTACCCATCCTGCTGGGTCCCGAGAGGCAGGCCTCTACCGAGAGGCAGGCCTGTTCCTGTGCCTTTAAGACTCGTGACGGAGCAGGAAGCCATAGAAACACTTGTAGCAGCTGCTGCTACCCATGTAGCTCTTCCTTCCACTCAGCCCTGCTGTGTTTTCCTGTCACCCCGTGTGCCTTCCCGTGTCTGCTCTTGTGTTGTTTGCTGCAAGTCTGTGTGTTTAACCCAGGCCTTTTTCCTTTTTCACTTGGTGTATGGCTCTGCCTCTGTAACCCTGAACCATGTTTTGATATTAAGTTCTTCTCCTTGCCCTCCACACGGTGGTTAAACTTTATGAAATCCAGATGATTTGGAAGCAGTGTGGGTTTGCAGTTTACTTTCTGAGACATTGCTTTTGGAGAGTTCAGCATGCTACTTCTTACTCATCTGTGGGACAACATGATTCCGACGCTTCCTGTTTAATTTGGATTTTTAAAATACAAACAATTCCCTTTCATTTTTATAACCCTTTAAAGCTTAATAAAAGACAAAGGGAATGAAAATCAGAGTGGCCTGGTTGCATAAGAATCTGAGTGTTGCATTGGTTCCAGCTCATGTTGATAAATGCCATACAGTGTCCTGGCGTCCAGCTGAGCATTGTGGCAATCCATTCTCGAAAAGCCAGCTGTGTTGGCTGCTGTTGAAACTGAGAGAAGTAGACGACTGGTCTCCAGCTCAGGACTGCTGTCCTGGAGATAAAAATGTGGTTCTCTGTTGTTGGAAGGACTGCGTCGGTGGTGAGTTTCTTCAGGGTGTTGTCCTTAATGTTCTTGTGCAAACTGTGATCTTTAAAGAATGTGCTTCTTCTTCTTCTACTACGACTTGTTCGAACCTGTCAGTAATTAACTTGCTCGTGAAGAATGAACTTATAATGTAGCATATAATTACACACCCAGATAGTTGTTGTTCTCCATTTATGTTTGAATACTTAAGTTCATAAAAATGTGAAATTCTTACGATTTTTACTCAGAAAAAACTTAAGTTTTAACACTATTGGTTAAAATATGGTAAGAAAATTGCTTTAAATAGTAGCTGCTGCTATGTAATTTCAAGAGCACGTAGTCAGATACTCATAAGAACTTACTTCTGGCTACATTGGTAGTTTCAGAGTAGGCTTTCCCCATAGCCTTTTGTTGTGGTGGTGTTTTTAAGAACATAAAAATGTCATTTTATAGAGTATTTACTATATGTTACAATATTTTATCTAGAAATAAATAGTTGATTAGTGCCTTAAAGATGTTATAGTTCTTTTAGACTAAATACTGAGTTTTAAGTTTTTGAATCTTAGCTTAAACCATAAGATTTCTATAGTTTAAAAAAGTGAGAGCAACAGTGTCTTTAATGGCCGCCTTCTCTCTGGAAGATCAAGTTCCTCACATAGACTATCATTTAGGTCCTTCCCATCGTATTCTTTAATGGTCCTAGACCTCTTCATGGGAAAGACCTGGTTAAAGAAGTGAACTCAGGGTTTTCAGTTCCTTTGAAAAGCCTGGTTGGAGAGATGGCTCAGGATTGAGAGCTTTTCTAGAGGACCTGAGTTCTGCTTCCAGTGCCCACCCAGGTCAGACAGCTCACAGCTGCTTCTGACTGTAGGTTCAGGAGACCCAGTGCCATCTTCAGGACTCCACAGGCGTGCACACACATAACAAACATTCACCACCCCCCCCACACACATATTAATAAAAGTGGAAAAGCCTTTTAAACAAATTGTTTTTGTTCCATACTACCTCTGTGGCAGGAAGGAGTCTTCCACAAAAATGCATAAAGTGTCTTTCTCTTGAAATGACACAGTATCCCTTGTGGCTGTGGTTTATGAGTTTGGAACAGTATTATGTGTTTTTGCTAAAAGCAAAATAGTGAATTACCTAAGGTAATTTTTTCACAGGATTATTATTACCTAAGTACTTATTTCTGGGATTGACTGAAATACTGAATTCTATTGGAGTATTAATCTAATAACATAATTGTTATTCCTCTAAAGAACATTTTTTTTTACTGTGCGGTTACACAGAAAAAGAACAGCACCACTCACACCTCACCCTCACTTAAGGCAGGGGTCCAGGTGGATTTATACTCTGCAGTCACACCTTAGATAGCTTCTGGGAGCTCTCAGCTTGGAGACTCAGGCTGTTGTACACAATTCCTTCTGTTGAAACACCCCCTCCCACACTGGATCCGTTGTCAGGAGGGTGGCCTCTCTGTGAATCCCATTTCAGAAACTCCTGGCTGGCTCATCTCATTTGTTTCATCGAGAGAAAAGATGGATGATGTGGTCAATTTTTGTTGTTTTGTTGGTGTTTTTGTATTGATGTAAAAGGTAAATGAACACAGCTGAGGTTAGAGCTCAGCTTACGGAATTGAGGCTCAGTTACTTTGTTTACCACCGTATCTGTTGGAATAACTTATTTTGAGAATTGCTACAGGTGAAATTTATGTGAAGAAAGCATTTTAGAACAAATTTAAAAATTAAGGTAGTTGGTAGAAAAAGATGTTGAGAATGTTTTTAAAACCTTTGATAGTTGCTCTGAGAAAGCAACTAAAAGGTGAGAGGAGAGTGCTGGTGCAGACAGAGCTTACCTATGGCATCTCTGTCTGAGAGTTTCGTTTGGGCTGCTCCTGGCTCTGAGGTCATCCTGCCCACATTGTTTTGTGCTCCAGCTGGGGTGTCCTAGGCTGGGCCTCCATCCCAGAACAATAGGCTGAGCCCTGTGTTCCTTGGCAGACACCTCTTCCTCTGGCTTTTTTTTTTTTTCCTTTTGGGTTGTGTTTAATGATGTTTTTTATGCTGTTACTGAGGCACACTCCCACACACTCAGTTGGCAGCCAAGCTGTCTGGAGAACAGGCTCCTTGTGGTAGTGCCTCCTACAGAGAAGAGAACTGGCGGCACCTCTCAAGCTTCTGAGACGGTAGTGAGAGTTAGGACAGACGGACAGCCTTCTCTCTGGACCTTCACCTCTCACCAGAGGCTGAAGCAGCTAATAGGTGTGTTGAGTGTCGCTTTCTCTATCTGGGTTGGGGGGTGGGAGGGCAGTGTCCTCCGTTTTCTGACATGGTTTATTTTCTTTGGTTATGTTCTTTCCTAACCTTCCACAGGTAAAGTTTAGATAGTTGCCCTTTTTCCTCCCTTACCCTACTTTTCCACATAAATAGAAGAAAAGTACCCATCTGTAGGGTGCAGTTTTAAGATCAGAGTATTGAGTGTCTCAGGTATAACTAGGTGTCCAGATCCCTGCCTTTTCTAGGCATTACCTGTTTATTTGCTTTTGTAGGCGGTCTCCAAGAAGGGTGCAAAGACCGAGTTGAGCATTGTACTGTGGATATGGATCGCAGGTGTTCTGCAAGGGGAAGATACATTTTATACCTTTTATTTAAGTTTGCTCAAGTCATTTAGAAATTATAATTAGCAAAATTGGCACCACCTCATGTCTTTGGAAATGTGTAACTGTTTTCTGAAAGGTCTTCCCCCTTTCATTCAAGGAATTGATTTATTAAATGAGAAGTTTGTAGTACCTATGTTTAATCTTTTAATTTTGCAATTAAGTAGAATATTTTAGGAAGCTTTAGACAATTTTTAAAAATTATTTAGCCTATGTATTTATTTCAATATTATTCTCATTACATTTCTCATGGTTAGAAATTAGGATATGTAATGTTAACATATGTATTGCAGTAAGATGTTATTTGGACAGTTTTGTGCATAATTATGAATTTATTGCTAATAATGGTGATGACTAATAAACTACAAGACATGCAAAAAAAAAATCCCTTTCTTCTTAGAGTAGTGCTATTCAGTAAAAATATTGTGGGGCACAAAGGTAACTTAAAATTTTCACCTAGCTATTTTTTAAAGTAGGTTAATATTTTCAAAATGTTACTTTAATACATAATTAGTATAAAAAAGATTAATAAGGTGTTTCCCATTCTGTTTTCATACTATGTCTTTGAAGTCAAGATACTTCTTCATTTGAACTAGCCACCTTTTGAGTACTGTGTAGTCAGATGTGGCCTAGTGACTGTGGTGTTGGACATCAGGGTTGTGAATGGTTCAGTACCATTTCCCCAGTGCCCTTGAGCTGTTCTGTGTTCTCCTGTTGGCTTCTGGCTAGGGCTCACATAGGCCATACATGCAGCCCTGAATGGCTGAAATGCCACACACTGACATGCAGCATCAAATACGAGATAACGTCTAGACTCTATTTTTCTTTCTTAGGAAATTAGTAGAACTAACATAGAATAAGTTTTAGTTATTATATGTCTATAAAATAGGAGCTGCTACCTCCTGGTATTAAATTTTGAATTTGGTCTTACTAGGCTAAAGTATATTGTGCCTTATTCTTTAGAAATAAGATGTAAGTGCTTAAATGCCTCAAATTTTCTTTTTATATGTATGCATGTTATTTTATGTGTATGAGTGCTTTTTCTACATGAGTGTATATATACCACATGTAGGCCTGGTGCCCAAGGAAGTCAGAAGAAGGTGTCATATCCCCTGGAATTAAGTTACAGACTGTTATGAGCCATTCTGTAGATGCTAGGAACTAAACCCAGCTTCTCTGCAAGAACAGTGTTATTAACCACGAAACCTCTCCAGTCCCCAGAATTGAATTGTAGTTAGTTCTTCTTTAAACCCTAGACTATTAACATGCTGCTATTCCTATTCAGATGAAGTAGTGGGAAACTTCCAAAATGGTAAGGAATTTTTGTAATGCAATATATGACAGGTTTTCTAGGAAAAGGTGGGTAGCTCATCATGTGCTGTAGTTGAAAAGAGGGGCCTTCTCACTTATACAAATAGCTGTAAGGCAACTGCCTTCCTCAAGGGAAGAAAGAAAATCCCATGTGAATACAAGTGAAAAAAAGATGTTATCTCTTCTGGGAGAACAGAGGACAGATGGTGGTTGGTAGGTAAGTCTAGGAACAGAATGATGAAGGTTTATGGCAGAGCCCAGAGTGCAGTTGAAAATGGTGTATTGGGGTGGTGGTGGTGGTGGTGGTGGTGGTGGTGGCGGCGGCGGCGGCGGCGGCGGCGGCGGCGGCGGCGGCGGCGGCGGCGGCGGCGGCGGCGGCGGCGGCGGCGGCGGCGGCGGCGGCGGCGGCGGCGGCGGCGGCGGCGGCGGCGGCGGCGCACACGGCGCACGCCTTTAATCCCAGCACTTGGGAGGCAGAGGCAGGCGGATCTCTGTGAGTTCAAGGCCAGCCTGGTCTACAGAATGAGTTTCAGGACAGCTAGGGCTATACAGAGAAACCCTGTCTCAAAAAATTAAAAAAAAAAAAAGAAAGAAAGAAAAAGAAAGAAGGAAGAAAGGAAGGAAGAAAGGAAGGAAGAAAGAAAGAAAATGGTGTGTTGGGAAGTTAATACCTGAACATGCACTCAGGAAGGAGAAGATGCGTGCTTTGCAGACAACAGGCAGATAGTGATGTCTGGTGTGGTGATGGTATTCCCATGTGCTTTAGAAAAGGTAATTTTTCTAGTTAGGTGGAATGTGGAGCATGAACAGATCAGCCAGTCATCAGAAGCATTTCCTCATTTTGTGTTCGTGCCTAGTTTAAGATTCATAACACTATCATTAAATACTTACCACATGATCAGTTTTGAATATTTAAATTCATACTTATTAAAGTTTCACATTGTATATGTATGTGTGTGTTAAGCCACTTAACTTGAAATAGCCAGGATTTGAGGTTATTTAAATAACTTGTAGTTCATATTGAGTTTACAATGTATGCTTATGTAGTAGGTGTCTAGAATGTAGAGTAGCTATGAACTAAGGAGCCTAGCAGTTACTCAGGAGTGTGATTGCTAAAGAAATGATTAAATGATTAGGACATTACTGCAGGAAGCAACCACAGTGGCATTGATCTCTCAGTAGGGACTGTGTGTTGCTAGACAGCAGCAGACGGCAGCAGAGTGTGTGCAGGGAAAGGCAGACAGACTGCTTTCATTTCAGATCAGTCCATTCCATGATTTTAAAAGGTGTTCTCACTGTAGTTTGTCCAAGTAAGAGGAAGACTATTTGGGGGTTTGTGAATAATATTCTGGAACATACTAGAAGCGATGTATGATCGATTTATTGTTCTAAAATACATACTTGGTGTTGTTTATAGCAGTGCTCCTAAAATGTATTAGTTATTATTGCTAAATGTTTTTCTTGCCAGAGATGACAGTACTTGGTTTTTATTAAAAGGATAAATGTTTACCATTTAAATTGTAAGGTCAGGGGCTAGAACAGTTCCTCAGCAGTTAAGAACATGTACTGCTCTTGCAGAGGCCCTGAGTTCAGTTCCCAGCACCCATAAAGGGTGGCTCACAATCACCCATAACTCTAGCTCCAGGGCCTCTGTTCTCGGTGGGTGCTCCACTTATGTGCACAAACCTATACTCTAAAAATATACACATACATGTAATTAAAAATAAAACGTTAATAAGTTGTAAGGTCTGTGTTGCATTACCAAAAACTGCAATGCAGAAATGTAATCAGGCTCTTGTGCACACCACCAGCAGTGCTCCTCTGATGTTCAGTAAGCATTGCTTTTCTGCCAGTGAAGTAGGAAGCAGACACAACTGAAAACTCAACTTAAAAAAGTTGGGTGAGGGGGTTAGTTTAGCCTAGGATCCCAGCCATGCAGCTCTTCAGAAGGAGATAAGGCAGGATGCGGCTGTTAAGCTATTATAGGCAGACTGCACCAGAATACATGTCCAAAGGGATGAGGACAGCATGGGCTCACAGTGGGCTTTTACTCAGAGAATTAAATGATCACCTAAAAGCTGAGTTGTGGAACTAAATAGATCTATAAAAAATAAATCTATATAATAGATTATATAGAGTTATGATGTGTTCTAATTAATTAGAACTATAAATTCCCAATCTAGCACGTGGTTGCTGAGGGAACCTGGACTTCAGAGTCATTTCCCATCAAGGAAACTGGTACTGGCATAGATGAAATCGAGTAAAAGTCATACTTAATTTTCTTTTGCCAAGTTATTTGTCAAAGTTCAGAAAGTTGCCATTACCGAGTGCCTGCTGTGGTCTGTGTACCTTTTTTTGTTCCACCAATACATTACTTTATATATACATTTATTTTATTTGACAGTTTTATGCATGTATATAGTAAATATGATCATATCCACCCCTACTTCCATCCTCCAATTCCCCCTGGATTCCCCTCAAAATGTCCCCTCTTGACTCCATAGCCCTGGCTGGTCTGAGACTTGCTATGTAAATCAGATTAGCCAAGAACTCAGGAAAGCCCACCTGCCCCTGCCTTCTGAGTGCGAGGATTAAAAGCATGCACCGCCATCCCCCAATTGTGTGTGTGTGTGTATATCCCCTATTAAGCCCTGTTAGTGCTACCCATATGTGCATGCTGTGTGTGCAGCCATTCACTGGACATGGGAAACCCACCAGTGGCTACACCCCCAAAGAACGGTGCTTGTCAGCAGCTGTCACTGCCAGTAGCTGCTGACTTGGGGTGAGTGCTTCTCCCACCCACGCTGGAGTTTGGCTGGCATCGACTTGCCCAGGCCACTGTGGCTGCCATGAGTTCAGGACTGCAGCGGTCATGTCACATGTAGAGGTCAGCACTTCACAGCCCTCTCCCCATCCTCCAGCTCTCTCTCTCTCTCTCTCTCTCTCTCTCTCTCTCTCTCTCTCTCTCTCTCTCTCTCTCTCTCTTCCTCTCTTCCTCCTCTTCTCCAATGTTCCTTGAACTTGGCTGGGGAAGGAGAGGGTTTGAAAAAGATGTTCCATTTAGGACTGACCACTCCAACCTGTCCTCTTTTGACTAGTTACATGTCTTTCATTTACTGCTGCCCATTGTATTAAGAGGCTTCTCTCACCAAGATTGAGATCACAAATCTGTGGATATGAACAAGTATTTAGAAGGCAAATTGACAACACAACCACTCAGTAAAATAACAATAGAAGGATTCTCCAGTAGGATCTCTATGAACTCTCAGCCATGGGCTTTTGACCAAGATTATAGCACCAGTCACTAAATTCCCTCAGTGGAGTATACTGCAAATACAGTCAGAAAGCGCTCGGTCACAGGCATGTCACTATTGCTGCATTTGATGCGTCTTGTTCTGCAGGTTGGTGTTCTAGCAAGCAGGGTCCAGCCCTAAATAAGAAAGACTATTGGTATCTTTTCTCCCCCAGCAGCCTGCATTGTACCTTCTGACGCTATGAAAGTTAGCCAGCCATGAATAAATTTCCCCTTTTGGTTTGAGATTGATTTTTATGTTCTGCAACCAAAGTTTTTTGGTATTTTAGCAGTAGGTTCTAACCATGTAGTCATTTATGGTGGGCAACTAAGAACAGTGCCAATAGCCTGTGTTGTTTTGGAGACTTCTGGACCCTCTGTGACCAACAACTTACAGGAAGGTATCCCTGGCCCTGCAGTTTTCATTTAACACATGTCTTCTGGAGTGGCTTTTTCCACTCTTGCAGAATACCTGCCTCCTGTTACTGTCACATCATCATTGTATGCTGAAGTTAGCTCTCTAACTTAGGGATTTCCATAAGGCCTTTTCATGTATCCTTAGTTGTGTTTAACCCATACCTTTCTCTCTTCCATTTCCTCACCCGTCCCCTGCTTAATCCTTTAACCCATTTCATGTCAGGTTTATTCTACTGTCCCCTTCAGTTATGTTTTTAAATTGGGTTGTACTTCAGCAAGTTTCCATATGGCTTTTTTCATACTATCTTCTTTAGGTCGATCCCCTCCACCCTCTGATTTCCTCCAGAGTTCCGGTTTTTTATTTGCCTGTGCTTTACTGTGGCACTGTCAACTATCCCAGTTGTGTTATTGTGACTGCTGTGCACACCTTATGACTGTATCCTCCTCCCGACTGCAGGGGTAAAAGGGAGCCAGGTCTAAGCAGTAAAATCTGTAAACTAAAATTGTTAACTAGTAGGGAAATGTGGATAGTTTGCACATAAAGATGACATCATCAGTATTATTAATTTAAAAAAATCTATCTTAATTTATTGAAATCACTTTTTATGATACTTATTTTTTCCTTGTATGACATAATATCTCCTAGCTATTAAGGTGAATGTATTTCTACTGTTGGTACAAAAGTACATATACTCAGCTGTGGTGCTTCCACTAATAACCAAGTAAGGTTCATGCTCATGACTGTTTTGTTTAATAGTTCCAGTAAGTGATCCAAAGCTGATCTGTTGATGTTATGGTCTCTAAGCAGAATATTGATCCTGAAATTATACATGATACCTGTTTTTCTTGAAGATTCCGTTAGTTTTTTTCATAAGAATGCTATGTATTTGTGTTTGAATCTTTAATTATATGTGAGTGACAGTATAGTATTTTCTGGATAATATTTTCTTACTTAGCCCTAGACCTTCTTAACTACCTGCTGCAAGAAGTTCTTTTCTTGTTTTGAAATTTAAACTATATGTTTGAAAAGAGTGAGGATAGAAAAGGTAGTTCCTGGAATGTAACAATACCATACCTGACTTTCTGTCCTGACCTGGTTAAGAGTAGATCACTTGAAGAGTTTCTCATTCACTTGGGTTTGTGGCTATTTAAACTGTGTACAAATAATTCTTTTGAGTATTACAAATCTAAGGGTGTTTTCTTACTAAATTGTCCATGAATTGACTGATTTTTACAGGAATACTTTTCTTCTAAACTTGGAACCATAAAATAGAAACATTCCTAACTAGTTTCTTTTTTATCAAAAAATATACTCTACTGATACAGTTTTTTAGTTGTAGTTTTTGTGTAGAATGAGCCCTGGGAATCTGTCAAGATACAGGTACCGTGTGTGTGTGTGTGTGTGTGTGTGTGTGTGTGTGTGTGTGTGTGTGTGTGTGTGTGCGCGCACGCGCGCGCGCAGGCTGCTGCTCATCTCTCGCAGTGTGAGCTCACTGTGTTGCTCTGGCTTTGTTTTTGCATAGGGTGCTGGCCAGGATAAACTGGGAATCTACGTGAAGTCTGTTGTGAAAGGAGGCGCTGCGGATGTGGTCAGTATTTGTTTTAAAGGAAACAATTGAAGGGCATTATGTACTTTAGTGTTGTAAAATGCTGTGCAAATGCTTCTAGCTGTGGGTGCTCTGTGGTGTGAAGGGTGCTGCTGTGTACTGACAACTACCTTTCTTCTCCCTACACTTGTATTCTTCTGGTGGCTAAGGATGGACGTTTAGCTGCTGGTGACCAGCTCCTCAGTGTGGATGGACGAAGTCTGGTTGGACTTTCTCAGGAAAGGTATGACTAATTGGCTAGTTTACAGCTTAGTCTTAGTGTATTGAAGTGATATTTTACATTTAATTTTTAAATTGAAATTCAAAAATAGTGCTGAAATAGTTCCATGCCCTCACACACCTTCACCTTTTTAATTCTAAAATTTAGAGTACACGAATCTCATTTTTCTATTCACTCATAAATACATATTTTAGTCTAGAATATTCCTTTAAGTGAATATGTAAATATACACACATGCACATATACTTAGTGCTTGTAGAATTTTTGAATATTGTCTGAGAATAATATGATAATATAGAATATACTTACATGTTTTTATAATTAAATTTCAAAAAGGATGTGGGCAGGAAGTAATCTTTCTGAAAGGCAAACTTATTTCCCCAAACAGCTATCAGGCTGAGGAACCTGAGCCATGAGTGTTTTGAACACAGGCTCTCCTATGAGAGTGAGCATTCAGTTTTCTTATACTCTGTATTTTCTTCCTAGGGCAGCAGAACTCATGACAAGAACCAGTTCGGTGGTCACACTTGAAGTTGCAAAGCAAGGCGCCATCTATCACGGCCTGGCCACCCTCCTTAACCAGCCATCCCCCATGATGCAGAGAAGTAAGAGCTAGTGACTCAAGCCAGCATAGCTGCCCTACACTGATCCAGCACTGTAGTATGCCTCCCCTAAAAGTGATCAAAAGCTGGGGCTGGAGAGATGCTCAGTAGTTAAGAGTACCCACCTCTCTTCCAGAGGACCTGGGTTCAATTCCCAGCACTCACACGTTAGCTTACAGCTGTCTGCTCTTCCAATTTCAGGGGATTTGATGCCTTCCTTTAACCTCCTTGAACACCAGTCAAACATGCATGGCAAAGTGCTCACATGTATAAGATAAATTGTTTTTACAAAGGGAGTTATCGGAAGTCGCATGTAGTAGCTGCTGGTAATGTTACTGCCCAGTTCTTAAAGTAAGAAGTTGAGAAAGAGTGCAAGGTGCTGAGAAATACTCGTAGGTCAGGATTCGGATGGACACCAGCCAGCTTGAGCCCACACTTGGTTCACCCAGGCTCCCCTGGTTCTCAAGAGAGCTTTCTCCTCAGCCCATCGGGCTGAGTGTCTGCTGATGAACTCCTAGATTATGTACCGAGTAGGGGGATGCTCAGGCACCAGTGACAATGAATGCAGTTTTAATTTTGATAGGCATGATCAGAGCATAAAGTCTTTAAGATAGGAAGCTTATGTCATGCTCTTTGGAAGAGATTGTATATGCATGTGTGTGGAAGTAGTTCTTTTAGTTCTGCCTGTGCCAAAATAGGGCATAGTTATCTTGCCATATTTCTCTTCAGAGAAAATTCAGTTATTTCAGCAAAGTAATTTATTTGTGGAAGCTGATCCTCCACATTTGTGGAAGCTTGAAGATCTTAAAATCTTCAAGAAAAAAAATCAATATAAATTTAAGGCTTCCTAAAAAATTATTTTTAGAAACTACAACAGGAAGAAACATTGTTACTTTACTCTTCTGTGATCATTGACCCTTTAGATCAACCTTAATGATAGAGTTTGCTAAATGTATGCTCAGTCTGTTAAGTGTCTTCTCGTTAGCCCTCTCCTCCCAAGTCAGCTTGGGAACCTGCACATCCCAGCACCTGGCCTTTGTAGTGCATTATAGTATCAACAGCAAGAAAGATGTCTGACAGCCTAGAATCCCATTTACTAAATCAGAGGTTTCCTGACAAAGTCATGAGTTGGCCTGTCTAAGCAGAACATCATTTAGAAACCCAAAGAGGGAAGTGGGTAATGAATCCATCCCAGGAGAGCAGAGGAGAAGACTGAACTGAGGACAAGGAGTGGATAATTACAGCAGGTGACAGCATGGGATGCCATGACTGATGGATATAATAGGTGCTTTGTCAAGTGAGAGAAGTGTATTTACCTTGGATGGCTTTTTAAAAGTTACTCTAAAAATAGATACAGTTCAGTTATTGAGAAAATAAAGTCAATTTCCCTCATAGATACACACCAATTAAGTGAAATATTTTCTAGGCACAATATATTTTAAAATGTTAGAAATTTTTTATATAAAGCTGTTTGTGATGGCATGCACCTTTAATCCTAGCACCCAGGAGGCAGAAGTAAGCCTCCTGATTTCTGTGAGTTTGGGGCTACCTTGGTCTTTCTAGTGAATTCCAGGCCAGCCATGGCTATCCAGTGAGACCCTGGGTTTTGTCTTGTTCTGCTTGCTTGCTTGTTTTTTGTTTTTGTTTTTTTTTAAGCTGTACAAAGAATATATATGAAAATCACCCTACTATACTAAGAACAATTATGAAATATAAGTATTTTAGATGCATCCTTTGAAGCTTTTTCTGAACATTCAAAGCAGACTCTTAGAACCAATGAAAGGAACAGAGAACAAATGAATCCACTTTGATTTCAGTTTCAGATCGTCGTGGCTCAGGTAAACCCAGACCAAAGAGTGAAGGTTTTGAACTCTATAATAATTCAGCTCAGAATGGCTCCCCGGAGAGTCCTCAGCTGCCTTGGACAGAGTACAGTGAGCCAAAGAAACTCCCCGGTGACGACAGGCTGACGAAAAACAGAGCCGATCACCGCTCCAGCCCCAATGTGGCAAGTAAGAAGAACTGTTCCTAAGTGTGCTTGGCTACTGCCAGAAGCTGGGGCACGTTGTACTTGTTAGTTATTATTTGCATCTGTTGGTTACCTAGAGTAGAGTTTTCAGAGGTATCACGATATTTGATGGAAATAAAATTTCAATTTTGATTGGAAAACCCTTGGCTCAGTGGATACTGTAGACCAAAATCCATTGCTGATGTCTCTGAAAAAGGTTGTCAGGTGTCCAGCTTAAGCTGAGGTCTTCTACTTTTTAGAGAGTTGCTAACAAAGAAGTAAGAATAGGAGGATATTTAATAGGAGGATATTTAATAGAGACCCCCAGTTCAAACGGCCTTAAGTATTTACTCTCAAGTCTCTTGACCAAAGATATCAGCCATGTCCTGGCCCTGGAGAAAGTCCTTTCCTGGGCTGTGGTGGCAGGAACGTGGGGTTGTATAGAATTGGCTTCTTGTACCTCTTTGTCTCTGGCTCTGTGGTGGACATCATGCTAGTGTGTGACATTCCAGTGTGTGATGTGGCTACTACCTTTGAAGGGATGTTGCTGTGTTTTTTTTACTTGTCATTTAATGTGAAACTGGGTTTTCTTGACTGTCTCCAACAGATCAGCCTCCTAGCCCTGGAGGGAAGAGTCCATATGCCTCTGGAACAGCAGCTAAGATAACATCTGTCTCCACTGGAAACCTCTGCACTGAGGTCTGAGAATGAGCTGAAAGACTTTCTCACTTATAGACTATCCAAGTTGTCTGATACAGTGCTCAACAAGTTATATTGACTATATAACTCCTGAATTTTTGTTATTTAATATTTTTACATTTAATACACTAGTCGGATAAGTAAGTTTTAAATTAATAAGTCTGGGGAAAATGAGAATTAGTCCTGAGTACACCTAGAAAAATTAAGATATTCTCATTATTCACAGTGTAGAATCAAATTTTTAATTTTTAGCATAGCATTTAATGTACATGCTTTTTAAAAAGATTGTAAAACAGATCAAAGGGTATTAAGTTAGCCTTTCAAACAATTTAAATAGCTCTTTCTCTTTTTCTTTACATTTTACAGGAGCAGACCCCTCCACCTAGACCTGAAGCCTATCCCATCCCTACTCAGACATACACCAGAGAGTATTTTACCTTTCCAGCTTCAAAATCCCAGGATCGTATGGCTCCTCCTCAGAACCAGTGGCCAAATTATGAGGAAAAGCCACACATGCACCCAGAAAGTAATCATTCCAGTATTGCAATCCAGGTTAGAAATAATGGACTCACAAACTTTTCTATCTCTCAAAGGAGTATGGTACACTAGTTTGTCAGGATAAAGACAGTGATGGCTGTTTGTCTTTTTCTTTAAAAATATTTATTTGTATTTAGTGTGTGTGTGTGTGTGAGAGAGAGAGAGAGAGAGAGAGAGAGAGAGAGAGAGAGAGAGAGAGAGAGAGAGAGAGAGAGCGCGAGCGCGCGCGCATGGGGCATGTGCACAGAAGTCAGGACAGTTCTCTCCTTCAACCATGTGGGTTCTGGGCATCCAACTCAGGTCATCAGGCTTTGACAGCAAGCAACCTTACCCTGCTGAACCACCTTGCCCGCTCAAGACGGAGTAAGTTTTGAGACACAATTGGTAACTTTAAATACAATGGTAAGGTTGTCCTCTTATTTTTGTATATGTGTGCTTAAGTCTGAGGCAAAAAGGAGTAGCCTAAAATACAGAACACCCTAAGAAAAGGAGTTCTGTGCTCTCTTAATGTTTGGTTAATGGAATGTTGGTAATGTAAGACATAGTTACAGCTTTGAAGGCCAGGCTCACTGATTGGGGAGTGAAAAATGAAGTATAGTGACTGACACAGCTTTCACTTGGTTCTGTCCCTGCCAGTGGATTTGGAGGTAGGGCTGAGAAGTGAGACATACAGAAAACATAGAGTTGCTGAAAAAGTGGGTACCCCTGAGGATCTCCGTGTGGAAAGAACCTGGCCACTCTAGATCCCATCCCGGGTGCTTGTGTGGAAGAACATTTCTGGCTGAAGGAGAAGATCTGGGCATGAGAAGGCAGGACTGGAGTCTGAAGGCAGAGGGGGCTCATTAGAAGGTCGTGGGAGCTCGCTAAGGAGTTTATACTTCTGTCCAAATCAGTCAAGACAGAGATGTCAGACTGGGGAGTTAGACTGGGAAGTACTAGTAGATGTGACCGGGAGAAGAAGCCAGCTGCTTCTTGTGCCTTAAAGAGAGAAACAGTCCAGGAGAGTAAGTGATGTGGGAATTCCAAAAATAATCATTCTTCATTAGAGTGGTCACAAAAGACTATTTTTCAAGCAGACATAGGATGAGAAAAAGGCAGGCGGAGAGCAGAAAGGGCTGTGCTCCAAGGTAGGAGGGAACTTCCTCTAGAAGACAAAAGTGATCCTCCTTGTGTCCCTGGAGGGACCGCATGACATAGCAGCTGGGTGTCCTCCCTGCCTGTCCCACGCCTTCTTCTCTGGGGCCAGGTCTCTCTCCCACGGGTAGATGTAACTTGATGATCCATGTGGTTTGTAGATTGGGTTGCCACCATGATGAAGAACCTGTGCAAAGATTAGCTGTATCTAAATGGAGTTAATGTTACACTTTTCCTATTGTAGTTAAATGGTAATTCATATTTTTTAAAGGAAAAAATAGTTTATTTTCCAGGTTTACACCTTCAATTTCTATTTACTATCAAGGTGGGATAAAGATAATTGATTTCCATATCAGTGATCATTTTTATAAGGGTGATCTACTTCTGTACATGCCTCTTTGCAGGCTTCATTACTAGCCTTGTGGGGGAAAAATACTTGTTTTAATCTCTTTCCTCATGCACTCAGAAACTTTATACTCATCAAAATATGCTATTACTTTTTTTCTCAGCTAACACTGGAGCTGAAATGTCTTACACTTGCATGCTCGGCTCAATCAAAGAGCTCATGAAGCTAGTCCTGAGCTGTAGAACCCATTCACATTGAGCCATGGATGTATACAATGAGTACTGTGTAATAATTAGAATTATAGGACAGAGGAAATTTTTGTTGCTTGTCTAGGTTTCCATTCCACTCATTCATCTATGGAAGTCAGGTGTGGCTGGTCCCTCTGCAGCCTCTGCAAGATGCCTTTACCTGCCAGCCCCAGAGGGCCAGTCCTTTTGTAGACAGACTCTCAGCTGTGTCGTTGGGCCGGTGAACCATGAAGCAGTCTGTTTCTGGTTATACATTCACTCCACCATTCTTGAAGTCTGTCTTCTCTGTGAAGATGAAACATATGAAATTTTGGTAATTTCTCTGGTGAATCCCTGAGTATGACTTTTTCCTCTTTTCTCAGCGTGTTACCCGTTCCCAGGAAGAGCTTCGAGAAGAGGTTTACCAACTTGAGCGGCATCGAGTAGAGGCTGGCTTGGATCGAAAGTGTGACAGTGATTTGTGGATTAATCAGAGCTCCTCCGTGGATTCCAGCACATCCAGCCAGGAGCACCTGAACCATTCCTCCAAGTCAGTCACCCCTGCTTCCACTCTGACCAAAAGCGGTCCTGGGCGGTGGAAAACCCCAGCAGCGGTACTGCCCACCCCTGTCGCTGTCTCCCAGCCCATTCGAACAGACCTACCTCCACCACCCCCTCCACCTCCTGTCCACTACACCAGTGATTTTGATGGCATGCCAGTGGATTTGCCCCTCCCACCTCCTCCTGCCAACCAGGTAGGACCCCAGTCCGCTCAGGCGGCTGCTGCAGAGCGGAAAAAGAGAGAAGAGCATCAGCGGTGGTATGAGAAAGAGAAGGCCCGCCTCGAGGAGGAACGGGAGAGGAAGCGCAGGGAGCAGGAGCGGAAGTTGGGGCAGATGCGCACGCAGTCCCTGAACCCCGCTTCCTTCTCTCCTTTGGCCACACAGGCCAAGCCAGAAAAGCCTTCCACACTGCAGAGGCCCCAAGAAACAGTCATTCGGGAGCTGCAGCCCCAGCAGCAGCCCCGCACGATTGAGCGCAGGGACCTACAGTACATCACCATCAGTAAAGAAGAACTGTCCTCTGGTGATAGTCTGTCTCCAGACCCCTGGAAACGAGATGCCAGGGAGAAGCTGGAGAAGCAGCAGCAGATGCACATTGTGGACATGCTGAGCAAGGAGATCCATGAGCTGCAAAGCAAGGTGGACCGCACTGCAGAGGAGAGTGACCGCCTGCGGAAGCTAATGCTGGAGTGGCAGTTCCAGAAGAGACTGCAGGAGTCCAAGCAGAAGGATGAGGATGATGAGGAAGAGGAAGATGATGATGTGGACACCATGCTGATCATGCAGCGTCTGGAGGCCGAGCGGAGAGCCAGGGTAAAGGGGAAAGGCCTTGGTTGTGCGTATCTGTGCTTCCTGTGGTATTTTCTGGGCATTTCTGTGGAAACAGCTGTTTTCACAGTCATAGGAAGAGTTGAGCGGCTCTTGGTTTCTCCTGCTCACTCTGGCTAACATGTTGCAGGAATGAGCCAGGCCTCTAGGGCTTCATTGTTTTAATTAGCCAGCCCCATAGTTATCCTCACTACACTTCAGTGAGAAAACAAGTACTTAGTAATGACCACTCCAGGGCTTGGCCATGTTTCACTTACAGGGCCAGAAGGTAAATACCTGAGATTTGGGGGACCGTGTAAAGTGTAGTGGCCACTTGGCTCTTGTGTGAACAAAGCAGCCACAGTTGTCATACAAACACTGAGGAAATCACACAGAAAGCTTCTGGCCCTGACACTAATTGTGAGCAAAGGAAACTTCAGTACATCAGTTTTAAAGTTCAGTGTCATTACCAGATGTAGAATCTGTGCATTTATTTTATGGTTGATACATCAAGTATTTATTTAAATTAGTAGTTGTAGTTGTAATATAAAGATGCTAAAAACTTTGGATATAATTTACATCTTTCCATATTACAAAAATAATTTTTATTATTTTTGTTTCAAATAAAAATTCTGTAGGTAAATTTAAATTAGCCTAATGCAAATAAGTTCTTAAAATACCAAATTTTGGGTAAAAGCTGGATTCTTTGCTTCCTGTCAGGCATGGTGGTTCAGAGGCAGTTACTGTTATTAACCTGGGCACTTGATAGTAACTGGTGGAGAGTGCTGTTGTCCGTCATGTTAGTGAGTTTTATTGATACTTTTTATCTACACAATTTTTTTTTCTTATTTCTTTTCTTTTTCTTTTTCTTTTTTTAGTGTTGTACATGAAAGAGGTTGTTAAAACAGCTGTTAGGTCAGACATCTTACTCCCAAGGCATGATGAAATTTAATCTTTGATGATATTGTAAAAGTCCAGTAGTATGATCATTCCCTTTTCAGCTTGCTCTATGAATTTTTCCTGTAGACTGTCACACACATACTTCTTCATATAAACATACTTCAGCATATACATTCAGCTTAAAAGATACTGGCTTTCTTAAATGAGAACAGAATGTAATTTTTAACAGTTAAATTATTTTACTAGTATTTTTCTAGTGTCCTTAGTAAAAACGTTCTTGAAAATAACATCTACCACATCGACCATTTTATCTGAAAGAGCAGCTGATGACTGGGACTTCTGCTGTAAGGGTGCAGTGAGTAGTTTTCATTGTGCTTGTGGTCAGAGCACCCAGGCACTCCAGGATAGCTATTGTCTGGACTGGCCAGTCTAGTGATGGACACAATGCGCTGTGGCTTTGTATTGCCCTCAAACCAAGATACATGAAGCAGGTGGCTGCTGCTCTTCATGGCCAGTGATCACACAGCATCAGTGTTACTTCCTTTGACAGCTGATCCTAATAGTGAAAAGTTAGCTACTACTACATTGTAACATCTCAGTAATCTTTTCTATGAAGATGAAAATTTTATTGAAGATTTGTCATAGTTTTGCAAAATTGCTACTACTTTGAATATTTTGAAGCCTTTAGTATGAATTATGAAGCTTGGAAACTTTTTGATATTAGTAAAAAGTAATTTCACTTTAATAATTATATTTAGTTTAATATCTTAGTCTCCAAATATTAAACACTAAGGAAAATTTTGCTTTTTTTAGTATTTGTGTCTCTTAATGGTAAAACTCAAAATATTAATGACGTGGACATTTTTCTGTTTCTGAATGCTAGAAGTTAGTCTGTGGTTCTATAGTTTTCTCATCAAGTTGTCCAAAAACAGACGAAGCATGACAGCAGCAAAGGTGCCGGTGGCGGAATACAGGTCTAAACCTAACTTTTTTTTTCACACTTCATCTTTCTTTTTTTCCCCTTCTCTGTTACCTGCAGCAGACTGCTATGCCAGCAATCTCTGTTCTAGATTTGGTATGTTCTTGTTTCTTTCCCTTTGGTACTTTTTTTTTTCTGTCTTGATTTTCATTTCTCCTTTGGTGATGGCTGTTCTGTGTTCTCAGTAGTCAGTTCTCCCGAGAGCCTCCTCCTGGGTCAGGAGACTAGCTCTGTGATTAGAAGCATGCCTCTGAATGTTACTAGATTAGTTACTCTACTTCCTCGTTAACTTTAAATGTTACTGTTTGTTTATGGGTTTGACTTTTTTTACAGTTTTAGTCATAATTTGATTCTGTGTATTCTTCAAGTATGTGAGCAAATGAAATAAGTTTTGCATTGGGTAATTATTTCATTCTTGTTGCATTAGAAACAGATTTTAAGTATGTTCACTGTGAACTCACTTGAAAAGACATTGACACTATCCCAGATTTAAAATGTAGTTAAGATGTCACTCTTTATGGTAACGCAAGAGGTTTCCTGTGAACCTGCATTCTATTTTTCTTAATACCATGTGGAGATTTTAGTTCATTTAACAGATGTATCAATTTATAGTCTGCCATCAAACAATTGCATTTATATTTTGCTGTTAAATCAACATGCTTAATGTCAGCATCAGAGAAATTTGGTTGGTTATTATTTAATGTTCTTTATGCTTCAGTAATAATGTGTTTATGTTACCCAGTAGACAGTTATAATCTGACATATATATCTATATTAACTCAGAATCTATTCTGTGTCGACTTCTAAATGATAAAAAAGCCAGTACTTTGAAAACTCCCTGAATTAAAGTTTTAACTGTAGTAGCCACCTCATCAAATACTAGCCCCTCTTTTCTGTTTTTGCAGCTTGAGGACAGGTTACCCAGAGAGAAACATTTTGTTATAAGCATTTCCCTTCCTTGTTAAACAGAGGAATATTTTCTGACTTCCATATCTTTGTTCTTTATATGAAACAATGATAATAAACATACACCCCCACACACAAACTTTATGTATTAAATTGTACGTAGGTTAGTTAGAATTTTTGTTATTGTTACTTTGTTTGATTTGAGAAAGTGTCGCTGTGTGAGCCAGGATGGCCCCAAACTCATGATCCTCCTGGGCTCACAGGTGTGCACCACGTTACCCAGCATAGAGCCATTCTTGGTATTGGGTAGTCGTTTAGCAAATGTTTATCAGTATCCCTTACAGAGCAGGCACTTAGCAGAGGCACTGTCCCAGACGCTAGCCAGCTCTTTGCCCAAGGAGGGCTTTCTGTGCTGTGGAGTTATCTTTGATGAATAATACTTAATGCTTGTACTAAAAATTTTATTTCCAGTCAACAGTTCCCAGTTTTTCTTCTTTTAAAAGAATATTTTGATTATTAGTATTGATCTTAACCACTCTATTTCTAAGCACTTCCTATCCCAGTTCACTAGTAGGTATTAATATTATTGACAACAATGCATTATTCACAGAACTCTTAACATGTCAGAATTGGCAGATTGCCTTGGGAACCTCTTCCAGGGAATGAGTGGGTAGTGGCAAGCATGTGCTCTTTGTGTAGCAGTGCTGCCCTGCAGTCTTAAGACATGTTCTTAGCATATTGTAGGGTGTATCTGGGGTGACTCATGGGATAAATGAGGCAGGTTTTATCTTGTTAGGAACTGCTGAGTTCCCTAAGGTTGGAGGACTGCCTAAACTGATTCTCACTCTTCCCTTTGGCCTCCCAGTGCTCTGATGCCACCATTGGTCCACAACCTGCCTCCTGTTCGTTCTAGATCCATAACTTTAAGACCATAACGATGCCAGTGATGTCTCATTCATGGCTGTAGTCTCACCCTCTTGAACAATAAGATTGGTTACCAACATGCCTGTATACCATCCCCTCCTGGTGGCAAAGGTGAAGCTTTCCAAATACAGCCTGTGCAAAACTAATTCCTTCCTCCTTCTGTTCCTCTTGTGCTACAGCCCACTCTGCCTGGACCTCCCCATTCCAAGAGACACGTGTTAGTCATTTGAGCTTTACAGCCTTACATGATCCCATTCTGCTATTGCCCCTGCCCACCTTCCTGTCCTGGCTGCTTCACTCTCATTTCCTGCTGGATTTACTAGTTGAAGTCCAGAGCTAGTCCTGGTGGTGGCTGTATAACACAGGTCTCTGCTGTTTATTTCTTTTTGAAGTCCAGACCCAGTTGGGAGCCTTACCCACTCTGTCCCACTCATAGAGCTGCTATGAGTTTGCATTCTGGCCTGCATTTTCCTGTTACATTATGTATATTTTCTGCTTCATCAAAAGCACTTCTTTTCATTAAGTGACATTCTGGGCTGTCAGCTAGATAATCACTGGGCCTGTTCATCCTTCAGTGGCTTGTCTGAGCTCTGTCTTGTCACTACATATTAATGGGTCATGTGGTACCCTGGGTAACATGGTTAGAGGAATGAGCTTCTACTGTGGGGTGATACAAGTGAAAAATTGTTTGCAGAGATTTCAGTGGCTCTTCTAATAAGTCAAACACTATTAGGGCTTGGCCTGTGTATAAGAAGTGCTCAGAACCCCCAGGTGTAAAAGGGTTGAATCAAGAGCTGCCTTAAGTACTTCAAGCCTAATTAGGGTATTAACCATCAAAGAAAGCATTCAGATGTGTTCTGAACCTCTGAGTCTTTCTGCTCTGCTTAGAGGCCACTGTCTTTTACGTTTAGAGCTTAGAATTCATATTTCTTTAAGAAAACAATGTGGGCTGTGTGGTATATACTAAGAGGAATTACTGCATGCTGTCGTGCTGTCCTGGGTGGTCTTCTGCCTCTCTGAGAGGGGACATTGTTTTCTAGCCAATTCTGACACTAGACATAGAGCTATTTCCTTAGACAGGAATAGCTGGTCCTTTACAGATCTAGGTTCTAACCAGATCTTAGCGTATCAGAGGACTGACTGCAAGGCTTGCCTATGTTTGTTAAGTAACAGTTAAAAGATATCTGTAGTATTAATCTAATTTGTCAAAGTTTTTCTTTATATTTTTGTCTTAAAATTGAGGTTATGTTTTAGGGAAAAATTAGGTATACAGCAAAAGGATTTTTAAAAAGCCTTTAAAGAGTCTGGCAGACTTCAGAGGTCAACAAGTAAAGGGTATCACGATCTGTTTCATATTAAGATAATTTAAATGTGTTAATTTAACAATGATAATAACTATTGTTTGACCTGAAAATACTGTTTTAGAAATGCAGGCTGGTACAGAACCTGCCAGGCATTTCTACTGGCCTTGAATTCCAAAGTGTGAGGTTTAGATTAGCACTGATCCAAACGGCCTTGATTGGATTAGGACACCTGGCCCATGCCAGTTACACTGTTACAGACATTTGTCACCGGACTACAGAACAATTGGACTGATGCTAAAGATGTTTTTTGCTGTTATTGGATGTTTATACTTTTGAAGAAATTAAGAGCCGCCCCCCACACACACTAATGCTTATGGAGAGGGGAAGGTGGAAGTGGGGTAAAATATTTTAAAGGAACAAAACATTTCAAAGTAAGAAATACACGATATACTAAACAATAAAAATAAATGTCTTAGTTATAAAAGCACTAGTTAATTGGTCTTTTTAAAAAATATAGTAATCTATGAATTGAATACACTGAAAAGACCCCCAGATGACCTCCTCACCAACTAGGAGAATGTGGAGCCATACTTTTAAAAGTCTCTTGCCAGATTTATGGTCCTGCAGTTGTACTTCCGAGTTTTATAGTTGCACTAGTTAGCTCAGCTAGTGAGCAGGGTTTCCAGCTGAACAACAGCAAGAGCTTAGTTCTGGAGAAGAGGAAGTGAAGCTTTGAGTTTGCCCTTAAATTGCTTTCTCTGAGCATTTGCAGGTTCTTGTGCTGTTGGGTTTTGATGCTCTTGTGGGATGCTGCTTCTGGTTTGTCCCAGTGAGCCATGCTCCTTTATTTTGACATTGTCTGTGTGTGACTCCTCGTCTGGGATGCACACAGTTGGCTGTACTACCCTCACTGTAGTCCTCAGGGAAGACTTTGGTTCCTAGTTTTCTTTGTTCTTCATCAACAGTGTCTATGCTTGCTATAAAATCCACCCCCTAAATCCCAGCCTCTGTTTGGACTTGCATCTACCTTCTTTTTGAGAAGACAATTTTTCTCAGCTGTTTTATTATTTACTGACATGAATAACCCAACAATAAATAGGTCGATTCTTTTCTACTAGATATAGTGGGGGGTTTTAATTCTTTATTTTATGTGTATGAGTATTTTGTCTGCATATATGTTTGTGGCTCTTGGAGGCCAGAAGGGGCATCAGATCCCCTGAGAATGTAGTTACAGATGATTGCCAGCTTGCTGGGAATCAAACCCCCTAGAAGAGTAGCCAGGGCTCTTAGTGGCTGACACATCTCTCCAGCCCTAGATATGATGCTTTATTCCATTGAAAATAAGGGATAAAATTATTAGATGGCGGGGGGATCTGTTTCTTTTTTTATTTGTTTGTTTTTCGAGGCATGGTTTCTCTGTGTAGCCCTGGCTGTCTTGTCACTCTGTAGACCAGACTGGCCTCCAACTCACAGAGATCTGCCTGCCTCTGCCTCTGCTTCCCGGGTGCTAGGATTAAAGATGTGAGCCACCACTGCCCAGCTGTGTTTTTTTGTTTTGTTTTGTTTTTTAAAAGCATACATATACAATCTAAATCTAGATGATTAAATGGTTTTTCTATAAACAATGTATAGGAAAACTGGTGATTTTATAGAAATTGAAGTACATCTCACAGGAATCTTATATGAAGTGTTTCTGAAGTGGCTAGAGATCAGCAAAATAATTTGGGGATTCTTTTAAATTGTGGAGAATTTGTATCAGTCCTCTTAGTGATGTGTCATGGTGCTGCTGTAGGCATTACTACAGCACAGATCTGGGTAGCCATTTCGGTGTTGCCACTGCTTGTGATAACTGACATAGCTGTATAGATCAGGTTGGATAAACTGGAGTCTCTGTCCCACCTTAGAGCTTGTGATGTGTAGAGAAATATGGTCAGGAGGGTCAAGGAGCCACAAGAAACAAGGAGCAGCATGTCATGGGCATTTGAAGGTGGCTGTTAGTGAGAGAGTGCGAAGGGAAGGTGCTGCGTCTTCTGTTGTTTCAGAAAGGCAGGACTTGAATGACCCAAAGTGGGCAAGTGTCAGGTGATGGGTTGAGACCAGCATGAGCACTTTTAAACTAGCTGTCGGCCTAAAGCAGAATGTTCTGTATTGGGGAGTCAGCAGTGGTCCCCCATATGCATGTATACACAGAAATGAGCCAGAATGAGTTTATTCCAAACCCAGTTTCCGACTCTTTAACTACAAGTCTGAGGTCATGTCTGCTAGGAAGGGACTCCCAGAGTCCAGGTTGATACGTGGAGGGTGAGGAATTGCTAGAGGAGGAGCCCTTGTCTTTCACCCCACTCCCCAAGAAAAAATGGACTGGGTTCAGGACAGGCAGTCCTGTGCTGCTGTAAGATCTACCCACATCCAATGAGAAAGGAATTTCTTACCATTCGGGGTGGTTGTGGTATTCTGTAGTTCTTAAAGTGGAGCCTATCGGTGATTTGTAGGAGGTAGCTAGCACATTTACTAGAAAGAAAAAATTGTACTTGATTAATGCATGAGTGGATGAAATAATTTGTTTCTTTGAGTCATGATTAATGGAAGAATAACACTGGGACTGTGGAGACAAAACTTTTAGGTAACTTACTTTGACATGATAAGAGTTAATTAATATACAAGCTTTACCATCTTCCAACAGTGATTTAGCCTGGTGTTTTCTACTTGACTTTCTGTGTCTGTGTGTGTTTGTGTCTGCTTGTTTCAGGGTGTGCTTTTTATGTGTGCTGGTGAGCTCCACTGGTGAAGGTTAAACTCGGTGTGTTGTTAGTTGCAGGATGAGGAGCGCAGGCGGCAGCAGCAGTTGGAAGAGATGCGCAGACGAGAAGCAGAAGACCGAGGAAGACAAGAGGAAGACCGGCGCCATCAGGAGGAGGAGCGAGTCAAGAGAGACGCTGAAGAAAAGGTTATGGTCCTCTAAAGGCAGCTAGTTTTACCAGATTAGCCTGAACACAATGATTGGCTAGGCAAAGGGGGCTGGAAATTATGTGTGTCTAGGATGCATGAGACAGAACAGGGACGGATCTTCCAGCTTTTGCTATTGGACCAAAAACTCTAGCCCCGTCTGGCCTGCCTACCTCTCTTCTGGACTGTCTTCAGGCTCCTTTGCCTTCTGAGCTGGTCTCCCTCAAACTCTTGAGCACCATGCCCCAGAGCAAGGGGTCTGGGACAAGATAGTGCTCTAGTCTTCCCAGACAGGGTCCAGGCGGCTTTTATGAAGGTGTTGCTTGTTCAGTTATTGTGAGAACTTAGCGTGAGCTCTGGGAGACAATAGGAACATAGCAAGGCAGTCAGTTCTCATTAACCATTCAAACAGGTTGTTCACGAAAACTATTTAATTCTGGTTGATGGTAAAGAGTAGATGGCTTGTAAAACACATACAAGGAAAATTTAGTATGCAACCCAACAAATATTCTGGTTATTTCTATATGTGGGTTTTAACTTAAATAGCCTCCATAGTTGAATTTTAAAATCACAGCAATTTTGACATTCTTCAAAGCAGGAACTTTAAGATGTAATTCTCAGATCTTTCTGTGTCTGAGGCTGAGGCTCACTTGGGTGAGGAGGCTGCTACCTTGAGCCCAGGTTGGCTCTGCCCTGTCCCTGGGGATTGCATGTTGCTGTGTGGTTTAAGAGAAGCTATTTTTCTCAGTTACTTACCTTCTGTGAAGGTAGAAGCTCTGAGTGTCACTACTTCTGATGGATAAAAGTTTAGTTTTTATTAATAGTTACTTCCTTGATAGTCTCAGTGAACTATGTAAATAGGAACACCCCCTCCCCCCAAAAAAGCTGAAAATCATAGAATTTTAAGGAAGCTCTGAATTTTTAATGAAGTGATGAATTGGTCAAAAGACAATCTAAGAGTACGATTGATAGGCAGGATGTGGCTCATTCAAAGGGAAATAGAGCGGATGATGTGAGGCCACACACAGGCTTGCATCTACCGCAGTGACTGGTGTCCGTCCTACTGGGACCCGCTACAGCAGCCCATTCTGAAAGACTGAGTGTGGAGGGCCAGCTTACCCGAGTCTTCAGCTTGTGTTAGTTGAAAGTGATGATCCCTGAAGGAAATTAGGAAGTGTCCACACTAGAGACAAGTTTCTAGGTTATGGTGGTGGTCTCACTTTGCTGTTTATTCCCTGAGAGCCCTCAGGCTGCAGGGAGGGGTGCTTTCCCAGCTCAGGGCTGGCCAGCTGCCCCATTATAATTATAACAGCCAGGGCCTTGTGGAGCCTGGATGAAGCAGCTTGATCGTTTGCATCAGAGCTGTGTGCTCAGAGAGAAACAGGCTGTGCTTTCTGTGTTGAGAAACTCTAGGTTATTTAATTTTTCCAACATGTGTTCTCATAGCTCATAATTATGTCAAATATACTTGTGTTTTAGTAACTGTTTCTATAATTGAGTAGTCACTGTAAAAAGAAACTGAAATACTATTTTTACTACAGAATGTCCACAATTGATGGGTCTGATTTGTTATGGAACATGTGTATTTGTTTTCTGGATAAAGTCACCGTGGTCATTTAATTGTATCTGCTCTTGGTATAACCGAAAAGGTTGGTTGGCCTCTCCGTACAGTGTTACCAAACAATTGTTCTTCATGTAATTTTAACGTTCTCCACAGTGCCACTTAAAAGCCACAGAAGTCATTGTAGCTTAATTACCCACCCTAAGATAGTACTGTTTTTGTATAGTCAAGAAGATAAAAATATCTTTCCTTTAGGATTTTACAGCATAGAACAAGAAATGAAGCTGGAAATTGGGGCAGGGTCATGAGTGGGACTGGCCTTTGGTCTCCCCTTTTCTCCCCAGACTGTGAAGCAGGGAGCATTGTTGTTCACTGTGTGTGCTTGTGTGTAGCTCTAGAGGGACCAGGGGAGAACGCAGCACAGTGAGGACCAGAAAACATGACACCAGCCAGGTCCCTGATGTCAGTTTTCTGTGTGGATGATTTCAGCCTGGCTGCACTTGTTTCCTAGCATTGAACATTTGCTGAAGTCAAGGCAGATTATGTTGTTTGCGCTTTCATCCCTTTTCATATTTACTTTCTTCTTGTGCTCTAAAACTCTGTCAATCCTTAACAAAACTGTGTTGTTGCCTTTTTAAATGTTAAAAGAATTTCAATACTGTCAACTGTAGTTTGCCTGAATGAAAATGTATAGTGTGTGTCAGAATATATCTGCTATTACTATTAATGCGTGGCTCTCATTTTCTGTTCTTCAGAGAGTTTATTAAGATTTGAAACATACATTTACTGTGGAAAGCATACTTGTTAGATTGTGGCTTTGGGAAAATGAATGATATTTCTTACTGTTTATGGTTTCCTATTGAAACACAGAAGAAACAGGTAAGTTAATATCCTGTCCAAATAGAAAAGGAGAGAAAAAGTTCAAGGAAAAGAGGAAGAAACAAATGTAAATATCCAGACTCTAATTGTGTAAATGAGAGGTCCTAAGATTTGACTAGTCCCATGCTTCTGAACAATTTGTGTTAGTATGGAACAGTATGTGTGTACTCATAAAGCTTGGGACGAGAAGAGCTGAGTTGGCCTGCCTCTTCTGTGACAATAATTATGACACTGGCACCTGATGTCCTGTGGACGTGCCAGTGCAGTGATGGGCAGTGATGATCAATGTCATTCCCTGTGGAGGCACAGTGTCCACGGATCCCCCTCTGACCCTTGACCTTTGTACTCTTGTCTCTTCCCGCCTGCAGAGGCGCCAGGAAGAAGGGTATTACAGCCGCCTAGAAGCCGAGAGGCGCAGACAGCACGATGAGGCAGCACGCAGGGTGCTGGAGCCCGAAGAGCCTGGGCTGAGCCGACCTCCGCTTCCACGGGACTATGAGCCCCCATCCCCGTCCCCAGCACCCAGCGCCCCTCCTCCCCCACCGCAACGGAACGCCTCCTACCTCAAAACACAGGTCCTCTCCCCAGACTCGCTGTTCACTGCCAAGTTTGTTGCGTATGATGATGAGGAGGAGGAGGACTGCGGCCCAGCAGGTCAGGATAAGTACCCCAGCACAAGGAAGTCTCACGGGCACCTTCCTCTTGCTGCCCTTAAGCCGCAGCAGCCCCCCTGCCAGCCACGCCCAGCCTCGGATGGCATCTTTCTCTCCAACTCATTCCAGCCACCCTTGGCCAAAGCCAACAGTACTGCTATCAGAGCAGGCCAGCCCCCACCCCCTCCAGGCAAACCGAGTTTCTTCCGTCCTGGCCACTGGAAAGGTAGAGGTAAAAGAGGGAATGGCGAATCAGACCTCTCTTGTCTTGATGATTGACCTGGGATCTCTGTACCCTGCCACTTGGTACGGTACAGTGAGACCATGCCTGTCTTGGCCTTGGGATTACCTGATCACTCTCAGCATGTGATCTCCCTCTGCCCCTGATTGTGGTGTTTGTGCTAATGCTCTGTTAATTTAGCCTTGGTACTCCAATTTCTCTTATACTTTAAAGCATTCCATCTCTTTAATCCACTGACAACGGTCAGGCCTCCACCATTACCAAATTATTTCAAGTACTGTTGGTCTTGGCTTTTTTTGTGTGTACCTCTTTAAGTAATTCTTACCTTTGGTCAATAAGTGCCTTCCCAAACGTACTAGTGTCTCTAAAGACAGAGTGCCAGAGTATCAGCTGCACTTTAAGTTGACATCGTTTAATGTGAATAGAACATTTGGTTCTGTTCCTGAGGCCTATGCAGTGACTCATACATTTGTGGAAGCTTGGTTGCATGTTGCGACATCCACTGTACTAGTCAACAGTACAGCTTTACTCCTAACACAGGCAGCCCTTGCCCACAGACCCGAGTCTTGAAGTTTTTCCTGTCTCTCTTACTTGTTCCATTCTCTTTCATTATCTTGCTCTCTTGTACATCATAGCACCAGCACCCAAGCCTTTGTAGGCTTGCAGCTTCTGAGTTGGGAAGGGGGCTTTTAATGACAGCACAGAGGCCATTGCCCACAGAGTTGTAGTAAGCATTGCATTTATGCTGAAGTTATAACTCAAGTATATTCAAATTGAGACTTTAGACTACCTTGGCCGTAAAGGAAATGGAATTCTGACATCATGCTTGATGTCAGTATTGTTATTTAGATGAGTGTGAGTGGCTTCAAAATTGTGTGTGATTTTTACACAGACTTGTACACTCAGCAGTTCTGAGAGAAGCCAAGCTCTCTTAAGAGTCAGTGGAGTGAGTTTTGCCACAGTTCTGTCTTTTTTCCCCACCTGTATCAGACTTGTAATCTGTTCTGGAGAATTGGTATGTAGTAGTATCATTAAGTCACGCTGAAAGCCAAAAATCTAATCCTTTTATAAAATTTCTGTTATAAATGTTGAGAATTCTATGCTCTTTCAAGGCATTTATGGAATAGCAATAAATTTGGAAGCAAAATGCTATTAATCTTATATCAAATTTTATGAATGTTGGACGGATTTGATCGTCTCAACATAGTTAGGAATCATACCTGTCCGTTTTGGCCATCAGATGCACTGCTAACCCTTGCTTCATCTCACACCTAATGAACCACCCCGGAGCAGGCCACGGCCTCTTTGGAGCCGTCTGCAGGGCACGCATCAGCGCTCTGGCCTTGCCGTCTCCATCTCTTTCATGTGCTTTGTCTAGCCCTTCCCTGGTGAAGCATGCCTCTGCAGGTGGGACGTGGCCTCTTCCAGGGGTCACATGAGATACAGAGCTTGTGGAATTGAAATGATCAAGACTGAAATTCAGTGGCAATATATTTTTGAATGATGTTTTTGTTTTACTAGAGCTCTTTGGAAATTTCTTATGATTGGCAATTTTATACATATAGCCAGCTCAAAATTTTAACATTATATCAAACTCTAAACACTCTGGAAGATTTGAAGAACTGATTTTTGCTCATGGAAGAAGCCAGTGTCACTCTCAGCAAAGCACAGAAATACAAAGCAGTGTTGTTAGTAATAGACAAAAATGAATATAAAGTTGGGAATTGAAACCAACTATGCAAGTTACCCATGTAAGAATCCACTGTGGATTGCCAGGAAGTAGAAATATGTTTTCTGCTCTTTTTTCTTTTTCTTTCTCTTTTTCTTTCTTTCTTTCTTTCTTTTTTTTTTTTTTTTTTTTGAGTGTTTGCTGAAGATGACCTGCTCTGTGGTGACTTGGGAGGCCTAAACTTGGTGTTTTGAGGTTGCAGTTTGAAGGCTGCTGGGCTCTGTCTAGATAAGTCCAAAATACTCTACCCACAGGCTCTTCATATGGAAGATCCATTCTCCTGTCTCATGTCTAAAGTGGACTGTTTTCATTTAGAAACATGGTGATCATTTTGTGTTCTGTTTAATCCAGTCTTGTTCATGTTTGCCAAATATTCTGAGCCTTTTGTACTCTATTTTGTTAGAAGCTGATTTCTCAAATGGGAATCTGTTTTTTGTCTGCATGAGTGTCTGTGTCACCAGGAAATTGAGATGGTTGTAAGCCTCTACATGGGTGCTAGGAACCCAACCCTGATCTTCTGAACTGTTACTTTATTTTGTAATGTTTCAGTACATACTGTAAATATTATTTACTACAGCATTATATAATTTGATACATGGTAAACCTTTATCTGTATCATCTCTTTATGCCTCTTGAAGTCTTGGCAAATGTTGGCTAACTGGTGGGCATCAAGCTCACTTGTGGTTTCTTGGCCAAGACAGACATGATGTGCATAAGGCCAACCTTATCTGCCCTCACATTTATTTTCAATTTTTCAGCACGAATTTGGAATGCTAGGAATTTTGTTCTAGTTTGGTTTGGGTAGCTCATTTGTTTCAAAGGCTTGATTTTGCTTTTAATAACTACATCTATCTTGAAAAAGAAATCTAGTAGTGAATCCTGAACAGAGGAACTTTAATCATAGACATAGGTTTAAATCTTTAATAGGGGTTACATTTGTCCTCAGTGACTGTGGCTGCAGAGATGGCTTGGGTTAAGAGCACTGAAGTCCCGAGTTCAATTCCCAGCAACCACATGGTGGCTCACAACCATCTGTAGTAGGATCTGATGCCCTCTTCTGGCATTCAGGTATACATGCAGAGCACTCAGACATAAAATATAAGTAAACAAATTTTTAAAAAAATTTTAAAAAGCAGACAAAAGCAAAACTCCTACAGTGTGTTGGAGTATGTCTAAAATATTTTGCTTACTCCCCACTTAAGTCTCCTGTGGGTTTGTCTTCTGTATTTGTGATCATTGTGCCATGTGCTGACTTGAGGTGTTTAAGACTGTTCCAGTTTGTCCATTCTGAGAACAAAAGGCCTGATGTCAGTTATTGGACGGATGAATTTTACACTGATGAATCTTTGTGCATGTGAAGAGCCTTTGATTTCTCATTTTCTCAATAATTAAAGGAGCCTTGTTTTCCTGCAGAGACACTGTCATGAGTAAAGTTTTAGAGATAATTAAATACTTTAACTTGGGCTTTTTTTTTTTTTTTTTTTTTTTATGGAAAAGGACCACACTCGTACACAGGATCTGCTGCGACAGCTGTGGGAGCCCATGATGCTCCTTGGGACCCAAGAGAGAAGCACACTAGAAGGTACTGGGGCTGGGCCAAGCTGGGTCTAGTCTGTGCTGGTCTATTCTCATTTCCCTGCCCTTGCTGAATTGTGTCAGACTTCATCAGGCATCTGGGTGTTTTTACTGTACAAAATCATGTGAGAATGTAGTGGGGGTGGGGGGCTATCTCCCTAAGACAGTCTGTCTCTGTAGGTCTAGAACTTGCTGTGTAGCCACACTGGCCTCAAACTTGTGGTAGTCCCCGTGCTTCGGTCTCCCTAGTACTGTGATTACAGGTGTGAGTCACCACACCTGTACATGTATTTTGTTGGGTTTTTTTTTTTTTTTTTTTTACTTTTTTGGGGGTAGGGGGCGCCACCCAGCTCCCTAATAAATTCACACACACAGACGGAGACTTATTATTGCTTATGAATGCCGAGCCTTAGCTTGGATTATTTCTAGCCAGCTTTTCTTAACTTAAATTGTCCCATCTACCTTTGGCCTCTGGGCTTTTCCCCATTTTCTGACTTCTGTAAATCTTACTCTTACTCTGGCTGGCTGTGTAGCTGGGTGGCTGGGTGGCTGGGTGGCTGGCCCCTGGAGTCCTCCTCCTTCTCCGGCTCCTCCTTGATCTCTCCTCCCAGATTTCTCCTCCTTCTACATATTCTGTCTGCCTGCCAGCCCCGCCTATCCTTTCTCCTGCCTCACTATTGGCCGTTCTGTTCTTTATTAGGCCATCAAGTGTTTTAGAACACAGCTTCACAGAGTTGAACAAATGCAACATAAGCAAAAGTAACAGACTTAAAGTCATATTCACTCCGCATGTAGGCTTTGTTAAAGGTGATGTTGCTGACAGGCTCCTGTTTGAGGTGGCGACACTGGGCCTGCCTGCTGTGAGACTGGACTGCTAGAGGCGAGAAGGCCTGGCCTGTCAGTGCAGCCTTGTGAGCACAGGCTGACCCCTTCTGGGATTGTTGTCTGGCCTCCTAACAGTGCTGGTCAGTCTTTTACTATTAGACTGGGGTGTCTGTTAATGCCTTTCAAGTATGCGCAAGGTTTGTGGAAATGCTATGTTTTTTAAACTGTACCCTCATTAATTAAACTTGTTTAGCTGGCAAGAAGTGCCTGCTTGCTGAGATTGAACTCATTGAGTTTGCTGTTTGCCTTTTCCATTTTTAGTAGGGATGGTGGCCCAGGCATACAGACACATCTGTGTGTGCACATGTGTGTATGTATGTGGGTGCTGGTGGAGGCCTGAGGTTGACAGAGGTCATCGTCTAGTCATTTTTCCACCTTCTCACTGGGTCAGGGTGTCTCATCAACATGCTCGTCTTGCTAGCCAGCCTGCTCTGGAATCCTCTCTTCCTTCTGAAGCTATAATTGCAGGCTGGCTGCCATGTATTCCTAGTATGTATGTAATCTCTGGCTAAGCTCTGAGCCTTCTCTAGTCCCCTTACTCATTTTTGAAAGTTACCGTGTTAAGATAATATTTTGCCCCTTTTCTACATGGGTGTATTTATTTATTGCTGTTTGGGGAATTTTTTTTAAAGTTGAAATCTTAACGGTTTGGCCCAGGTTGATGATAAAGCCTGTGCCACTGTCCCCGCCCTCTCTGTTCGTTTAGATCTAATTACATGGGCACATATCGGCCTTGAAAGTTCTGGTCAGGCCGTAGCTGGTGTGGTCTGTCTCTGACCCAGCACACAGGACGCAGTGAAGTGCAACAACAGACAAGTGTCCCTGAAACCCTGGGGTCCGCTGAAAACTCACTAAAAGCCTAGGTACTCGTATTTTGATGCATAATCTTTTGTGTTTTCCTCTTGTGCAGCCAAGATGCAGACTTACCTGGCAGTTCTGGAGCCCCTGAAAACCTGACATTTAAAGAGCGTCAGCGCCTGTTTTCACAAGGTCAAGATGTGTCTGACAAAGTAAAAGCGTCTCGTAAATTAACAGAACTGGAGAATGAACTGAACACCAAGTGAGAGGACAGAGAGGGCACTGTGCTCACACGAGTCTGCCCTGGGCAGTGGTTTATGGGGTGAGCCTGAAGAGGAGGGGACAGTTCTGTGTCTAAGTGATTTCTCATTTCTGTTTCTAAAATGGTTGCAAGTTAGAGATGTTCCAGTTCTAAGAAATCTTGTTTTACTTTACCAAGAAAATCCTGCCTAGTTCTCATTGATTTGACTCACATGAAGTTATCTTTTTTTGTTAGCTTCTTTGGGGAGTCTTGGGCTCACAGGGCAGAGTGAAGGGCAGTAAAGATCACAGGGTATTTCCTCTACCCTCTCTTCCCATCATCATTCCAAGGACAGTAGGCCAAGAAATGATCTTTCTGTTCTTTCTCAAAACTCCACTTGGCTACCAGACAGTGACAGCTGAAGAACGCAGACCATTGCTGTGTTCTAGTGGAGCCTGTGTTCAGGAGACACAGGACCTGGAGCTGCCTCCTCCCTAGCCCCAGGGCATATGTCCCCACTGTCCCTTCTGTAATGTGCATTCGGGGGCTAGATGGAGTTTCTCATGTAAGGTGCACAGCACATCACTCTTGACAGATGTGAGCCTCCTGATCAATACTAAATGTTTGAGATTGAGTATCTAATTAATAATTCAATTTTGAAAATTCTCAAAATTTTAAAGATTTAATCTTAGGGGATTTTATTTTCATAAATACCAAATCATCATTAGACTAATCAATGGTGAAAATTAAAGATGATGGTTATCTTAGGAAGTTACCTAGTATTTCAGATATTCCAAAGGATCTAGAGTTCTCTAGCTAAACAGCGTTCGTGTAGGTAGGAGCAAAGACATCTGAGGAGAGTGGGAGCTCTCAGGTGGCCGTCAATCACGGCTGTCAGAAATTTAAATTCAGGAGAGGAGGATTTGTGTCGGTACACTGTCAGAAAGGGAGGAGTCGGTTACTGTGCCATCCGAATTTAAATACTGTAAGCATAACCTGTGGTGGTTGACTACGTTTCTTCACAGCATAATGGAGTTTAATTTTAAGTTGTGGATTTGTGCTGCCCTTCCTCCAGCTGAGTGTGAGAGACAAAGATCAGTTGTTCATTTTTGTGTGAAAGCAAGCTTTATGATTTCAAGCACACTTCCTGTTTGACAAAGCCCTAATGTGGGTCCAGACAATCTTTCTGCACCATCCTGTCCTCTTACAGATCTGTACATTAGGAAAATAGGCACACTTTCAAATAGAACAGAGGCATTTGCAGTCCTAAAAACCACTTTTAATAAGAACTGTATGATAAATTGTTGAAATACAAGTGTAAATAGTTTTTATGTCTATCAAGCTTCCTATTTGAAATTGTGCCTTTGCTGTTTCCTCTGTAAGAGAATCGAATGGTCTTGAGAGTTAGTGAAGGATTTGCACACTTGCCTTGCCTAGGAAGTGCAATCTCCTTGTGTCTGGAGCACACTGGCAGCCTTTGGGTGGCACAGCCACACCTCCCAGAGAAGAGCAGACACCTGCTGTGGCTTGTACCCGGGAAGACAGATGCACACACAAACCTGCAAACATCTGAAAAAGCTGCACGTGTGTTTGTGAACTCATAGTGAACTAGACTTGGCCATCCCTGGACAGTGAGGTCCAATGTGAACATGTGTCGTAAGAGCACGTTACCTAGCGTGTGTTACTGTGGGGAAACACCCAAACTGCTGTCGTTTCCACTTCTACTGTATTTCAGTTGCAGCCTATTTTTAATAAACTTTGTATCTATTTAAGTGTACTTGCTATTGTTTTCAAAGTGCTGACAAAGTTTATATTTGTAAGGCCAGCCTTCCTCTCCCCCATTTCCATCTGTCACTACTTCATTAAACAATGCTGAGTGTCACTCCTGCGTCCCTCGGTTGTTTTTCTGTCTGTGGGTAAGTGCTGTTTGATGGATGACACAGCCAGCTAAAGACTAGGGTGACATTTTCACAAGAGTCCCGTGTGAGAGCTTGGTCACCGTCGTCTTGGTGACTGGTGCTTGTGCATTCAGCAATCCCAAATGGCCACTGGGACCATGTCTCATTTCACTTTCCCATCTTGGTCACGAGACTTGCTGAACATGCTCAGTGATTAAGCACATTGCAGAAAAGGTATCCTGGTAATAAAGTGATTTCAGATGTATTTATTCATTTATAATAAGATTATGCAAAATGTAGGTTGGTTGACTGGGCAGTAGGAATTTTACACCCCTAGTGATGGGTGAGATACTACACCCGGTTACTCACAGAACAGGAGTACAAGTGCCGGTCTTGAGATTGCCTTAACTTGTCAAGCAGTATACAGTCTATGCTGACCCTGCTCACCCTGCATTCCCAGGCAGCCTGCGTGCATGGGTGGGTCCGGGGTGAGAACACAGAAGCAGGCCACTGGTGTGTAATTAACACGAACCACAGGACCTGTGGGGGCTGACATTGTAGGTGTGGTAGGCTCTCTTGGGAAAGAAAGCCTCTCATCAGGGAGAGAGGCTCAGGAGGCAGGACCCGAGAGGACTGGGAAGAGGTGATCTAGGTTTTCAAGGCTATGGTACGGTGATTTATAGTCTACAAGCACGGGGCCTGCTGTTCCTGAAAAGGCATGAGCAACGCCGATGTTCTATGAGCCAGTAAGCCGCGCCCAGGAGAAACTTCTGCGGGTAGGCACAGCGCATGCGCGTGAGCAAGCAGTCAGGGAAAGATAGTCCGTGACTTAGCCACGCCCTCCACTCGCTGCCCGGAAAATGCCCGGTCACCGCAAGCTGTGGGGCTTCTCAGAACGGGGGTTGCGACAGCTTCGCCATCAAATGCGGGTGAGTGTGAGGGGAGCCCAGGGTTTGAGACCACGCCTCCCAGGCCTGTGGGGGACCTGGGAGAACTGGGGTTGGCTTGGGAATCAGTGAGCTGTGACTCTCACCTGAGCTCTCTCAGGAAGGAGACCGACTCCATCTGCCTGGTTTTCAGCATCCAGGACCTAAGTAAGGATGGTTGACCTGTTTTGTCCCAACTGCCCGTAAGGCTCCTTCCTTCAACTCCCACTTGAGGTATCCCTGACCGCTCACCGGTCCCTTCAGCCCACCTCGGGGGTCTCCTCACCGGGCACCCTCCTCAGCTCTGCTGAAATCTTTGTGTTAACCAACAGTAATTGTATAATCCTAACCGTTGCCCTCTTAGAGCACACAGCAGAACCAAGAGATTGATAAAGTAAATAAAAATGTAAATACCATACCCAGCAGGGATCCCGAACCTTACAAGATCTACAATCGACCCCACAAAAGTCGAGTACATGGGTGGGCTGTAGGGACCGGAAGCTCCTGTTGCACAGTGGAACCCGAAGGCTTAGAAGACAGAGGTCTCTGTGGAGAGTGATGTGTGACCAGCCAGGCCCTGGTGGTATGCTGGAAGCAACATAGAGGCTGAGGGACCAGAAACGTAGGCCACACAGGCTCTTGACGGACACCTAAAGATGTAGTTCTACCAGTCATGGAGACACTTCAGAAGTGAAGTTATTGGAGGGAAGACATGGTCTGATCTGCATTTTAGAAGTGACAGTTTGCTGCACAGTGGTGGCACACGCCTTTAATACCAGCATTTGGGAGGCAGAGGCAGGTGGATTTCTGAGTTCAAGTCCAGCCTGGTCTATAGAACAAGTTCCAGCAGAGCCAGGGCTACACAGAGAAACCCTGTCTGGAAAAACCAAAACCAAAGAAATGTGACCATTTGTAGCAGGCCGTGGTTCCCGGCCAGAGAGACAGCCGACTGTATGACTTGCGCCTTGAAGAACAAGGCTTCCAGGGTAGACGACAACGAGCTCTGTAGGTGAGTTCCGGGGAAAACTGGTGAGACACAGACAGCATTTCAGATCGTTGCAAATTTGCCTAAGAGTGCACATTGAAGGAGGAAGCATTTGTCCCAGCAAAAATTGCTGAATTCTTGAGGGCAGCACGTTTCTGTCTGCTTCCAAGCCCCAGCTCAGCTATGCAGAAGCTTCACCCTGGGGCTGTGTGCCTCAGCACCCAACTCAGGACCACTTTATCTCACCGTGAGGGACACATCTCAGTACTTCTCACCAAATCCAACACTGGGTTGAGGTGAGTGTGAGGGCTCCTGTCACCCAGTCCCACATGAGCAGAGTGGATGTCCCACGCAAGCCAAGAAGTTAAAGATCTGGTTTTTCCCCCCACCTCAGTTGTGGATCCCAGGCTTCATGATAAGCTAAAGGCAGGCTGAAAGCTTAGAGGAGGGCACTTCACTGAGAGCAGAGCTGGCTCAAGACTTTCTCAGGAGACGATCCATGAATGAGGGTAGATTGCAGCTCCCACAGGAGAGATGGGCTTGCAGCAGTGAGTTGCAGGCTCGAGGGCACACCAAGGATGCACATTTCAGTCTTCGCAGGCTGCCTCCAGAACTGTGCAGAGGTTTCTGTGGGCTCGAGGCTGGAAGTCTCCGGCCAGAGATTTGTCCTCAAGTCTTTCCTTGGTTTGCAGGTGGCTGCTTCCCCATGGTGTCCTGGGGTCTTCCCTGTGCACCCCTGAAGAGCCTGTGGCTCCGGGGCTGCATTCAGAAGGACACCAATGAAACTGCAGAGGAACCCACCCTCCAAGGCTTCTTTGAATCAATCACTTTGTAGGCACTGTCTTCAAATGTTACCTGCTGAGATACCTACTGGGACTTAATACTTCACCCATGGAGTTGGGGGGTGGGGGTGTAACATAGCAAGCCACAGGTTACGCCATGGCCTAGCAAAGGAGAACTTTCTAGGGTCAGAGCAACCCTGAAAGGTTGTCCTCACAGACTTTTTTCTAAGTCCCGTTCTAATTGGACCAGACTTCAGAAATGCTTGTATCCCAGGACCATGGGGAGCCATCCTTCTGGCACTGCTGTACAGCATTGTTCTAGTGGTGTAACTTGAGCGTTTCGGGAGGAAAGTGAAGGAAAAGGCATTGCATCAGAAAGGAAGAAAGAGGCAGTCCACTGGCAGATGGAACCCTATTATAGCTATGATCCTGAAGAATCTGCTAAAACCTTTTACATTAAAAAGTAAGTTATATAAGACTGAAGAATATAGCATCCATCTACAGAAATAAATGGCATCTCTGTGTTCTAGCAATGAACCCAAGTAAAATTAGGAAAACGTTCCATGTACAGTACCCCCGCCCAAAAAATCAGGATATTCTGAAATAAATTTGACCAAACACATACCAGACTTACAACTGCAGCTACTATTATAGTTTGAGATCTAGGAATTAAGTAAATTTCATCAAAATATTCCAGAGATTTTTCATAATGAACTGAAGAAATTTTAACAACACTGTATAACTCCTAGGTTTCGGATTTATACAATCAGAGTTTAGAATTACAGATTACAATTACAATTACAGTGATTACAGCTTTTTTTTTGTGAGCCAATTTAGAGAGTAATTCTCTTAACAGGAGGAACTGCATCCCTATCTGGAGACTAAAGTCCCTGCAAGAGGGACTGAATCTTTAGCAAAAATGACTAGATCCATGAAAGGAAGGACTGAATCTCCTGCAGGAAAGACTGAATCCCTTGCAGGAATGATAGGATCCCTAGAAGGAAGGACTTAATTTATTCTCTGAGGAGACTGGAGCACCAGCAGGGTACTGACCTTTAATTCAAAAGACTATGTTCAGCAGGATGAACCGAGTTTCCAGGAATGATGCATCCATAGCTGGGACACCGAGTCCCCATAAGATGACTGCACCTGGACCAGTCATGCATGGGAGTTAAATATGTGCCCATTTCTTTGGCTTGTAAAATCCTAGCAGTCTGTGCTCTAGCTTCCTTCCACAGTCCAACATCCATTCCCCAACCTTCCCATCCTCACATAATGCTTTCTCTTCTGACCCTCCAAGACTACCCACATCACACACGCACGCACGCACACGCCATATGTGTATGTATATGTATCCCCCCCGCCCCCCAAGACAGAGTCTCTTTATATAGTCCTGGCTATCCTGGAACTCACTCTGTAGACCAGACTGGCCTTGAACTCACAGAGATCCGCCTGCCTCTGTCTCTCAAGTGCTGGCATTAAAGGTGTGTGCCACCACCGCCCGGCTGTTTTTGTTTTTTGAAGGTGGACTGACTGTATGGCTTCCTTTGTAAACTCTTCACTTCCCAGCAATGCTCTCTGGTACCTTTCTGACCAAAGGATAGAGAATCTGGAGTTTTGCATTCCTAGATAAGTCCATGGGGCTGCTGCTGGCAGTATCAGGACCTCCTCGGTAGGGAGGGCCCAGAACCATGGGGTGTGGGTGGGATAGCAGGCCAGCCCTTACCGGGGTGGGCTTGTCTTGTCTCTGCAGTAATTGGAGGAGTCTGAGCAATCTCACACTTGACCTTCCCTGTAGTTCTTTGCTGAGACTGTTTCTACTCTTTCTTGTTCATTCACAGTATATCAGTATGACCGAGCAAGTGCTGTGTTGATGGGTTTTCCTTTTGAATCCTTGGTTGTAGGTCAAAGAAGAAAGAATAGCTGAACTGGAAACAGAAAATGCTATTCTGCACCTGAAATTGGCAGAGGTAACATTGTAATGTGTCTTGTAGCTGATAGACCAAGCACAGTGGCTGTTTGGAGTCAGCTGCTGTACTTGGAAAAGATGCACAGGGAGAGGACTTTCATCCCCTCTTTTGTCCCATTCAGTGAGGTGGAAGGCACTCTTCAGTTGACACTTAGCATGTCATCCTACACTGGAACGGGGATGAATTCTAAATTATTTATCTTGGTGCTCACAAGTATTTAATGAATAATTCATTAATGATACACCCAGCAGCTGTTTCTTAGTGGCTGTTGTTTAATTTATGCATCATGAATTCACCCATATTAAGTTGTACAATTCTGTGTTTAGTACATGTACGGATACACGTCTGCTGCAATCTTTTTATGTTGCTATAACAAAATACCAGAGATTCTATAATTTACAAAGAGCATTTGTTACTTTCAGTTTTGGAGTCCCAGGATTAAGACACTGCAGGTTTGATATCTGTGGCCAGCTCATTTCTCTAATTGATACTGTCTAGATGTCCTCATGTGGTTGGAGTGGATGAGCAAATAGCTCTCTAGTCTTGTCCATTTATGAGGGTAGAGTCCTCAGGATTCCATCCCCCCACACACACACACACACAGTGGACATTGTTTGTCAGCATGAATCTTGGAGGGCCCCTGTGCTCTGCAGTAGCTCCTAACCAAGCTGCAGAAGCTTGTTCCTAAGGCCCCTTTCTCAGTTTCCCCTAGAGCCCTTTTACTTAGGAACAGTTCCACACTGATCTGGCAGGCAGTCTGACCCAGCCACAGCCCTTCGATCTGTCTACAAGTTGCTGGGCATCCTCAGGGGCAGCCTCCGCCCTCACCCACCCTTTTTGAGGGAGCTTATCTGCTCTCAGGGTCAACCAGGGACTGAGCCAGAAACTAGAAGTCTGTATTGGGCAGGATCCTCCCATAGGAGCTCAGACACTGTCTCCATCGCAGGAGCACATCAGAGACTCTGCTTCCTTTTCTGTCCTAAAAAGTGAGGGTGCATCTGCCTGAGAACTGAGCACTGACCTGTGAGCTCTTCACCTTGACATTAGGTCACAGTACTGTGTGATGTGAGCTCTTGGCTCGATGTGAACACAAGTGTGGTTCACTGTGAGATGTGTGGCTGGTGTCTCTGAGAGGCTGGACCTGCCAGCATCCACTGCTTATAAAGACAGTGTAAGGATAGACGCCACCCCCCCCCCCCCCCCCACCCCCCAAAAAAAAAAACCACACAGGAAAGCAACAAAATGAGGCAAACCCCACAGTCATCACCTTGTTCGTTCGGGGCCCGTCTACTGCACTGTGGAAACCAGTGCAGAACTCCGGCCCACCCTGCCAGCACCTCTGCTGTCCTGCCAATGGCCTTGTCCTGGAGCCTGGATGCTTTCTCTGTCCCCCTTGCATTCCATAGGGAGTACTTCCTGTTACCTCCCCCAGTACTCCCCCCAAAATCCAGAAAGATCTTTGGAAACTGTGTGCTGAAAAGCCTGGCTGTTGAGAGCCCGTCCCAGGTTTGGCCCTGCCCGAGAGTGAATGCACAGGTCCCTGGCGGCTGTGCAGGTTTTGCACCCCCTTCCTGTCCTATCTGTCATCTGTCTCTTCTGAGGTCTGTCACTCACAGCCTTGATTTGGGCTCTGCCTGTGCCTTCTACCTGGCCAGTGCCTTCAGACCTAGCCCGAAGACTCCGAACCTTGAACTGTCCATACTTCTAGGATTCCTGCTCTGACTCTCCCACTGTAGTGTGAGCTCCACTGGCGGCTCTCATCCTGTGTAATATGTATCACGAACAATCAATAACTTTCTTTCCTTGGGGGGAGGGTACCTGCTGGGTTTTCAAGGTTTTAAAACTTCATTGTATTTTCTCTCTTTCTACACAGTACCAGGAAAGGATGAACAGGAGCAGCCGTGAGGCCTGGCCCTATGCTCTGCTCAGAACGAGGCAGTGTCAGCAGGGAAGCATTCACGCAGCCTTCCTCCAGCTTGGCTGCCTGACTAGGGTAGAAGTGACCTCAGCGTTGCCAAAATCACCATTCACGCGTGGAATGTTGAGCGGTGTGGGGCTTAGGAGAGCCCCCTTGCCTCTTCCCTGTCTGAAGAGGCTCACCCCGGGGGCACTCAGACAGGTTCAGCTTTCCAACGCTCAGTAACAGAAAGCCCAAAGCATTTATTGGCATCTGAGCAAAAATGAGACATAAGTAGTCTTTGGCCAGTAGACAAATGGCCTGAGATAGCAGCCGTGGAAACTGAGTCTCCGGAGTCGCAGCTGTTGTTGTTTTATGTCTGTGGGTGTTTTGCCCACATGCATGTCTGTGCACCACATGCATGTCTGTGCACCGTATGCATGCAGTTGCCCTCAGGGCAAAAGAGGGCATCTTATCTCCTGAGACTGGAGTTCCAGACAGTTAGGAACTGCCATGGGAGTGCTGGGAATTGACCCCCAAGTGCTCCTTAACTGCTGGGCCATTTCTCCAGCCCTCACAGTGGTTGTTTTTTTATAGTTTAATGGTAGAAATACTTGTAATAACATAGGCATCCCATCCCCTACATCATATCGAGCAGTCCTTAGGCTGTCGGGGGCTTCTAGAGGAAACGCCAGGAAAACAGGTATCTCACTTAGTGTGTTTGGCAAGTCTCCAACGTGAGATTGTGGTAGATATTTTTATGCCATTGATTAAAAACATTGTTCTACCTTATGTTAAAAACAATGTGACCAGGGTGGGAAACAGGAAAAAAACAAAACAAAAAACCAAACTCATTAAAACAATGTAAGCACCATCTGCAAACAGGATTAACATGCCATGAAGGCTTAAACTGTGTTCATTCAGAATAGATTAATGTAGAACTCATTGTAAATTCTCCCCCACCCTAGTAAAATCGGCCTACCTTTGAATAAGCTGCATAACTATCTGTGTTCTATATAATAAAAATACCTTGATTCAGCTTAGCTTTGCCATTTTTATTAAAATGTTTCTGTGCATGGAGGACTCTCCATTATTCATAACTTAAAAAGACAAAAACCATATGTTTAAGCTCAAGTAACATTCTGATGTGTTACTGAGAGTAAATACTAAACCATGCCACATCCTTTCATCTATTCATTGTCAAGTCATCATGCTGAAAGTCCTGGGATAATTGCTGGAGTTGGACAGGGGGAATGTGTGACGCACAGGATATTAGCTGCATTGTTCCCAAAGTTCCCTGAAAACTCTGATGCAGGCTTTCCTGGAACTCTGTCACGCACATGGGTATGGTGATTTCTTCTTACTGGCCTGCGCTCATGGTAATGAAACCTCCAGAAGTTGGTCTGGACAGCCCATCAGAGCTCTGCTCTTGCTTAACAGAGCCCGAGTGTGCCACCAAAACCACTAGGATATTAAACGGGTCAGAAGATGTCTATGATTACACAGTGAGCAGCTGTACTACAGAAACTGATCGTATAACCTGGTCTTCTGTTTTCCTAAGGATCTTAATAATAATAATAATCTTAATAATGTGGACTACATGAAATCATGAGCTGCTCTCAAAGCACTAACCCCAGAACTATTGAGTTAGAAATTCTGAAGAGGGCTGGGCGGTGGTAACACACACCTTTAATCCCACCCAGCACTTGGGAGGCAGAGGCAGGCAGATCTCTGTGAGTTCAAGGCCAGCCTATCCTACAGAATGAGTTCCAGGATAGCCAGGGCTGTTACACAAAGAAACTCAGTCTCAAAAAAACAAAACAAACAAAGAAGAACTAATAAAGGGAACCTGGGCTCGTGTGTGGCAAACACTCACCTTGCACATTTGACGAAGAACCAATACTTCACATGCCCCTAGTTCACACCAGGTTGCTGCAGGATTGCAGGTAGTGGGCCACTTTCCTGTTCCATGGGGCTTTTGTGATTGGCTGTACAGTTAGACTGTAGTGGCTGATAATGGCATGATCGGTTGTGCTGTGTTTTCATCACGCAGAAACTTCAACAAGACGTCAAGGAACTGCGGAGTTCTTTTCTGGTGCTCTTACAAAGCCATCAGGACGAGTACCAGAACTGCCTCTCTGACATAATGGCTGCCGTGCAGGGGGTACAGCCGAGCAGCGAGGCTCTTCGAGGTGAGAGTATGGCCAAGGACACACAGGAGAAGCCTCTCTGAACAGTGACCCGCCTGGGACCCAGCCCCATGTCTTTCTACTCCTGGCGTATACCTAATGTGATGGCAGTAATGAATGCTGTGCCGCTCACACCGTGATGGAATGCCCCCCTCCAGTGTTGGGGGGTCTGCCCACCTCCCCAGTAGCTCACCTTGCTACAAGACCCCCTCTTCCCCTCTGACTCCCACATAACATCTCCTTAACTTTGATGTTCAGGGCCATGAGCCTCCCAGGTCAGATTTCCTCCAAAATAGGAGGTGAAGTGTTGTGTTCTACAGTTCAGCTGTCATTTCCAGGAGTCCTGCCCATCTCCCTCCCACAGTACTGTGTGTGCGAGAGCCCCATGTACTATCCAGGGTCATGTGGTCCACACCTGTGACAAGCCCTAAGGGAAGCTGGTCATCATGCTGTTATTTCAAAAGAGGTGCACCCAAGCTTGCAGCCATTTACTGCTTTGGGGTTAGGTTAATGTTTCATTGTAGGTAATGATTGCCCTAGGATTTCACTCCCATCTCCATAGTACAGTTCAGTTCAGTTCAGTTTAGTTCAGTAACCTCCTGGAGGTTCCTGAGGCTTTTGTAGGTGTGCATGTATATGTGTGAATGGTATGTTTGTACACATGTGCACATGTGTGTGGCATATGTGTGTGTAATTATGTGTATACATGTGGTTTATGACATATTCATGTGTGTGGTTGTATGTATGATGTAATGATATACTGAGGACTATGGGGGTCCAGCCCCTCGATAGTCCCCTCCCAGGGACCGGGAAGAATCTACAACCAGCTGATAATTAATCTTTGATGAAAAGAAATGAATCTATATACACAAAACTCCTTAGTTCATACACTTTATTATTATTCTGTGATAGTTCTCTCTCTACACAGCTTCTATTCTGCTCTCATGCCTAGCTCCTTCCTTGCCTGATTTCTCTATATTTGTCTACTGTCTCCTCTAGGTTCTATCTTAATTCCTTCATCTAGTTCTGTCCCTTCTAGGTTCTCATCTATCTAGTTCTTTCCTCTATCAGCTCCTCTCCCGTCTCCTCCTCTCTCATCTGGCTCTTCCTCATCTTGTTCTTCCCCATCTGGCTCTTCCTCATCTTCCATCTCGTTCCTCTTGTCCTGTCTTCTAGCCCTTCAATCTAGTTCTTCCCCATCTCAGTTCGTTCCTCTCAAGTTCTTACCCATCTAGTTCTTCCATTCTCTTTTTTCTCTCTGTCCTCTCTGGGAGTCCTGGTATATATATATATATATATATATACTTACAAGCAGTATTCCCTTAGCAGTGCAAAACCAGGCTTCCAGGGTTAAATGGAGGGGTGATAAGAATCACATAGGGAGGCAATAACCGTTAATTATCATTTGCAACCCCAAAGGGAAGTGACCAATGGGGAAATGGATTAACTAAAGGCTAAATTCAGGTAATATCTAAGAAGAGGGCTCTTATGTGCTCAACTATAATCTTAGAAAGTGTTAAGAATCTATAAGTTGCTAGGTCAATGGGAGAAAATAAAACTGTCTTTTTTTCCTGTGTTCCTATCTGTTCAAGCTATCTGCCGTTTTTCTGCAGGGTGGGGGAAAGTGTGCTCAGTCGCTAGGCAACCTGTGTACAGCTAGATGCCTCTGGTGATAGTTAAAGGGAGATCTGGAACTGGAGGTAAGGTTTGGGAAAGGAGGAAGTAAGGCTTAATTGGCACATCTGCCAGGCCTTCTCAAACAGGTAGCCTGGATGCTTAAGTCTGTTCTTAGAGAGTATAGAGGTATCTCTGATAAAGTACTTTCCTCCATCTGGGGATGGACATGGCCGGATGCTACCAATAATGATAATTACAGGGAGGCTTGAACTGGGAGTTCTGGCTCAGCATAGCTGTTAGCACAGAAGGTTATCTAAATATTCCTAGAAGTGGTTAGGTAAGGAGTTAGCGGTCTATAAAGTTAGTAAGGCTGTAAGAAAGGAGGGTCCGAGCTGAATTGTGTAAAGCTATTACTTAACGTCCACCTGGCCTAGGCGGTGTCTCCTTATGGAATTTGTCTCCAATCAGGAGACTTGCATGTGGACTGTTATTACTGCTAGTCCTTGAAAGTGGCCAAGGGAGAATCTGATTCCAGAGAAAGCCTTTCCTAAGGCAGTTCTCCAAATACCTGGAATGTGTATGTCCAGAGAGTGATCAGTCCACACTGTTAGCCCTTCTTAGGGAAAAGTCAATTGGGAAAGCTATGAAGGCACACATGATTTTCATAACAGAATACAACTGATATATAACAAGCCAAGTAACACCAAAAACTCCTTGGGATTTGGCTTCCCCTGGAGAAATTCCCTGATTCCTCCAGGTAGTGACTTTGCCATAACCAGCTGAGTTCTTATGATATTCCTGCGGCCCGCAGCAATGATATATGTAGTTGTGTACATATGCTCATGTGTATGACGCCTGTGTCTGCTTGTGTGATGAATACATGTAGCATGTGTGTGGTCTGTGTGCATGGGTAGTATGTGTAGTGTGTGTATAGGATGCATGTGTAGGGTCTTCACTTGCATGCTGCATGGGAAGAGTCAATCATCTTTCCCAGAAGTGAGGACAAATTATAACAGACTAAAGGGAAGACTGGAGAGCGGAGCAGCTGTGGCTTTTCCCTGGGAAATGCTGATGTGTACGATGGTTTTGTAGCCATGAACACTCCCCACTACCCACAGGGGTGCTGTGCATCATGTGCCTATGAAATGCAGCCAGGAGGGTATCCCAGACTGTTTCTCGTCTTTCCAGGTTTGGGGGAGGGAGGTCAGTCTCAGGAGGTCCTAGTCAACCAAGACAGCATGTCCCCTTCAATTCTTCTCAAGATACAGGTCCCAACCAGCATCCTTTGTTCAATCAGCCTGTTCCATAACTGACAGGAAAGCAGGCAGCAGCAGTTCATGTTATAGGCCAAGGAAGAAGAGAGCCTAGCCATCAGCCAACCTAGAGGGACTCCGTGTAGATTCCTCAGAGTAGGGGTTCTCACCTTTGCTGTGTCTGAGACAGGCACCAGGTGTCTGTGTGAAGCAATATGGCTCTACCTGTAAAAGATGGAGTCATCCTGGTGGGACAGAGAAAACGTTGGGTCTCAGATGTACAGTAAGATCCAGAAGTCAGCCCAACTTCTGCCATGTGGCCTTGTCCCACACAGAGGGGGCCTCGTGGAAACCTTTGATACTTGAGCAAGCTCCAGGGCTGGGCACATTTCAGCCCACAGTGGGTGGTCCTTAGAGCCAGGACTCCTTCGAGATGGTTAGTTAACATGAGCACTGAGCACCCAGAACCTCAGTTGGAGAACCCACTGTGGCCTATCCTGCCAACCTCCTTATGACTCAAACCTTCCTTGGACAGGAGACTGCAGGGTCTCCTCATGAGAACTGGGCTGTAACCCGGGGTGATGTGTCCCTGCAGCTTGTCAGTCAGAGGCTGCATGTCTACAGCGGTGCTTGCAGGAGCTGGATTCACGCTTCCGCCTGGAACAGCAGAGGAGGAGAGCGCTCCATAACAGCCTGGTGGTGAGTGCCTGCCTTGCCAGCGCAGAGGTTCAGCAACTCAGAACGTACCCAGGGATGACTGGGAGGCCACACCTGAGCCACAGTGGGCCAGCATTGCTAGAATCCAAGAGTAAGGCTTGAGGGCAGGAGTCACAGCCCAAGGTCGGGCAGAGGAAGTGAGAGCGAGCCAGCCACCAACTGTCAGTTAGGATCAAGCATCCTCTCCACCCAGAAGCCACTGGCCACTCTGCTCAGCCAGGAGGCAATGATACAGAGGGAGAGGGGTCATCACAGTACTGGGGTTGAGAGGCACCAGTGGCTGTGGTCACTATAGGTAGGTGATACGACCACATCAAAACATCAGAAACCGACAGTTAACTGATGTGTGATGTGGACAGAGATGGGTAGGGGGGGATTTTTCAGGATATAAAAACCCAGAACCTCAGGGTCTCAGGCCTTGCAAGCACGTTCCTCCCTCAGATCCTCGCACTGATTTTCTCAACCACAAAGGAGGCTCCAAGGGTCTCTTGCCTTCCCAAGAGCATAAGACCTAAGGTCACTTGAAAGACCAGAAGTTCAAACTCAGGCCTCCACACACTAACGTGAGCAGCTAAGGCCTACAGTTCATTCGGCCAACTTGCTTCTCACAGACATGGCTTCCATGGTGTATTTGCCCGGTGTCTGTGAACCCTGCTTACTCATTTCACAAAGATGTCCTTGGGCATCGTTTGCTTACCTGTTTCAGTGCTCGGAGCAGACCCTAGAGGGTGGTTTCTGGGTACTCGTAGAGGGTGGTTTCTGGGTACTCGTAGAGGGTGGTTTCTGGGTACTCTCAGTGTAACCAGCACTGACTAAAGCATTTTAGGGAATTTTCTCTTTTAAACTTTTTTTTAATTGAAATTTTTTTCCATATTTCCTACCATGTTTTTCCCCTTCCCCAAACCCTCCCAGGTCCTTCCTATCTCCCTACCTACACAATTTCATGTTCTCTTTCTCTTAAAAAAGAAAAGCAGATCAAAACAACAACAAAAAACAAGTGCGCATGCACGTGCATACACACACACACACACACACACACACACACACACACACACATTTTAATCTCAGCACTGCTGGTTCTAAAGGAAAAAGTCCCCCTCCCTGGAGAACCCAACAAGAGCTCATGAGAACATGGCATTCCCACTTCTCTCCAGGTACTAAAGACCTGGGTAGATGCAGATGGCCTGATTGCAAGCTTTTGGGGAAGTATTGCATGGCATGCAAACAGACAGGTTCCAAATGTGCTGACCGGCTGGCTGAAGTGTACCACCGACTGGTCTCCTCAGTACCCAGCTGGAAAGCTCTTGAGAGAAGAGAGCTGAAAACCCCACCTCCAGGATCCTGGCTGTGTGTAGAGGTCTCTCCTCATTGTTCACAAACATCCACTAGGCTCTGCCATGGCTTTGTGTATCCTCAATTTTCTGATGCCTTTGGCATATAAAAGGCAAACTTCCCACAGCCTAGGATGATAGAAAATTGAAAAGGATCAGGCAGTGTTGATGGACTGAGCCTGCTTTAGATACAGAGAGCCAGACAGGTGTGGTTGATAGATGCTGAAGAGCATAGAGTCCCCACAGCAATGATGCACCCTGAACCCAGACAGGTTCTGACAGCAAGGATCATGTTTGAATAGCTATTGTAGCCAGACTTTCTTTGTACCACCTGTAGATGTAACGGTCTTATTAAATAAGAAACACAGAGCCAAATGCAGTTAAAAGCCCAAGAGGTCAGAGCAGTAGCTAAGAGCTGAGACCAAGACGGCCTTCTTATCACCCGCTGCCGTCCTTCCCCTGAGCAAGAGACCTACTTCTTGTGTGTCTGTCTTTTTATTGATTTTCTGTTCTGCCTTCTCATTGGTTGTAAACCCAACCACAAGACCTCCTTGTCACTGCCTGTCTATACAGACCTCCAGGTCTCTATGGTTGGTATTGATATTAAAGGTGTGTGTCTCCATGCTGACTGTATCCTTGAACACACATACTTTGCCTGCCATGTGATCGGATTAAGGGCATGTGCTACCACCGCCTGGTTTCTGCTATGGCTTGCTATTATCTCTGACCCGCAGGCAACTTTATTTATTAACATACAAATAAAATCACATTTCAGCACAAATAAAATATCACCATAACCACCAGCTCCCAAATAATGACATGGAGACTTCTTAATTGTAAAAGCTTGGCCTTAGCTTAGGTTTGTTTACAACTAGCTCTTAAGACTTAAATTAACCATTTATATTCATCTACACTCTGCCACATGGCTCTTTACCTCTCTTCTGTATGTCTGACTACCTCTGTGTCTTGCTGGCAAAATGCCCAGTGGCTCAGATTCCTCTCTCCCCCTGGAAGTCCCACCTAGTCTCTCCTGCCTAGCTATTGGCCATTCAGCTCTTTATTAAACCAATCAGAAGTCGTCTTAGGCAGAGACAGTCTCAGCTTTAGTTGTAACATCTTGAATGCTGGACTCCTCTGTCCACGTGTTGACCATCCCATCCTCCCTACCCCCTTCCTAGAGTGGCGAAGATCCCTTCTGTTTCTAAGGCTGGCACCTATACTCTGCAAGTAGATGGGTCTGTTGGGTCCCACCTCCTCTCCCTGGTCTATCACTTGCCCACATCCCAGTCCTACTTTGTGGAAGCATTCCAGGGCTGCTTTGCCGTGTGAGCTGTCCTACCCCAGTTCACCTGCATGCTTACTGGTGTGCTAATGGTCCTTGCACTTTTCTGAGGGTTCTTCTGTAGTCTGAGCGGGGCAGAACCAAGGCTGTCTGAAGGACATCCAGAGGCATTTGGTTACAGGATACCTGCTTGCCAGGTCTGTTGGGCCTGACTGGTTGTCGCCAGCCCAAGTCAGCTATGTGAGTCAGAGCTGGCAAGAAGGCTCTAAGGGTTGTGCTGACCGGAGGCCTGCTGGGCCTCAATCCCAGTCTCTGTGCAGTGGCCCCAGCCACCTCAGGAGAGCATTGGGACCGAACTGAGTGAATGGATAGAGAAAATGATGGCTGGAGGCATCATAACTGAGCTCAGGGTGCTTTCTGGTACCTTGTAGAAGATGGATGGGCTGCTTCCAGGCAATCCCCCAGGTGACCGCAGTGGGGAGGCCTTGTCACTCAGGTCTGGGGCACAGGTGCCGCCGCCTGAGCAGCGAGCTCCGAAGGTCAGCTGTGTTTAAGACCAGCTTGGCAGAAATGGAACACAGTTTTACAGCACTGGATCCTGTGTTGACAGTATCCACAAAACAACGTAAATCCTGCGTTCGTCGGCTCCTGTGACCTGGAGGACACCGGCCTTCCTGCTCTGAGCAGAGCTCACTTCCACTTTGTTTTCCTCTGGGCAGTAAATCTCCATGCCGTCATCTGGATGACCCCGTGGAAATTTGGGATTCCAGCCCCAAGTCAAATTCTTGAAATTCCTCCTAAAATGCCTGAGAGAATTTAGCCCAAGATACCAGGAAATGGATATTTGTTGCTGCTTAAGGAACAAATCTGTTAAAGTTGAATACAAAAACTCTGAGTAGCACTGAGCTGGCTGCCCTGTGGGGAATTTCAGAGGTGGGGGCCTTCAGCTGCTGAGCCAGCCTCCGTGGTGTTGAAAGCTCTTTGTTGTTGTAGGAGCTGAAAGGAAACATCCGAGTCCACTGTCGCATCCGCCCCTTTCTGTCATTTGATAAAGAGTTGGATGGTTCGGCTTCACAGAACTGGTAATTTACTTCCTGTCTGTGTGTGGCTCGGGTTGGGGACGCATTTGAAGAGAAAGACTTAGGATAGTGGCTGGAATTACAGACCCTGGAGCAGCTCCTGGTGCCTAGGGGGAGCTGTCTTTTGGGGTGGTGCCCCTTGTTGACGATGCAGGGCAGGCCCAATGGGACCAGGTTTGAATGTGGCCAGAATGTCTGCAGAAGCATGTCTATTGGGCTAAGTCTCTGTCCTGTCCAGTCGCAGGGTCTCACCCCACCCAGCCTTCCCCTTTAGGTTAAACCAAAGGGGGCATCCCTTCATCCTTCCTTCCTCTAGAGACCTCTCATCAGTGCTAAGGCATGTCAAGTTGTGATGGCTGCTACTTCTGACTTACAGGAAGTCTTGGTGGCGATAGTGGGAAGCTACAGTGAGTACTTGACCACTAAGCTCAACAGGACATGGCCCATGCTCCTAAGAAGACCCAGACCCCTGCCTCTGCCTCCTTCCCCTTTCAACTCTATCTTCCCTACCTCTGGGCTAGGCTGGTCTCCCTGGGATCTGCAGTGGGTGTTGACTCCCAGGCCTGCTCCATGCTTTGGATCCCGTTGTCCCATTCCATAACAGTTTTACTCTTCTGAGAGGCCTAGCTGAGACTTTTCTGTTTATATTACATACTCCTAGTATGACACATGCCATCTCTGGGGTGTGTGTGTGTGTGTGTGTGTGTGTTTTATATGTGTACATGTTTGCGTAGGTGCATACACAAGGTTACAGGAGATACCGGGCATCTTCTTCTATCATTCTATCATTCTTCACTTTATTCTTTTGAGGCAGTGTCTCTCCCTGAACTTGGAGCTTGAATTTTCATCTAGGTTGGCTGCCAGTGAGCCCCACACACTTTCCTGTCTCCACCCCTAACTCGTTAGAGATATGCAAGACCGTGCCTGGCTTGTTGTATGGGTGCTAGGATCCAGACTCACATCTTGAAGTGCTCTTAACCATTGAGCAATATTGCCAAGCCCCAAATACTGTCTGTTTTTAGTGGTGGCAGAGATGTTTTCTTTTCAAATCTTTAAGTCTTCCATTCTGCTAGCCATGGTGCAATAAGATGCTTTCACACCAGTAGCCGTGGTCATTTGTCCACAGGGGCAGCTGCACAAGAGCAGGTCCTGTAAGACTTAGTTCTGAAGAGCAGTGAGCTTTCCTGAACATGCCCTTCAATCCTACTCATGGGCTTGCTTCTGTTACACTGTTGATCTGTTCCCATCTGCAGGGTATAGCAGTCATCCCCAAATCCTTGGTCTAAATGAGTGCAAACTCAGGCAATAATGATTGCTTTCTCAGTCACCCCCACTGCATCCCGCACTCCAGATGAAATGCCGAAGAGTTCAGATGCAGACGTTCCCAGTATGGCTAGGTGGTCACTAGGTTGTTCATCTCCCTCAAAGGCCCCTTCTGAGGTGGCAAAATATCCATGGACACTCTTGTTGCTTATTCTTCTTCAATTTTTGTTTTGAAACATACTGCTTTTTTTTTTTTCCAGGTTCCTGATTTTTTATTTTATTATTTTTTTCTGAGACAGTGTTTCTCTGTGTAGCTTTGGTGCCTGTCCTAGATCTTGCTCTGTAGACCAGGCTGGCCTTGAACTCACAGAGATCCACCTGGCTCTGCCTCCTGAGTGCTGTAGGTTCCTGATTCTTATAGGCATTGGAGCTCCTGTGGGCACACAGTCTGGCATTGCTTTTCTTATCACTCTTGCCTTAAAACTGGTATGTGTGTGGGTGATAGTCGCATATTGCATGGATCCTAGCCCAGAGCTGACCCACCCTCAGAACGCGTGCAGGAGGTGGGATATAAAATGAAAGGTAAAGAAGGAGAAGGTGGGATGTGTGGCAGAGGTTTTAGAACAGAGCATCAGGAAAGCAGAGTGTAGACACAGAGCAGCAGGCATGAGAAGATTGCCAGTGCACAGAGTTTGGGTGTCAGGAGCTGAGGAAGAAGCTGCACCCAATGGTGTTCTTATAACCGCTGTCTTATCTCTACAGCAACACCCCTGGAGAAGTGGCCCATGCTGTTGATGATGTAAGTAGCCCCTAGTGATCAAACACTGGAAATAGTTTTAATCATTTGATGGCCTTACTTTTTTGTTTTTTGAGACAGATAAACTGTTTCGTCCTTGTTTTCCTGGAACTCACTTTGTAGACCAGACTGGCCTTGAACTCAGATCCACCTGCCTCTGCCTCCTGAATGCTGGGATTAAAGGCGTGTGCCGATGTTACCACCCAGCTTTTTTTTTTTTTTTTACAAAAGGTAAAGAATGACTATAGTTGTTTTCAAAAATTAACAGAGCCTCTGGAAATAAACACTTTTAAGATCTTTAATTTTTTTTCTTTAAAGCCATTTATTTGCTGTAGATGTATATGTGACATATGTAGACATCAGTGGACAACTTAGAGGAGTTGTTTCTCTCCTTCCAGCTTGACATGGGTGCCAGGGATAGAACTCAGATGGTCAGTCTTGGAAGCAAGCTCCTTTGACCTCTGATCCCTCTCTCTGGCCCCCAAAGTATATTTTGTTCTGTCCCCCATGCACACTGTGATGCCCCAAGCACTAGCATTGCTAAGACAAGCAAAAGGAGACCTTCAGAATCTTCAGGTTTTGGGATTTAATGACATCCCACAGCTGGCTATAGTGGGACACATCATTAATCTCACCCCTTGGGAGGCAGAGGTAGGTAGATCTCTGTGAGTTCCAGACCAGCCTGGACTACATGGTGAGTTCTAGGACAGCCAGAGCTACATAGTGAGACTCTGTCTCAAAAAAACCAACAAAACAAAACGACACCCCCCCCCCAACACACATACACACACACATACACACACACACACACACACACACACACACACACACACACACACACACACAAAGACATTTCACCCTCAAGTTGCTAGCCCTCTCATCCTTAGGTAAGCTCTCAGAGTACCAGTGACTATAAACAGCACCTAGTCTAGCCTTTCCAGTCTGCAGCCTTCTGGTCAACCCTCAGGAATATCCACTGAGAAAACACATCCTTGAGCAGATTTCTGCCAGCTGGTGGGGAAGTGAGGTTGTGTTGCCTCTTTATTCTATCACCCCTTAGCAGACCTTCCTGAGCCCTGTCAAAATTCCCCTCACCACGTTCAGAGGGCTTAGTGTTTTCAAGTCTAACTCAACAAAATAAGATAACATTTCTTTTGATTGTAGCATTTTGGATTGTGTTTAAGAGATATCAGCAGAATGCAAACTGTTTAATAAGTAGGTCTGCGTATTAGGACTACATGTAATCTTATCTGCTGAGTGAGTGAATGGTTGGTTCATGACCTTGCCTTTCTTGGCTTTCATGGTATTTTTATCCCTGAGGCCTGAAGAGTTTATGTTGGCGCCTCCTGTGATCTCAGTGTCCAGCACCTCTGGACTTACCCTGTAAGTAAGACCAGATTCACATGGCTGCCCTTGTTCTGGAGAGCCTAAGGTTTGCTTGTTTACACTTTTCATTTGATCCACATCTTCTTACTTGAAAGACTCGGGAGAACAGCTTGTTGGCTTTGTAGCAACACCAGTGGACCTGCAGTGGTGGTTCTCCCTGCTACCCACTTGAATTCCTGAACTCCTATGACATGTAGAATAAGCTATCTTACATAGTTTTGGGCATTCGAATACTTGGTCCCCAGCTGGTGACTCTCTTTGGGTAGATTTAGGAGGTGTGACCTTGCTGGAGGAAGAATGTCCTTGGGGGGTGCTTTGTGGTTTCAAAGCCTTGCACCTTTCCCAGTTTTCTCTCTCTCTCTCTCTCTCTCTGCTTTGTGTTTTCGATTCAAGATGTGAGTCCTCAGCTTCCTGCTCCTTCCATCATGACTTGCTATCATGGAACTTCAGCCCCTATAAACTCTCTGTTTTATAGGTTGCTTTGGTCGTGGTGTCTTATGACCGTCATAGAAAAGTAACTAATACAGGTGTTGATATGAAGGAGTGGACTATTGCTGTAACACCTGGTCATGCTGGTGCCCTGTTTTGTTTTTTGAAGAGGGTATAAGACTTTGGAACTTTGAACTAGAAGAGATTGAGCACTGTAAGCAGAGTTCAGTGGGCCGTCCTAGTAGGAGCTTGGAAGCCAGTAGTGCCAAGAGCCACGCAGACTGTGGAAGCCGAGGCAAGGGGATTCAGAGGGGAACAATAGTTTTAGCAACTGGGCTAAAGACCTTTTCTGTGATGGTTTTTGCAAAAATCTGGCTACTTTCTGCCCTTGTCCTAAGAACTTACCTGAGGCTAAATTTAAAAGTAACGGACTAATTTATTTGGTGATGGAGATTTCAGGAGAGCCCAATATTGACTCTGTTATGTGATGATTAGTGATTCCTCTTAACAGGTCTTTAATGAAAAAGAGCAAATGGTACAGAAAGAAATACAAAATGTATAGTTTGGAGATAAAAAGGACACTGGCAAGTTTAATATTATAGCCAATGCTTATGTTAGAAGAGAGCTGAAATTGTTAAGGAGATCAGCATCATTAATAAGAGGCCAGATTTCCTCAAGGCAAGACCTCACCCAGCTAAGCTTCTAAGGTATGAAAGGGAGCTGAAGGCATGTTCTGTCCCTGGGAGGCACCTGCAATCAAAGGCTGCTGCTAATGTGGTTCATGGGGCCCGGGGCTTTTCCAGGGGTCAGCCCTGTGTATCCTTGTCCGTCCCTAAAAGTAAACAGCACAGCATACTGTGTGGACTGAGAGAGTTGAGAAAGTATGGTTGAGAAGGTATGCTACTTTTCATCTCTACATAGAGATAGTATGTAGGTGACCTGAAGTTACCGGTCGCTTACCATCACTGTGACCCCCAGACCGTGTCTGTTCCCCAGTAGGCAGTGCCGTCTGGCACTCAGCATCAGCTGTTGTGCAAGTAGTGTCCCCCAAGTCTACAGATGACAGAGCAGAAGGTAGACTTAGTGTCCCCCAAGTCTACAGATGACAGAGTGGAAGGTAGACTTAGTGTCCCCCAAGTCGGCAGATGACAGAGCGGAAGGTAGACTTAGTGTCCCCCAAGTCGGCAGATGACAGAGCGGAAGGTAGACTTAGTGTCCCCAAGTCTACAGATGACAGAGCGGAAGGTAGACTTAGTGTCCCCAAGTCGACAGATGACAGAGCGGAAGGTAGACTTAGTGTCCCCAAGTCTACAGATGACAGAGCGGAAGGTAGACTTAGTGTCCCCCAAGATGACAGGTGACAGAGCAGAAGGTAGACTTAGTGTCCCCCAAGTCGACAGATGACAGAGCGGAAGGTAGACTTGAGGGGCATCCTGTTTCTAATCCGGGAACGAGAGCTGGCGTGAGAGGAGCAGCCCACCAGTACAGAGGGTGGTACCCTCTCTACAGGGGAAGCCCAGAGAGAAGGCGAATCAAACCTGATAAGCTGGGGCAGCAAGAGAACCTGTGTGTCCAATTAACAACAGTCCCGGGAGCTTGAACGTGGAGGAAGAGGAGGCTGGTTGCCACTGTTTGCAGACCATGCTTCGTAGCTGATGGGACACAGAGAAGCTGTCCAGTGACTATGGGACCCGAGCACACACCTCAGAAACTGGGATTCCAGGAGCACGTATAAGCTATAAAACCCCCTACATATAACAGTCACCAACATGTTCTGAACCTGACAGGGAATGAGGGGAGGGCCTCCCCGAGGTCAGCTGGTCCATCTCCTTCCCCAACCACTTGCCTCTCATAACCCCCTTACTCCAGCTGCGATACACCCCTCACATATTCCCAGGTCCTGGTCCTGATGTAACCTTTGTGCTAACATCACACCTGCTCCTGCCACTGCCCTGGGGTTCAGGGGCACTAGGATGGAGCCGAGCTCATCACCACATCTTTGGATCTGTGTGTTGTTGAGGGCCTTACTTAAAGGTTATCCCTTTGTCTACAGACAGCATCTTGCTTTAGTTGACCGTATTTACACGAGTATAATCTCCTCGTAGCTGTTCTTAAAAAGTCATTGGTTAGTTTTAGCTGAGCTTCTTGGGGACTTTGCTCTCACGCTGGGTAATTTTGCTAAGATTTCTTCATTAACGTAAGCAGCTATTCAGAGGTCAGTACAGGGCCCACACTGACCACACTCAAATTGCCTTTTCCTTGCTGTCTCCGGCTGTAACTCCTTGGCCAGCCTTCTCAAGTGTCTCTGCCTCAGAAAGGAATGTGGTCATGTGATTGCATATCTACCTACATTCCTTATGTCACGCAGGATATCTGCCAGAGTAAAGGGATCCTGCCTGCCCCTACAGGGACTCTCTAGATATTGCTTCCCCAACATGGACGGGAGGGCCACTTCCTGCTGTGGGGACGGCCCCTGGTGAAGTTACCTGACAGTCCCACCTCAGACCTGCTGTTCTGCTGGAGCATGGAGCATCCACTCTCTGCTGTGAGATGCCCAGGTACCCTCCAGCTAAGAACTCTGCTCTAAGCCTGACCATGGCTAAGGTGGAGGCAGCGAGAGTGGTGAACAGTCCTGAAGTTCATGTACCTCCTACTGCACTCTATGTGAGTGACCTGAGATTCGGATTTAGCTCTGAGATTTCATGGCAGGTCTATGCCCTACATGCTTTTAAAGATATTCTAGGAACTGGATACAATGAGAAAATAGTCATAAAGATCAGAGAATGGGCCTTATGTGTCTCTGCTTGCCTAACATGTGTGAGTCCCTGGGCTCAAGTCCCAGATCACAAAACATGCCTCAGAAATAGATGATAAACTGTGTGTGTGTGTGTGTGTGTGTGTGTGTGTGTGTGTGTGTGTGCGCGCGCGCGCGTGCGCGCGCGCCTCCTTGTAGGTGAGCCCAGAGACTACCATGGCCCAGTTGGGAAAAGGATCCCACACTAAGTGATTCCCACCCAGACAAGCACTGTACTGCAGGGGACCAGGGTGTGAACACTAGGACAAAAGAAAACTGTTTAAATAAATAGCCAGCAGAAGTCACTGGTGTATGTGAATAACGGACATTTCATGTTGTGAATGGGGAGGTTTGGGAGCACAGGCAGGAGAGACCAAGTCCAGGTACTCTGCTGGTTGAATCAAAGCTTTGTCTGCCATCGTTTGACGGTGTTCTGTAATCCACCGCACTGCGTGGATGGGATGCCTGTGGTGTTGCCCTGACTGTGCCGAGTGCCTGCTGATGTCAGTGTGTGTGTGTGTGTGTGTGTGTTGGAGGGGGTGGGGTCAGGGAGCCATCGGTGACTGGATGGAACACACTGTATTCCAGCTGCCTTCTTGGAGCATTTAGCCATAGAGAAGGACACATGACCGCCTAGAGTGAAGAGCGGTTGGTCCTGTAGCTTGCAGCTCTCCTCCTAAAACAGGCATGACTTTTCACATGGATATGGACATATACTTCCATATATAATATATATTTTTTTCCTTTAAGAGCCTTGTTTTTATGGGTAGTATGCATGTGTACACAACTCTGCATAGTTTTCTCTTTCCACCTTCATGCGGGACCCAAGGATTGAACTTGGGTCAGACAGTCAGTCTTGTATGCCGACCCTTTTCCCCTCATAGGTTATTCCGTAACCATCTCTTCATAGGCTGTAAGTGAGGAAACAGCTCAGTGAGGCCTGAGGAGGCAGAGGCAGGAAGATTGCCAGAGGTTTGAGACTAGCTTGGGCTACATAGACCCTCTCTTAAATCATCTCTTAAATTACATAGCCCTGTCCCTGAGCAGCCAAGCCCAGTCTGTCACCAGAGCGAGCTGTGTGTTCCAGGGAGAGCTGCCGACAAAGGCAAGCAGCGGCGGGAGCTGCCTGGGGCAGGGCTCTCCAGCCTTGGCCCTGCGTGACTAACGCAGGCCTGCCCGAGTCTGCCCTGGCTGCTCTGTCCTCTATTAGGAAACCGTCCTGGTGAGGTGTGCTCTTCCTGGCCGCCCTCCCGCTGAGAAGACGTACAGTTTTGAAAGGTAAGAATGTCTCAAGGGGAAGTGTAGAGCTGGGTTCAGTGTCCAGATATACCAACTCAGTAGGGCCTAGGAAGATGTGGGGTTGTCTCCCAGTTCCCATGTCTGTGTTCACAGATGAGCCGCAATTTAGTATTCCAGGTGAAAATCTCACCCTAGTCACCCAGTTTTGGTAGCAAGTGTTTTGTCAGGATGTGACAGTGACTCACCGTGGGGCTTTGTACCAGAGGCTTCCACAGCTCAGTGTAATGGCATCTCCCAGGCAAGATACGACAGATGGGACCCACGTGCTTAGGTTCTGCTTACTGCCCCGCTGAGGACTCTTCTCCCCCCATAGCTGAGGCTTGGTGGGGTCATAGCTGGAGATATGCAGGTTCTCCCAGCCTGCCACTCAGGACCAGCCGGCAAGTGAGTCAGAGGATGGGGTCACCAGTCAAGAGCCCTCTAGAGCAGTGGTTCTCAACCTCCAACGAAGGGCCTAATGTTGTGGTGACCTCCAACCATCACATTATTTTTGTTGCTACTCCATAACTGTAATCTTGTTACTGTTATGAACCATAATGCAAATATCTGCATTTTCTGATGATCTTAGGCGACCCCTGTGAAAAGACCGTTTGAAACCCAAGGGATCGTGACTCACAGGTTAAGAACCACTGTTGTAGAGGGAACAGGACGGACAGAGCTCCCACAGAGCTGTCATGGGCCCTGGCAGTCCTCCCAGTCACAAGGCAAGGGCACAGGGTAGAAGAGTCCGCTAAAGATCTGTCTGTTTCCAAGGGTCTGCCCTCCTCCCAACCCCTGCTCTCCTTCCACTCAGATACAGTGTGAATGGCTGACCTTTGCTCTCCCTTGACCCTTGCCAGCTTGAAAAGCAGTAGACAGTAGCTCTCATAGGACTCGTCTGTCACATTCCGTAGGGGAAGTCGCAGGAATTATTCTCCCCAGGTTTCCGTGTTTTGCACAGCAGTAGTTCTCTGCCGCTTACACTAATGTGGCACTCTCTTTATTCCCAGAGTGTATGGCCCAGCAGATTCTCAGGCAACCGTGTTTGGAGATCTACGTCCCCTCCTCATATCCCTTTTGGATGGGTGAGTTCAGGTATTTCCAAGGCCAGTGCCAGAGTTCCACTGGAAGATCAGGGCCTCTCATTCCAGCCATAGGATGACTGGAGCTTCAGGGCTAAGGGCGTCCCAGGAGAGCTGGGGTTGTCCCGGCATGGCTCAGTGTCTGTCAGTGGGGCCCGTCTCTCCTGGGGCAGAGCAGAGTGATGGAGGACTAGCATCGGATGAGCTCCTGGGCTCTGAGCCGTGCTGCATCCCACCATGTTCACTGTCAGCCTGGGGGCTGCTTCCTTCACCACACGGGTCTCTTTAGAACTGTCCAGATTTGTCTTCTCTTGCTTTTACTAATTAAACTCGACAGTTTCACACAGGTGTGCATGCACGTGGACACACACACACACACACACACACACACACACACACACCTCTTGCCCCTTACTGTCCCTTGTCTTCCTCTGTTGGCACCTGCTTCCCTTAGTCTCTGTCTCATGGTTATTATGTTCTTTTGCTGTGACCCACCGAGTTTGACCAGGACCATCTATGTGACAGTAGGTTTGGCAGTAGCCAATGGAGCTGGTGGGCTCGGCATTGGGACCACGGCTGGAGACGAGGACTCAGCCTCCCCCTGAATCCATTAGTAGCCAACAGTTCAGCAGAGAGGGTGGGGCCCAGTGAGCCTCCCCCGACCCCCCCCCGCCCGCCGACTGCTGGTTAAAAGGCACAGGCTTGTGTAGGCCTGGTGTAGGCAACTGTGGCTTCTGTGACTACACGATTGTGATGGCTCTGCCATGCTCAGAAGAGAGTGGCTCACAGCCCTGCCCCCATCCCAAGCGCCTCCATTCTTTCTGGCTTCCCTCTAGGGTGTCCCCTGTGCCTTAGAGGGGGTGGCATACATGTCCCGTTTAGGGCTGAGTGTGACGACTGACTTCTCAATAGAAACTTTAAAAGCCACGAGGCTTTGGAACGATCTATTTCAAGTTCTAAGAGACTGCAAACGCCAGCCCAGACTACTTACTATGCCCTGCAAAACTGTCTGTCATCATTGAAGGAGAAAGAAAAACACTCCACAACAAAAACAGGTTAAAGGAATTTATGACCACCAAGCCAATCCTACAGAGAATCCTGGAAGGAGACCCTACTGCCAAGTAGGAGGATGAGCACACCCAGGAGGCTCCGCGTGAAGAACAAACGGTGCTTGCACAGTTGTTAGGAAAGTAGGCCTAAGACAACAGACACCACACCATAGAAGGGCCATAATTAATACACATCTTTTAATAGTGGCCTCGAATAGTAGTAACTTCAATTCCTCATCCAAAAGAAATGCAAGCTAGCTTACTGTATTAGGAGCCATGTTGTTGTTGTTGTCTACAGAAATAAACCTCACCTTCACGGATAGACAGCACCCTAGAGTAAAAGAATGGAAAAGAGTATTCCAAACTAATAGGACAAGGGAACAAGCAAGTGTTGCTATTATGTTTTCCTTTGGTTTTTCAAGGAAGGGTTTCTCCGTGTAGCCCTGGCTGTCCTGTAACTCCCTCTGTAGACCAGGCTGGCCTTGAACTCAGAGATCTGCCTGCCTCTGTCTCCTGAGTGCTGGGATTAAATGCACCCATCTGGCTAAGTGTTGCTATTCTAATACCTGACAATTAGAAGCCAAAACTAATCAGAAAAAATCAAGGTCACCGTGTGATGTCCACCAAGAGGGCATTACAGTACTAAACATACGCACCAAACTTGGTTGTACCCAACTTCATACAAATACTTCAAACAAACACTGTTAAGCATAGACCCTCAGATTAACCCCAACACAGAAACAGCAGGTGACTTCAGTAACTCACTTTTATCAGTGGATAGGTCATCCAGACCAAAAAAAAAAAAAAAAGGAAATATTAAGGTTAAATGACATCATGGACCTAAGAGGCATCTGCAGAACATTCCACCCAGGTTCTTTTTAAATTTTTAAATTTAAAATTCTTAACCACTTTAAAGACAATTGAGAACAACGGCGCCTGACTGGGGAGCTCTCTTCTTTGAGAACCATTCTTCGGGTCTTGGGAAGCCACTGGTTCCAGCAGGCCTCAGAGCCGCCGGGCAGAGACTGCATCACAACACTCAAACCCAAGACTGTGAAATTGAGGGCGTTTTGGGAAACTGAGTCTCGTAGACAAGTCTCGCCAACACTTCCCCAAGAAGACTTTCCTAGCAAAGCAGGAGCTGCCGTCACCACGCTGCTGCTTTCAGCCGGGGTGCTGTGCGGCCAGGGGCCTGGCGGTCTGCAGAGGGAGCCTGCTGTGGGACACCACATCCTCCCCACTGCCACTTGGCGACGGGCCAACCTTCCTTTCATCTGGGATGTGTTTCCTGCTTCGGCTCTGTTTTTACATCTGTCCAAAATAGGCCCTTCACCAGAAATGACAGGGAGGTTCTGGTCAGCCCTCCCTCCTCCTTTATCTAAGTGGAGTGGACATCGTGGCTAGACCACCCACCAGATGTGCCTTTCCATCTCGAGCCCAGCACACGGCATCTTTTCAAGGGCCGCGCTTCCTTCACCTCCACGTGTCTCGTGACTCAGCCCCGCGAGGAGCCTGACTGTTGGGTGCAGTCAGAGGCACCACACTTGGGACAAGCGCCTAGGACGGTGTCAGGAGGGTGGCAGAGGTGTGGGATGTGGTCTGCACTGAGTCTCTGCAGCTCTAGAAGGAAAGCGCCTGCTGGCTTAGAGACCTGGGCTGCTCTGTTCTCCTCCTCGGGGTCCCTGAGCCTGGGGACAGGGCTTCTGCTTCCTCTCTATGGCTGCAGATGTGACACAGATACCCACCTTCCGGAACACTTTCACAAAACCATTCATCAGCGAGTGCCACTGACGTGTTTAACTTGCAGGGCCAAACAGATAAGTCTGAATTGAGGTAATTAAGTCAGAATTGCCTAGGTGAGGAGTCTATGGGCTGCTGAACATCTCCAGGTGATTCCAAGAGGCCATTGGGAATGTCTGCAGTATGCATTGGGCAGAAGGACCAGGAGGCCTGCTTCCTTACAGCCAAGAAAACCCGAAAGCTTAGATATAATTTTAATTCATAAACAATTGTAAATGCTCCTTTAAATGTTTCCAGTCCTCTCGTTGATGTTTTAGTTTAAAATAAAATGGCTACAAATAAAAAATAGGAATCATCAAAAACTCTGGGCTTGTGGGAAGTAAACTGTTTTCAGGAAACAGCAAATTACAGGACCAAGGGAGCACGTGCTGCCCATCACATGGCCCTCAGTGCCCAAGTACCCACTGGGAATAAGAAGCCACAGACATTTGGATAGCGAATTATATTTTAAAAGTGACTTGTGGGCTGGTGAGGTGATTCAGTCGGTAAAGATGCTTGCTGACACTTCTGACAGTCTAAGTTTGACTCTCTAGACCCCACACGGTAGAAGGAGAGAACCAACTCCTGCATGGTATCCCGTGACCTCCACGTGTGTGCTGTGACACACAAGCGGTGTAGCAACACCCCCCCCCACACACACACAATATACAGAGTAAATAAATGAAATATGTGAAAGAGGAAAATATTTAAAAAGTGGCTGTTATGAGAGTAACCGTAGGCATCAATGCTGGATCTGTGGTCATACCTTCAAAGGAAACCGTACCATGCAAGCTTTCCATCAGTCAGGTCTGACAAGCCTGATTTCGGAAAATGAGTTTATGTAAGGCGACTGACTCTACAACCACATTGAACGTTAACAAGATGACCACTGACAGTAACCCACAGGCTGGCAGAGGGGCAAAGTGGTGGGCCCTGGCAAAGGCCATCTGAGGCCAACACAGGACCTGCTGCGGGGTATGTTGGGTGAGCTTCGCTTAATGAGAGGTTATAGGGGACTGGAGAGATGGCTCAGCGGTTAAGAACACTGACTGCTCTTCCAGAGGTCATGAGTTCAATTCCCAGCACCCACATGGCAGCTAACAACTGTCTGTAACTACAGGATCTGACACCCTCACACAGACATGCATGCAGGCAGAACACCAATGCACATAAAATAAAAATAAATAAATTTTTTTTAAAAAATGAGAGGTTATACAAGGTGGTAACATTTGTCAATGGCCTCAGACTCCGTTTATATTTTGCTGTACTAAACAGGTTTTGGATTTCAGGTACAATGTGTGCATTATGGCATATGGACAGACCGGAAGTGGGAAAAGCTACACCATGTTGGGGCCCCACTCTGAAGGTGACTCTGTACTGCTGTCAGATGCTCGTGAAGACTTGGGGATCATCCCCAGAGCAGCCGAGGAACTCTTCAGGTATACCCTGTGGTGAGGATTCGGGGCGGACTGGTGGGTACTGAGGGAGCCCTGAGAGAACGAGCCTGGACTGGAAGATGGACAGGGCTGGTGCCCCTGTCAGAGGCCACTCAACCAACCCCAGCAGCAGCTCCTCGCTTCTGGGTGTTCTGGACACATGGGCTGCACCTTCTCACCATGGGTTTACACGGGAAGTCCGTTGTTAGGATAGACGTTCCTGAGCGAGCTCTGAGTAAGACAGTTCATAGCAGCAGGGTAGACAGGGCTGTGTTTCAGGAGGGAGGCCCAGGGAGTCTGTGCTTCAGCTGTTGTAGAGGTTATATTTGTATGTTTGGCCCACCAGAGTTCCCCCTGTTCCCTTCGCACATCCCCAGAGGATACCTGCTGCTGCTGCTAATCATTTCACCAACAGAAGTTTTCCGAGAAGGAAGACACACTGTGGTCCTTGTGACCTGTCCCTGTGGCTGTCACCAGAGCCCCTTTGGGAGGCCACTTTCCTAGCTGCCCACCTCTCTGTCTACGTAGACCTGAGGGGGGACATTGCACGTCTCTAGTGGGACCACTGGCTCCTAGGGGTCGCCCCCTGCAGGCAGCAACCCCACAGAGCATCGAGGTCGGGCTCCTACCCCTGCGAGTAGTTCTGTCTCTGGGGTTCCTCTGGTGTTGCCCCTTTCATAGCCTAAACACCAGAGCCAGACGATGACGTGAGAACTCCCACCTCCGCCTCTTCAAATCAGCGTTCATTAAATATTTGTGCACATGAACAGATGTGTTTATCAACTTGCATGTACTAACTGCTTCTGGAAAAAATGTTGCAAAACCCTTGCTAAATTTCCACTGTTCATGGCTGTTCTTTCCAGGAGACGTGCCAGCCTGGGTCCCTGTGCTGCGTGCGGGGGCAGGCACTCTGCAAACCTCAGAGACGTGTAGCTTTGAGGGTGAGAGGTGGCCCCTCAGAACACGGCACCCACATGCACAGGGAGCCATGCTTTTAACTTGTTGAACAATACCAGAATTTGAGGGCACCCTTTTCCAGGGGTTGTCACAGCCAGACCCTTCCCTACATGTGGAAACAGTGCGCGTGGATTGCTTGGTGTGGGACATCTGCTGGAGGCATCTTCCTCTTCCCGGCGGGCCAAGCTAGAGTGAGCACAAGAGCAGCTTGCCTGACAAGGGATCTGTCTCAAGCTCACTCAGATGACTGACCTCAGTGACCCAGGGTGGAGGGACCCAGGCCCCTGCCCTTGCTGACCCTGGATCTGCAGATGCTCTCGGCTCCTGGAGGCTCCCCGTCTACACAGCCAGCAGTGAGGTTCCCTGATATAGGCAAGCTCTGCCCCCCCCATGGCTTGCCTCTCATCTGCAATAGTGTTCTGAAACTAAATCTTTGTAGATGGAGAAACCTGTCTTCAAAACATTCTGAGTTTTACTTTATCATATTTCCGTGAGGCACATGCTTGCTTAAAGGAGTCAGTCACTCAGCCTCACCTTGCATGTTAAGAAGCATTTACATGCAGTGGATCACATTTCTACTCACAAACTAGTTTGTGATCAGGACATCATAGGAGCCCAGAAGTATCCCAAGGCTTTGGACCCCAGGAGCTGGGAAGACCTGCTGGCTGTTAGGAAACTCAGGGAACTATCTAGAAATTAGATCCCTGCTTCACCTCACAGTGGATCACATTACTGACCTATGTTTGAGGTCCCTCATTCCTGGGAGTGCATGTTAGCTACGTTCTCAACACTGTGACAGATTGCCAGAGACAAGTTAAGGGAAGGAGGACCTATTTGGGGCCATGGTCCAGAGGGTTTAGTCTATGAGGGTGGGGCAAGATTGGTGGCTGGGACAACAAGAGCTGGTAATGTGACTTCTTCACATGGCATCCATCAGGAAGCAGGGAGCCCAGGCCAGAGCAGGGCTGTGCTATAATTCTCAAGACCTACCCCTCTTAGCCTACCTCTGCCAAACAGGCCATACCCTCCCAAACCGCCCCATCAGCTGAGGACCAACTGTTCAAACACATGAGCCTCTGGGGGACATTCTAGACCAACATGAACCTGCATCTGGCTGTGTCTGAGCTCTTCCATGGGGACAGTGACGTACTGGGTCAGAATGAACCTGACAGAGTTGGGACCCGGCGCTCCTTGCCACACTTCCTTCATTCTCAAGGACAATCATAGTTGGAGTGTGGAGAAGGTTCTCCTCTTTATTTCCTCTTCACTCTAGACCAGACTTTGAGAGCAACAGGTTCAGGGCATGTGTGAGTGACTTCCACAAACACAGGGTGGGAAGCTATCAGTTCTTCTACCCACATACGGAACTGTAACATCAGGCCTGGGTGTCAGAGAATGTTTCTCTCTCTCTCTCTCTCTCTCTCTCTCTCTCTCTCTCTCTCTCTCTCTCTCTCTCTCTCTCTCTCTGGGTTATCTTGGTTATCTGATCCTTCTGCATTAATTTCCCTTGTCATCTTTATCAACAAAAACATACTGTATTTCCCTACATGCCAAGCATTGATCAGGAACACAGAAATACATAGATGTGTGTGGTAAATTTTCTGCCATTAAAACTAAGCCCAGAATGGAGAGACCAGTGTGGCCTAGCAGGATATGTATGGGACTGAGCTGACAAGATCAAAGTGATTGAGGAGGTTAGAGAGAGGAGCCTCCACTCCCAACCACTGCCCCTCTCTGCCCACCTAGCCTTGGTACCCTCAGAAACTTCATCACAGTGCCCGCATTGTTGGAGACAGGACACGCACACCTCACCATCCAAATGCTTTGCCACTTGCCTGCTAAGGCTTCGGACTGTACTTTTTGGCAGCTGGTAGACTTTAGCCAACAACTTGTGCAGTGTTTGGGAAAGTCTTTTGGATTAACTCCTGGGTATTATTTTCTGAGTTGTGTTTTTTGACATTCAGAGACACCATCTGAGGAAGGACTGGGACAAAGCTGAGGCCATGTTCTGTGTATGCCATGCCTGTGTAGGGAAAGGGCATGACAGCCCTGGCTTACCAGAGCTTGTTGCCACTGCCAGATAAGCAGTTTGGAGATCTCTGCCGTCACCAGTGCCGAGGAGGAGCCTGTGGCTGTGGCTTTGCCCCTCATCTTTACCTGAGAATTTTCCTTTTCTGTTCATCTGCTATTTTTATTTTTTTAATTGCTTACACGAAGACAACTGTGAAAACAGACTGGAGATAAAACAACAGAGAAAGGCACCAGTTCCTCACTCTGTGCGTAACTCTGGACGGAAGTCTCAGGCTAGCTGTTTGACCTGACACATCCCTCTGGACGACCCCTCAAGTAGTGTCTGCTGCTTCAGACTTCATCCTGTTCTCAGAACAGCTGCCTGAGAAGAGGCTGTTGTCAGGGCCAGTTGGCCTCACTGTTGAGTGTCAGGGCAGCCAGGATTCCCCCAAAGACTAACAACAGTGTGATCTCAGTTCCTGAGATTCCCTCACAGCCTCAAGTGGGAGCTGGGAGACATGGGAGGGGAGGAGAAAGGCGAGCGTGGGCGGCCACTTCTGCAATGTTGGGTTTTGTTGTTTTATCCGTAAGACAGAGGTTGCTTTCTGTGAGCCTGAGGTGGTTCATAGGCAGCCTCTGGAAGGCATATGTTAGAGGCCCAAGTGGATGGAATGGTTATAAGGAAGGAGCCGTGGTCCAGTCTTCCCCTCACTAAATAGGCCTTAAAATCAACTCACCTTGGGTGGGCAAGCTGCTCAGAAGCTATGGCCTGCAGCTTCTGGGGACATCTGTGAGTGACAAAGGGCAGGTAGGCTTCTGGGCCTAAGCTGTGCTCTTCATGTAGTGAGTCCTGAATATTTATGGTAGCTGGTGACAGACAGCTCCTATGAGGTAGCTTTGTTCTCAAGACAGCTTTCACCCACGGGATTCTAGGTTTCCTTTCCCTAATGACGCTGCTGCTAGTGGAGTCTCCCCATTTTTTTTTTTTTTATAGATCATGCCTTGTGTCTCCTGGGGCTACAACTATCTGCCCTCAAGAGCCATTTTTTGTTTGTTTGTTTGTTTGTTTTGTTTTGTTTTCCGAGACAGGGTTTCTCTGTGTAGCTTTGGTCCCTGTCCTGGATCTCCATCTGTAGACCAAGCTGGCCTCAAACTCAGAGATCCACCTGGCTCTGCCTCACAAGTGCTGGGATTAAAGGTGTGCACCACCACCGCCCAGTTTCAAGAGCCCATTCTTACACTGCTTTCTGTGAGAGGCCACTGAATTTCCTTGACACCTTAATCCTTGTGTTTCTCCCAGGCTCATTTCAGAAAACCCTTCAAGAAGTCCCAAGGTTGGTGTCTCCATCGTAGAAATTTATAATAACAACATTTTTGACCTTCTGGCCAAAGACAGTTCTACAGCGATGTCCGGGTCTAAGTGCCAGACGGTGACAACCCAGGAGGGACGTTCAGAGGTACCCAAGCTGACCTGCAGGTGAGTTGCTCATGGAACCCAGTACCCACCTAAGATAGGCACTTAACCTCACAGCAGTCCACTCCCAGCCGTGTGTGGAGTGGAGCCAGTGCTACCAACCTGTGGAGCGGTTCATGGAGTGTGCTTCTTGTGTGCCACACAGATTCAGGATATTACAAGGCTAACTGCAGAGGCAGCAGAGGTCTTAACCAGCTGGAATGCTGTGAGTGTCTCACAGTCTATATGTCTATCAGAGAAAAAGCATCAAGATGCAATACCTCCAACATATATAGGCTGTCCATGTCAAAGATATCTTAATAAAGCTGTTTTAAAAACAAATTTTAAAAAGGGATGGGGGAGCTCAATGGTAGCATGTACTGACCCTGAGTTCTATATCTAATCACACACACACACACACACACACACACACACACACACACACACACACACACACTCAGTCAAGTACAAGTGTGGTTATTTACACCTGGAAATAGCAGTATTTTACAGGATGCCATAATGAATCATTTTGGAAAAGTGAGAACCATCTTATCTGCTAAATATTCTCAGCATTACACATTTTTCAAGGTGCATGCAGCTGCGCCAGGCTTGCTCACCATGGGATGCAAGATGCACCTGCCTCGCCAGCGTAGAGCTGACTAGAGGACTCTGGCTCCCTGGTGAGGATGAGGGTCAGGTTGCCCACCCTCGGGTTCACAGCAGGCGAGGTTTCCAAGCTGTGTACAGTGCTGGAAGAGCCCACAGGAAGGCAGACAGTTGGCTGTGATGTGTTTGTAGGAAGTACTGATGGGCCCCCGTCAACACGCAGCTCTGCTGATGCAAACATGCATTCGCCCCTGCCACACTGAAAAGGTAAGAGTGTAGCTTAAGTTTGGCCTCACAAATTTGATTTACTGCACAGAATAAAAACTCGGAGCCGTAAGGATGGAGCAGATTAAGAGAGTAGTAGGCACCAGGTCAGGGCCTCTGAGTGTTCCGAGTGAGCGGGAGCGGTGTCAAAGGTCAGCCAGCAGCTTGATTCCCACACGAGTGTGCTACCGTTGAGCTGATATCCTCGGCCTTCCTCACTTTTTAGATGAAGAGCGCCACTAAGTTGTGCAAGCTGGCCTTGAACTCACTTTGTAGACCAGGCTAGCCTTGAACTTGTGATCTCCCTACTGTACTTCCTGAGCGTTTGTGATTACAGGCCTGTTTCTCTAGGCCCGCCAGTCTTCTCTGTTGAGCTTGGCATGCTTAGCTCCCATGGGAGCTGTCTGTCAGCTGAGTAAGTTTAGGTTACCCTGAGCTCAGAGCACCTTTCCCTCCCCACATCAACCTGGGGGTGTCCTCTGACCCGTGTGGTCCTCTGCCAGGGCCGTCGCCAGTGCTGTGGAGTTTGTGGGGCTCATCCACAGAGGGATACAGCTCAGAGTGCAGCACCCCACCCTGGTTCACAAGAACTCTTCCAGGTCTCACTTGATTGTCACGGCAACTCTGACCACAGCTTCCTCCCTGGGCAGCACTGGTAAGTTGACACCCGTGCCCGGTCAGTTCAAGGTACAGAAGCCATTCCCGGAAAACCACCCCGGTGTCTCTCTTGGTATCTCTCAGGACCAAGTGAGCCTCGCAGTGAGGACTGGTCATCTAGAGTTCAAGGTTGCCTAGCACATAACACAAGCCCACGTGCATATGAAAGACAAGGCCCACAGTGTAAAAAGCCAGCAACATCTAGGGCAGCAGCTTTGGGGTCAGCCACCTGAGTCATTCAGAGCTTGACCATATGCGATTCACCCCAGCAGTTAATACAGCCCCTTCCTGACCTCACAGGCCAGGCTGGACAGTGCTGCTCTGGGCCTCCTCCTCACACTGCAGGAGTGCAGAGCCCTGGGCATGGCAGGTCATGCTGAAGGCCAGTGTAGACGGATAGGCTCCATCTTGTCACAGTGATGCTTGACTTCTGCAAGCGAAGAGACTGGGAAGGGCAGCATGGTCTATTCAACCTCACTAGCAACTCAGCTACAACTAGCCGCAGCCACCTCCAGGACTTGACTGTGACAGGGCGGGCAGCACCTGCCTCGTGATGAGCCCCAGATGTCTGCCAGCCCTTCCCAGACACACTGTGCACTAGACTGTCCTTTGTGTAGGGGAACAACCTGTGGGTTCTGTTTTCTTCTTTGACAAAAGAGTATTTTCTGTTCTGCACAACAAGGACAGCTTGATTAAGCTTAGAACATGTTTCTAAGAGGTTTGCTTGGGAACAGCACACAGCACGACGGATGGACACCTCAAGATGGGGACCCCTTTGCAGAGCTGGCGAGAGCTTACCGAGCAAGGACAGTGGGATTTGTTTCCAAGAGGGCAGATAACTGTGGTGTCTGAGGTTTTCATTCACACCACCGCCGCCGCCGGCACTTTCCAACAACATTATTCAGTTTTGGGGGGACAGAGCAGGCACTGGCTCAACCATCCTTGGTGTAGCATGCTTTTGTGTCCCCCCAGAGGGGTGAGGACTGTTACTCTACTTCTTAACTGTCTGTTTTTACAAGTGAATGAGAAGTCAGGTCTGACTGGTGAACTTCCAGCTCTCATACTGATGTAAGGCTAGGCAGACCCGGGTGACCTTTCTGTTTGCATTCCCCGTGCCCCAGCCCCACAGTCCAGCCAAGCTTCCCTCCAGAAGAAAGCAGGAGCAGGTAACCGGTGGACCACCTCTCCCCGGGCTTCCTCTCCGCACACTGTTCCAGTGGACTCTGCAGACCATTCCGGGCAGGTGCTGGCCAGGCTGCAGCTTGTGGACTTGGCCGGCAGTGAGTGTGCAGGTGAGCAGGGACCAGAAATCTCCCCCGGGGTGAAGGTCAGTGTCAGCAAAGGGCAACACAGTGGTGGGGGTAAACTGTGAGCTGGCACGGAAGCCCAAGTTAGACCCGTCACCTTCCGATGGCCAGAAGCTGAGCCCTTCCCTCTGTGGCCTATGCCTAGAGGAACTGCTGTCAGCAGTTAACCAGATGAGGAACTCATCCTAATGACTGCCAGGCCGGGGTACCTCTCCCGGACACTGGGCAGGTTACGTGGTACCTCCCAAGAACCATCTCTGCTTGCCTTGTCCCTGTCCCGAGCACATGCTCACAGGTGGCTGGCTTTCATATTCTCCAGCAGTGTCTGGGGTGACCGGTGTGGCACTGAAGGAGACCTCCTTCATCAACCGGAGTCTGGCCGCCCTCGCAGACGTCCTCGGAGCCCTGTCAGAGCGCTGCGACCACATCCCATATCGGAACAGCAAGCTCACCCACCTGCTCCAAGATTCCATCGGTTTGTCTTCCCGGGAGGCCCCACATCAGAGGGGACAGAGCGCCAAGCCTTAGGGAGCAGTCCTAGCCTTGCTTGTCTCTTTGCCCAAGCCACACAACCTTTGGCAAAGTTACGGCTCCTCCAGACCCCCGCCATGTTCTGTCCTCAGTGTCTTTGGGACGTCTAGTCACTACAGTTTACGCTTCCGTTAGCTAGGCTGCAGATGGGCCTGGATAGTGGTCTTCCTCATGCTCTTCTATCCAGGCTACAAAGTTCCTCGGGGGGACGGTTGTGCTCTCTTCATCGTGGCAGGCACAGTCTATGGCTGGGTCTCTAAGCCATAGGACTCCACTGAGGGATGAGTGGCCTTCGGTGGCTTCCAGTCCCGGGGCCTGTGCTGGCGTTGACCGTTTGTTTGGGAGGTTGTGATCCCTGCTCAAAGTGCAGGCAGACTTTCTCCATGCCCGTGGTCCCTGCTCAGAGTGTGGTTAGGCTTTCTCCATTCCAGTAGCTGTTTAGCACTGAGGAATGCCATTTTCACGATTTACACCTGGCATCTTTAATTTTTTTTTTTTTTAAAGGCGGTGATGCTAAGTTTCTGATGATCCTGTGTGTGTCCCCTGGGCAGAAGCACATGGCCGAGACTCTGCGGGCCCTAAAATTTGGGGCGCGAGCTCGGCAGGTTGAGCGACGACCATCCAGAAGGAGACCTCCCAGCTCCCAGATGCAGAAGCCAGGGTTGGGCCCGGCGGGGTCACCGACTCTTTTTTGAGATGTGCTTCTTGTCATTGCTTTGGGATGTGCATGCTTCAGAAATAAACAGTGTTCTCTTGGCCTCGAGGAGGCTGTTTGCTCCCTGGGCCTGGGGTGAGCCTCGTCCCAGATCCCCTGAACCTAGAATGATGGGAAAGAAACTGGCTGGAGAGGAGACGCATCCTGCATCAGGAGCATAGCTGGGCCTACATCTGGGAAGGGAGCCGGATTGTCTGCCACAGAGAGGGGGGAGAGAGAGAGGAGAGAGCGAGAGCGAGAGCGAGAGAGAGAGAGAGAGAGAGAGAGAAAAGAGGAGAGGAGAGGGAGAGAGAGAAGAAGAAGGAGAGGAGAGAGAGAAGAGGGAGGGAGGGAGGAGAGGAGAGAGGAGAGAGGAGAGAGAGAGAGAGAGAGAGAGAGAGAGAGAGAGAGAGAGAGAGAGAGAGAGAGAGAGGCTGTAAGGCAGGCTGAGCTTGTCACCTCAGGATACAGAGTGAGGTCCAGGATCTGCACATTAAGGTTCCAGAACCTGCTCCCAGCTCTGTGTCCCAGACCATTTAAAGTCCCATTCCCCCAGCTGTGTGATGGAGGTGGAAACCCAGAGGGTCAACACAGGCCGTGTGAGGCCTACAAGAGTCAGCGTAGTACTAGGGACACATGCACCAAGGACACGTGTGTTCATAGTTCAACCTCCTTAGGGAGCTGAGGTCCCAGGCTGGGCATAAGTAACAAGAAGCCCACATACAAGGGACATGGTGGCAGGCCCCCAGGCTCCTCTCTGTAGAGCTGTGAGTAGCTGGTAGAGCTCTTGGAACTTAGTCCAGCCTGAGTCCATTTCCAACATGGATGCCAGGGGCAGCAGAGGTTGGCCTCACTGTGACATGCTTGGAAGAAGGCCAGCAGATCCACTTGCTGTTGGCACTGTGTGTAGCTGCAGAGGGCACACTACCAGGAAATAAATGGTTTTAGCACCATAACTCCATTTCTTGATTCTCAGATGGTCTGGGATGTGCCTCAGCTTTACCAGGCTGGCACAGAAACCCAGACACACAGCACACAGGCCTATGGGGACACTGGCCCTGGCTACTTAAAGAGGAAGAGCCAGATGAGGGTTTTTATCTTTCCCCTGTCCTCCATTGCTCAGGTTGGCCTCTACAGAATGGGAGCCAGCAGAGCTGAGCCTGAGATGAGGGGGGAATCGGGCTGATGAGGCTGCCAGAGCGCCTGGGAAGTCCCTGGAGGGTCATCCATCAGGGCATCTAGGAGGGGCTTGCTCTGTGGCAGGGGATACAGGAGGATTGCTAAAGGAGAACAGGCCTGGGGGTTTTTGCTTAGGAGCTCAAACATCCTCATGAAGGGAACCAGGATATGGCTGGCCATCACTAGAGGCTGACCCCTGTGTCCACTGAAACTGGCTTTGCCAATAAATGGGATGCAGGTAGAGGGGTAAGAGGAAGGTAAGGCTGGAGGCAGGGTAGCTCCTTGCTCCTCCATTATCTTTAGGTCAAGATGGGTCCTGACCATGGCCAAGAGGAAGCCTCCAGGACCAGGATCTGTGAAAAGATCAATGTGTTGATTTAGGACAATACACCATCCCCTTTTCAGTACTGAAGGTCAGACATTGTGACCACAGGTCAGCTAAGGCAAAGCTTGGTCTCTGCAGACCCCAGACCTCATGTCCAGAGTGGAGCCACAGAATCAGAGCAGCATGTGTGACTGGATCTCCCCGTTCTGCTCTCAATGCCTTGCACATCTGTGCCCACCACATTGCCAGGCAAGAAACATTCACACGTTCTGAATACAGAGCGGTACATGTCCCTATGTTCCAAGGCTGGGTGACAGGAGCTTAAATGACCAGTCACTGGCTTCTGTGGACTCTAAACCCCTGTGTGGCCAGACAGGCCATCAACCCAACATATCAAGCCTGCCAGGGACTCCACATGCACCGGGGGAAGGTGCCATCAACAGGCCCTGGACACTTTGTAACTCTGACCTCTGGTTTCTGCTTCAAGGCCTGAACCTTTTGGCCTGCCTTACCCCATGTGCCTGCTGGTAACTAAGCAAGGGGACAAATGGGGTGCCGCTATGCCCAGCTTAGCAGGAGATTTCGGAGGTTCACACAGTGTAGACACCAAGAGCAGCTCAGGGCAGACACTTGAAGCCGAGGCCACAAGGAAGGTGAGCAGGTGAGGAGAGAAGAGCCACCAGCCCACAGCTCCATTCCTGGCAGCCGGAAGCCTCCATCTGCTGGTCGGGGCTTCGAGCGGACAAGGTGCAGGGGAGTTGGTAACATGTCCCTGAAAGCCAGCTGCTCCACATGGCACCTGAAGACCCAAGACTGGTGTCCCATTGTCAACCTGATTTTGAGGCCTGAAACCTTCATCGATGGTCCCAGGGTCATGCTCGTTTAGGAAAAAAAGAATGAACATGACAAATTCTGACGTGTTTCTGAAGATGGATGAAGGAAAGATTAAAAACGACCAAACCCCAACCTCTAAAAAGTGGGCAAATAAATGGGCAAATTCAGACTGCCAGTGCCTTCTGTTTTGCAGTGCTGGGACCAGACGCAGGGTCTCCTTACATGTGCTGAGCAGTGCGGCCACTGAGCTACTTCCCAACACCCTAGGTGCCAGCAACTGAGCAACGCCCTAGTCTGTGGTCCCTCTCCATGTTGCCTGCTGGGCTCTAGCTCGTCACCCCTTCATGTGACTGGAATAACTTCTGGTGTGGCAGATGCAGCCTGTTTCCAGGATGTGTCAAAGTTGCCTTTCCTCCCCAGCTTGTTACCGGGGACATAGAGGACCTTTAGGATTCCGAAACTGGAGCTGTATGATTTGGAGACCAGTTCTTTTGTGTCTAGATCCTCTGCGACCCAAATAACATGTGCTCTGGATTGTGTGTGGGGTGCAGATCACGACAGGATGTCTTCACTCTGCTATCCATTCCAGAATGGAGCGAGCCAAGGGAAGGAAGCCTGCTGCCTTACAGTGATCCATACCACATCCAGCTGGTGGCCATCTCTCACAGCTCTGAGTTAATACATCTCCATCTGAGGCCCCAGGATGAAGCCCGTCTGCTGTGGTTCCTTAGCACCACTAGTTGCCAGGAGAGTGATGATATCAAGTGGAAAGGGATAAGATCCCAGCCACACATGGCTAAAATGTCGTCCTCTGCACATTTTCAAAACTGCAACCATGTCAGCGTACTGTGGGAGCCTCAAAGCTTAGTCTCCTTTGGTGCTGGGACATTGCCCTGCCTGTCCCTTATCACGTGGTTTTTTTGAGCAGCTGACTCTATGAGACCCCAGGTTAGAGATATTCATAGAGTGAAGGCGCTCCCTTCAGAAGTTGGAACAGTGTTCTGGCTTCCACCCGCTGAGGAGGGGAGTCAGGACTTCTGTGCAGGTCTGCTCTGTTGTCCACATCACACAAGCAGCCACCATTGTCTGCACACCCCACCAGAGGTCCTTGTCCCCCTTTCCCACTGGGCACCAGGACCTATCAGCAGGCCCTTGTGCTCTAGTCCCTGTGAACACTGCGGAAACGCTCCTGCTGGGTGGCTGTAGCTGGCCACGTATGCTCCTGGGAGGGCCTCTTGAATCTGGACATCTAGCTCTACCTTGGGCCTGGCCCTGCCATGGGGCTAGCCACTGTGACAAGCCTCTCTGCATTAGGGAAATAGGGACCAGAGGGACTGTGAGCGGTGGCTTTCTCTTTCTAGCCCCACAGAGGAACACAGGAAGGAGCCTGGGGACTTTACCTCGGCCCCCACCTTTCCTTGTTTGCTTCGTTGAACCCTCTTGAGTAGAGGCATGGAGAGAGCCTGGCCTTTAATCATCCCTCCACTCCCTAAGGATCACGACCTCAGTCTGCAGCTCTGTACAATCTGGTGGTCAGAGACACTTGGCCCAGTTCCCCATGTCTGTCCACAGGCCCAGCAGATGGACAGAAATAGGAATCCTTGTGGGATCCAAGTGGCTTCTCAGGGTCAGCCAGTGGTCTTGCCTTCTTGTCTGTGAAGACGCGGGGCACTGGCCCCGACCTCCACAAAGCCCCAATGCTGCACACACGCGAAGGGTGAGCTGAACTGGCCTCCGCTGCTCCTGGGAGTATTGCAAACCACAGTCTCTGGGCCAAGGGGACAACTGAGCACAAGGCCTTCTCCCCGAGGACTGGAAGGCCCAGCTGGGCTCTCGCTGCTCTAGTCCCAAACAAAATGAACAGCAGCTGTACCAGCAGGCCGTGCTCCTGCAGGAAGGGCAGACATGCGTTTCCAGGTCCAGAGGAGGGCACACCGTGATGGTGCTGAACCCGTCACTCTCCATCCTTAGCCGTGCTACCCAGCACATACCCAGCTCTGTCTGGAGCACCTCGGTTCCACAGGTGCCCTGTGGTGAAGAAGACACTGGCAAAGCCAGAGACGTAGGCCCTGCTGAGTACGGGCTCCTGCCAGGAGCCAGCTCTGTGAGCAGCAGTATAAAGATGGAAGACAGGCTGTTTTCCTTCCTTGAGGGCACTTAGGAACCCCAGGGCCAGGTGGCCTGCTTGAGACCAGGCAAGGACATGGAGGATCAGAGTGGCCTCACCTGAGCTTGAGGGATAGGGATGCCAGTGAGGGGGAGGAACTACCCTTGCTCACACTCTCCAGGGACATATGTGGTAAGGGGAAACTGAGGCTTCCTGATTCCCCGAGACAGCTTTGTGTCACGGTAGTCACTGTCTGTCTGAATTCTTGTTCCTGAATGTGGTGGGTTTGCATGTGTGTGTGTGTGTGTGTGTGTGTGTGTGTGTGTGTGTGTGTGGTGGGGGGGGCATGCCCTGAAACCTGCCCTGCCCCATGCCTGGCACCTACAGCTGGCACAGACCTCCACTAACACTACGGTTTCTTGTTCTCAAAGATTTTTCTAATGGAAGATAGTATGCCTCTCAGTCGGGGCTCGTTGACCCCACTTTGTACCAATGGGGCACACCGGTCTTTGGAAGAGCCTGGGCCAGCCCTGGGTGCCCTCTCCTATCCACAATTCCCAGTCTGTTCTATGCCACACTGCCCAGGGGACAGAACCCTCAGTTCAAACAGCTCCCCTGTGGGAGTCACGCCTCAGCCGCCATCCCGGTTGGATGGCACAACTCCACACTCTCTGCCTGGGCCCAGGGTGCCCAGGGAGGAGAGGCCGAGATGAAGAAGTGCCGACCTACCCAGCCAGCCCGGCTTGTGCTCCACTCTGACAGATGTGGGAGTTACGAGGGGCCCAGATGTGGCCCTCACACCAGTGCTGGGCACAACGATCAAGAATTTGTGACCTGCGGTTACCTACAAGTCCCCTCTTGTCCAAATAGAGGGACATCAGGTACTTCTTTAGACCCTGGGCAGGAAAAGTCCCGAGGACTCCACGGGTAGATTAACCCACCACACTCCAGGTCTCCCAGAGCCCATGATAATGGCCCCCCCCCCCGCACCTCTTTGCCTATGGTGAGGAAGTGGAGGAGACCCTCAAACAGCCCTACACCAGTGCCTGGCAACGCCGTCATGGCCAGGTGGAGGGAGCCCCCATAGCCTGAGGAGGGGTTAGGGGTTCTTTTAAAGGGAAAGGATCCTTTGCATCCAATAGTGTCTCGTTTACATTAGCAGTGGCAGGGGATTCTGGGTGGGACTGAGCCCCACACTGCAAGAGAGGCCTCTGGGTTTGGTGCAGCACTTACAAGAAAGATATGGGACCAGGAACTACAGAGCTGTGATCTAGAAGCCTGGCCAGTGTCTCCACACTGTGCAGCCAGCTCTGGGGCGTCAGAGCTTAGGCAGGCTTTGCAGGCATAGGGCTCCCTCTAATGCCTAGGTCCCACTATGACATCTTCTCTCACAGATAAGACAAGAGCCCAGCCACTTCAGGGCTAATGTTGACTCCTGGTTCTCTCAGACACTTAGGCCCAAGAGAGACCTAGGAGCTTACAGCCCAAGACAGGAAGGACAGGGCCCACCCCTACCTCTAGGGTCAGGTCAGAGCTGGCTCCACCCCTCCTATAGGTGAGCAGGCAAAGAAGAGGCAGTTGATATGGTGGGCAGAAAGGGTCGAGGGCTAGGGACTGCCTTGCCCAGACCTGACCAAAGGCTGGTGATGCTGGATGCTACCAAGCCACCTTCAAGGCTGTCTGGCACAGACAGGGCTGCTGTGTGGCTCTTGCCTACGCCACAAAACTCCTGCAGGGGTGAATCTTCACCGGGCCAGTACAGGAAGAGGTGGTTTATGAACTTCTTGCCATTGAGAGGAGCCCTGGCCTCTTGCGGCCCCAGTAGCTCCAGCAGGGCACAGCCCCAGGTGTAGCCAGATGAGGTAGTCAGAAGGTGTCGGGAAGATGGGTGCAGACACACATCGTCCAGGCTGCGGAGGGACTGGTCACCCCTGCGGTCAGCCTCTGCCTCCCCAACCTACAGAGAGATTTAGCAGTGTGGTAGTTCTCATCCCAACTACTGGTGCTTTGGGGGCTGCTACAGTTCCAGGATCCCAGCTCTACCCAGACTGTTCTGATTCTAGCATGGCCAGCCTGCCCTGGACCTGATAGGCCACCCTGTTGGTGTGCTAAGTGCTCCTGAAACGCTTCCCTCCAGGCCACCTCGTCCTGTTTCCTTCACCACCCAGCTCTATATCCCAGCCCACCTTCGTCTCCCTGATATACTAGATACTTTAATGTCCCCCAGGCTGGGCTGTGGGCTCCTGTGTGGCTCTGGTGCATTCTAGGAATTTTTTGGAGGCTCCATGCCACAGTGTAGGGCCCCTTTGGGGTCCACACTGGCCCTAGGGGTGCTGCCCAGCTGGGGCTTCTTTCCCCATGGTTGCCTTTCTGAACGTGAAGCCTCGCTGCTTTGAGTCTTTCAGGAACGGCTCTGGATATGGTCACCACGCACCGGCCCTGGAAGCACCTGAGATTCCAAGGATGGCCATCTTTCACTTAAGCATACTTGGCCACAGACTGTGTGGGTCCCATCAGCTGAGAGCAGCCTCCACAGTGATGCTCAGAGTTATGCTTTCCAGCCATGGTAGGACCCTGACACACAGTGGAGGTAGGAGAGCCATGCACAGGGTCTGTTGTCCGTGGGGCTCTTGGAAGGGCATCTCCTCGTTTTTAAGTCAGTCCTTCAGAGTAGAGCCTCTAGCTGAGAGCCTCAGGGTGCTTTGGGAGGGTGTGAGCTCCTCTATTAAACAAGCTGGCTCTACTCCAGGCCTGGACTCTGCTCTGACAGCCCTCTCAGGCTCTCTCCTCCCAGTTTCTAGCTCTGCCTAACTCTCTGTGGGTCCAGTGTCACACTTGCTGGTCATCCATATCCTGATCTCCTCTTTTTCCCAGGGGATGTTTTGCAGGCGCCTGCATGCCAGTCCAGGAACATGGACCCCACATCGTCCTCTGCCTAGGTTTTATGGGGCCTCTGGTTTAGTCTCTCTGGTACCTTAGGGTAGTGGGAACTCAAGGTCTTAGGCCCCGGGGGCACTGATAGTAGCCCTTTAGAACCCGCATGAGAGGTCAGTGAAAGGTGGAAGTATGTGTCCAGCCTCTTGAGGGCTCCACACGGCCCTGGACCTGGTGTGCCGCTCAGCAAGCCTGCTCACTTAGGCTCTGAGGCTGGAGCACAGTCACTGCCAAACCCACTCTTCCCAAGAGCCTGACTCTACCTCCTGGGCTGCCTATGGAGGGCCTCTCCAGGGTGCAGAGGACCCAGTGTGGAAATCTAGGTGGGTAGAGGGCAGGAGCCATGAGGAGACCTTACCTGGGGCATGGTCTCTGCTTTCTGGGCCCGATGTCCTTATCAGCATGATTCACACTCCTGTGAAGGGCTCTGGAGAGCTGCTGAGAAGAGGTAGAGGAAGAGAAGGAGGATGAGGATGAGGATGAGGAGAGTGAGCAGAACCAAGAAGAGAACACTGCCCATACTCACTGTTGTGGCCCATGCTGCCCTGGGCTCTTTCCTGCCATAACTCTGAAGTAGGGATCAAGTGCTCCTCCTCACAGGACTGTCTGAGATGAGGCCATCTGCATGTATGGACTGTCAGCAAGAAAGGCACAAGCTGTCTGTGACTTCACACACACAGGAGCACAGAGTCCCAGATGAGCCCATGGTGTCTGGGCTCCATCTGACATGTGACATCATGTCCTCCCCAGAGTGGCTCCAGTCAGCATTAGGAGAGGCAGAGATTGCTGTTCATGGAAGCTGGGAATGGCGCCTTCTCAGTGCCCATCTATACTGAGGCCAGGGAGCAGCCAGTGGCTCACACTTATATGATTTCATACTTGGGCCCTTCTGCTGGCCTGTAGCCTCTGGAGTCTGGACTCAACTTCAGAGACCAAGGCCAGCTGCCCTTTGCCTGGACAAGACTCTGAGCATGTGACTTCAGACAGTGTTAGTGACAGATCTGCCTGACCCTGAGTGGCCATTTTAGCCTGCACCCAGGGAGTCAGATGAGCATGGGTCAGCTCGGGCTCTTTGTTACCTGGTCCTATAGCTCACCTCTGCTGTTGGCGAAGGTGTCCTGGCTGCTGAAGCTGCTCCAGGAACTACTGGATGGCGTCTTCCCACAGAGCCTCTCGGTCCCTGTGGGCTCATCCACAGACACCTCACACTCCCCGTGCTGGAAGTTGGGCTTGATGCATGCAGGGTGGGAGCTGCCACGGCTTCTGGAGCGCAGTGAGAGGAGGGAATATCTGCTGCTCATATCGTCCTCATCGCCCAGGCATTTCCTGCTGTGTGGGTCCAGGTCCAGCTCCAGGGGGTCACTGATGTAGGATTCCCGGTAGCCTTTCTTCTCTGTAGAAAACAACACAGGAGCTGATGTTAGAGGAAGATGAAGTGCCTCCTGAATTCCTGTAGCCAGTGCTGGGCAGAGTCCCACAACCTGCTGATGCATCAGAGCCTAGGTATGTGCAGCAAAGCATCACCCTGTGGTGTGTGTGTGTGTGTGTGTGTGTGTGTGTGTGTGTGTGTGTGTGAACCCTGCATGCCCATGGTGACAGCCAGGCAATCATGAATGGAACTTGTCACCAGCAGCCTCCCAGCAGCCTCTTGTGATGGTTCTTCAGGCTGTGACACCTTGTCTCTTAGCCACAGATCCATGCTGAGCAGACCTGGTGCCCTGTCACCCAGGGCAGAACTAGTTGAAAACAGACCGTATCTGCTGGTTCTGAGGATGCACTGATATGGGATATGCACCCAGCATCCTCACGGGCCTTGTGGAGGCCCAAATTACTCAGGGTCCGAGAATCTGAGCTTGCTTTACGCAGCAGGACTGCATAAGGGGATGATTTGCCCATGGGCATGGTTACCAGGTGTTTGGAAGGGTCTACACTTGGCTGTGCAGTGTGCTTTGATCTCGAAAGGGGAAGGTCTTTTGCCCCGCCCCTTGGCATGGTTATAAAAAGCCCTTTTGAATAAACGTCTGGGCCATTGGGTAGTGATCCAGGTCCTCCCGAAGCCATCCTGTGTTTCTGTTGTTCTCCTCTTCCCTATCATTGTATCTAATATTTTGTTAGCCCTCTCTCCTCCTTATAGGAGTCCTGAAAAAGGTGGGGGCTGGCCTCCCACAGATGGTGTCCTGAACAGGGCCATAGGTTCAGGGAACCCCAGGACCTGCCACCTAACACAGGCACAGAGACCCACTCATTCAGGACTCACAAATATGTTCAGATACACTTCTCTCTCTCTCTCTCTCTCTCTCTCTCTCTCTCTCTCTCTCTCTCTCTCTCTCTCTCTCCCTCTCTCCCCCCCCCCTCTCTCTTTCCTGCCTTTGCATTGGGGCTTCAGTGTGAGGCAAGGCAGGTCTCCTCTTAGTGGAGACTTGGAAAAGGAGAGAACACCGGGACTTTGGGCAGCACCAAGCTGGCCTCCCTTCAGGCTGTGTCTCTGGCTCTAAGGATGTGAGGAATAAGACCCTGTAGAATCATGTGCGGAGTGAAGTGAGGGATGGATCATCTTCACTTTTCATCCAAACACGGGAGTGGCGGGGGGGGGGGGGGGGAGATAGGAGATGATGACTACCAGCAATGATGAATGTAACAGAAGGTACGGCCTGGCTGCCGAGCCCAGAACAGTCAGCCAGCCTTGTGAGAGGGGTCTCAAGGACTGATTCGCTGTATCTCAGGCCCTGGAGAAGATGTGTGGCCGTCCGCTAGGTGCCGCCCAGACCCAGGTGGATAGCATACCCACCTTCTGCCTCCTCCAGCCGTTGTAACCACCACAGCACGGGCTGCAAGCTGAGGTGGAGCTGGTGGGTCGTGCGAAGCAGTTGCAGCAGGTAGCGGGAGCGCCAGGCGTAGCCCGTGTAGAACAGCAGCTTCTGGGTTGCCCACAGTCCTTCTGGCCGGATTTCCAGCTTCTTCCCCTGGACAGACAGGAAGGACAATGTGACTTTACAGTCCAGGAAACTGCCCCAGCGGCAGGAGAGAAGTACTTTATGTCAGCCATAAGCCCCGACTGTGCCCTGGCCCACCAGTGTAGAGAGCTGGTGTCCCTGTAGAAACAGGTCTCTGGTCATTGTGACTCAGTCCCATCTGTCCCCAGCCTTGAGAAGGTAGAAGGATCCTGGGACAACACTCCTATGTAGGACCTCCCTGTGCACACGTCTTAAACCTAGGATTCACAGGGAACCCTGGTCACTGTCCAGAGCCAGCCTGCTCTCCAGTGGAGATAGCTTTGTGAATAAGTAAGAAGGACAGGAGCTGCGAGATAAGTGCGTCTCTAAGGTACCATGTTCTCTCTCTTTGTTCCTGAGTGGGAGCGCAGAAATTGGTGGTGGCCAGAGCTATACATCTCTCAGAGGCTTAATACCACTGTGGCTAGGCCGCCAGAAATTGCCATGAGGACCAATAGGACTGGGAGATGCCTGGAGGTGGGGAGAGGCCGTAGGGAGTTCCTGACCCCATCCTGAGGATGAAGCTGCAGGTTCTCTGTTCTTAGGGCTCCTGGGTGTTGTGGATGCTCCCCCACTTCAGACACCCACCAGAAATGTCACCTTCGAAATATGTGACCAGGGGAAGTCAAAGAGCAGCCGTGGAGCGTGGTCTGCCTCCTGAAAGACAGTAGCAGAGGAATGTGGGAACCAGAGCACAGGCCGGGGCAGCAGAAGATGGGGGAGGGGAGAGAAGGGGAAGGACCCTCACCCGATAGATGAGCACTCCGTTCAGAGTGAGTCCCAGGAGGATGGAAGGGTGATCGTCCTTCTTTTCCTGAAAGGACACAGGTCAGCGGTTAAGGCTGTGGCCCTGGGGCAGGTGGAAGGAGGTCCGTCCAACAGGCTAGAGGCTCCACAAACCAGGAACTCTGTTTAGGCTCCTCTTGTTGCCTTACATAAGCCCAGGCCACCCTGCAGCCCAACCAGGGCACATGTGTGGAATGCTCCCATAGATATTTGAACTTTGTGAACCTCATAGACAAAAGTTCCACCCTTGGTGCCCCCTGTGGGAGGCTGTCCCTGAGAACAGAGGCCATGCTGTGCTCAGTGCAAGAGGGGCAGGCAGAGTGGTCAGGCAAAACAGCCCACTGTTAGACCAGACCAGTCATAACAGAGGCTGAGCAAGCTGACAGAACTCAAACACCAGAGAAACCCGGCATGTCACCTCCAGGACAGCTACCAAGGAACCCTCCAACTCATCACATGCCAACCAGGTCCTAAGGACAGTCCTGCCTACTCTACCCCGGAGTCTTAGTCACACCAACAGCCATGGGAATATACCCACCCCTGCCCTGGGTTCCTCCCACCCCCTGACACCATGGGGTCAACCTTGTACAGCCTGAAGAAGTGGACAGGAACATCCTCAAGTCGGCAGGCATCCCTGATGAAGCGTAGCGTGGCCTCCTTGGGACTCAGGCCCCGCTGTTCACGGTGCATGGCAGGCACATGCCTGAGGATGTAATCAGCTCCCCTGTTGTTGATAATCTGAGGACAGAGCCCCCAGCTAGCTCAGACCCCAGCCTGCCCTCTCTCTGTGCTGACACCCTCCACCACCCTTCAAGTCAGAGCCAGCTTCCCAGCTAGAGCCCACGTTCAGCAGAGTGAGTTGGACCTTTTGCCTTAGCCTCAGATCCAAAGGTGAGGATGCGATGCCCCTAAATCTTTGGTCCTGACCCCCTCTCTTATGTCACCCAGGTGCCCACAAGGACCACAGAAACAGCCCTCCTTAGAAGTTTGTGAAGGTTCCTTTATCCCCAAAGCTACGGCTCTTGGGAAAACTCTCCAATGAGGAAACCATGGCTGAAATCAAAGGGTTGAGGTTCCAATGAGGGGCAGAAGTGTGTGGGGGCTGAGGGAAGCTTTCAGCAAGGCTGCCTGGCATTGGAGACAGCTCTGCAAGGCAGATAGGTGAAGCCTAAGGCACAGAGGACGGAAAAGGAGAAGGGTGGGGGTGGGGCAATGGGGGAGAATGTGGGCGGGGTCCACAGTCCGCAGGACCATTTGCCCATCATGGCAGCCAAGCTAGGATTTTACACACAGAGGAGAAGTACCCCTTGCTCAAGGCCTCTCCTTCTAGGATGTAGGTGAGAGGAAACTGAGGCACAGAGAGGCCGAGGTCCTTGGGTTTGTTTGTCTTCGCAGAGTCTGGGTGGGTGACACTGCGGCTGTTGAGATAGCTGACTTACGTAGGACTAAGGCAGAGCCTGCTCTGGCCATGGTTCCTACACCTCGCTGCCAGCCTGTGCAGTGTTATTGTTGGATAGGTGAGCATCCTTGCACTTGGGCCTCTCCGTTTCCATGCCCTTGCCCCTCCCTAGCCCCTCATTGTCCCCTTATTCATAGATTCCAGAGTTTTCTCTTGGTGAGCAGACATCACCGCCCCCCATCCCCACCCGGCCCCAAGGAGGGCACCACACAGCCCTCCTTACCCACTGTGGGAAGTAGGCGTGTGGCTCGAAGTACTTGCCCACATGGACCGACTCCTGGTGGTCTCCCAGGTCAGCCTGTAACCCACAGGCAGCCAGCAGAAAGTAGGCCTCCTCCCTGTGCGGGCACCTGGACCTCAGGACCTGCTCCTTCAGGTGGCAGTAGTACAGGTGCCGGGCCGTCTTGTCACTGGAAGGCAGAGGGGCGGAGGGCTCAGGAAGAGTGGATCCCCCATTGAGGCCAGGACGGCACCCCCTGCCCCACCCCACCCCACCCCACCCTCCCCCGCCCTTCCCAGGCCTGGCTTCCTGGTCCGCAGGCCTCTGAGGACTGCTGGTCCACTTCCTAGTGAGACAGGGATGAAGTCAGGGACTTGAAGCAGGGATGAGGTCTGTCCCTACGGGTGTAGCCCTCCGGCAGCTGGGATCCAGGAACAAGTGGGGCCATTTGAGAGGGCTCCTGAATAAGGGCACAGGGGCAAACCCATGCCACAGACTTGCCTCCCAGCCAGCCAGTCTGCCTGCCAGTACCGTCGACCAACTCAAAGCAGTACATACCTCCTGCGAACCTCGCCTGCATCTGCTAATATAGCAAGCAGCCTGGCTGCTCACCACAGTACAGGCAACCGTGCAGCAGCCTCCATCGTGTTTTTCCCTGCTGAGATGTCTCTAGAACTTTCCACAAAGCCATGTGCTCTCACACTCTAGAACATTCTTCAGCTAGCTACACGCGCCCTCGTTCCCTAGAGCCTTCTGTAGTCACATACCTCGGACTCCAGAATCTCCCACACCCTCATTCACTGATTCTGGTGCCAACACCAGATTTGCACTTGCCAAAGGGCATCCTAAGGACACCCAAGCCCCGCTGGTAGGTTCCCAGAGTTCTGCTTGGAGAATATCTAGTTCTTTGATGGTCCCTGAAGAGTTCGCTGCTTCCTGTCATCAGGTACCGAGGCAGCCCATTGATCGGAAAGCAAGAGTCTTCCGGTTCTGTACTCACCCTTCCCAGGAACCTCCCTGCCCAAGCGGACCTGGGGACACCTGGCAGGAAACACAGCTCCCATTTAAAGCTAACCCCCGAGAGTCACTTCAGCCACCAGATGGAGACACGTGCCTCAGCGAGCAGAGATCACATCCTTGCGATGGAACCTCTCTTTGTCTGAGCTCGCTGGAAGGCATTTGCCCATCTTGCGGCTTGTGTTTCCCCTCCGGGCAGTGCAGTTACCTGATCGCCCTCCCACTTTCCACGTAGAACTGCACTCTGAAGAAGGTGATGAAGGGCCCCCTGGATACCTTATCCCTCTGTCAGAAGAGTAAAGAAAAAAGGCAGGAACCCCAGTGAGGCATGCATGGGGTCGGGGGTCGGGGAGGCTTCCACAGGCCTGCCTGGGGACATCTCACACTCGAGTCTTATATTGTTTTGTCTTATTTTTTCCTTAAAGGGGAAAAACCCAAGTGGGATGTCGTCAAAGGCAGCTGCAAGCATCCCACTGAGGGCACAGGACTGGTGATCCCCCCACCCTCTGAGGCTGTAATTGGCAGGCCTTGAGGACAGTGCAAGTATGCCAGAGGACAACTCTCGACAAACAGGTGACCATGGCAGTGACAAAGAGTGGGCCTGACCCAGCACCTGCCCATCCCAAACCCAGGAGAACCTCCTAGTCCCTGGCCACAGTGACGACCCAGCACCTGCCCATCCCAAACCCAGGAGAACCTCCTAGTCCCTGGCCACAGTGATGACCCAGCACCTGCCCATCCCAAACCCAGGAGAACCTCCTAGTCCCTGGCCACAGTGATGACCCAGCACCTGCCCATCCCAAACCCAGGAGAACCTCCTAGTCCCTGGCCACAGTGATGCCCCAGCACCTGCCCATCCCAAACCCAGGAGAACCTCCTAGTCCCTGGCCACAGTGATGACCCAGCACCTGCCCATCCCAAACCCAGGAGAACCTCCTAGCCCCTGGTCACAGTGACGGCCCTGGTTCTTTCCTCTGTCCTATGCTTACTTTGTGCGTTTCCGTCTTCCAGTCCCGAGAGAAGTATTTACTGAGTTTTCGCTTAAAATCCAGGAACACATACTCATTGTCTAGAAAAGAGAAGTCCAGGGCAGAGAAGACACTCTCATTCTTCCCGGGAATCCCATCGGGCAAGAGCCGAGCCCGGCTGGAGCAAGTCCGTCTGTTGACGTAGAGCTTTGCGCCCAGCTGGACTGACGCATCTGCCTCAGAGTTTGAGCACAAGATACTGTGGGTAAGACATGACCGTCTCAGACTGTGGCTATGGCGAGCATCTTCCCAGGGCACGGGCTGGTTCTCACTGCGAGGAGAGCATGCTGACCATGTCTGCAGACCTAATCTGCAGGGCTTCCTGTGACCTGTCACCGAAACTGACCAGTGTCAGCGACCCATGCCACCCTTGCTAGCGGGGCTGCTCTGAGAAGGGGGTTCCTGGAGATGCTTTTTGCTAAAGCAAGCTTTCCTATGCTTCTGGAGAAGACCATGGTCCCTTTCCTGTCTAAGCTGGAGAAGCATCAACAGGTGCCCTAGAGGAGAACGTAGAGCCTCGGGGGCTTCCCTTTGTCATTCTCACAGACTCGGTACCCAGAACTGAGGTGACTGTCCCTAGAGTAGACTCAAGAGAGAGGGGACCGTCTGGGAGGCACCGAGAAGCAGGTGCCCTGGCATTGTGGATCTGGTGAGGGATGCATGGTCAGGTCCAGAGTCACGGTTTGCCATTATCCGGCTAGCCACATTTGGTGGTCATCCACTACCACATCCCAGCTCAGGGATGCCTGGCACACACCTGGCTGGGGCTGGTAGAGCCAAAGGCTAGCAGGACACCTGATCCGTGGTCCTGGCACTGGGGGCAACAGCTACCCACATCGGCAGGAGGCTGGGGGATTAGAAAATGTACAGACAGCAACCACAGGTCAAGACAAAAGAGAGCGCCCACCCTGGAAAGCTGCCTTTCAGAACAAGGGGACTACCAGTTTTTGCCCAGCCAGCCTTTCCCACATCCAGAAAGTCAGAGTTCTGAATGAATTCTCAGACTCACCGGCAATCAGCACTGTTCCTGCTGTGGGACTAATCCTGTGACCCCCCCCCCGGCCCGGGGCCTCAGTGGGTCTGGCCGGAGATGAGGCTTCATGAAGGAGACAAGCTGTAGGGAATCCAAAGGATAAGCACCCCTCCAAACTTGGACTCAGACAGGGAAAGACAGACACAGAGAGACAATGGGGAGGCACAGAGAGGCCACAAAGGATCCGGCTGTTATCACCTTGACCTCAGACTTCCAGTCCCCAAGACCTCGGGTCACAAATGTATGTGGTGCGCCAATTAGAACAGTGTTCATCCACTGCCTGGGGGCTCTCCGGAAGTGTTAGGCCTGACTCCATGCCTTTCCTGTGTCCTCAGGGTCCAGCCACTCTAGCTCCAAGGCCCTGTGCCCCAACACAAACTGTCCACACCTTGGGCTTTGATAGGACCCAGGACTCTGACCAGATAACTTTCTTATCTGGTCTGCCTGACCTTCCTGTGTTCAAGAAGCAAACTCCTCAGTGTGAAGGAGTTCTCCCTTGGGCAGGAGAATGTGCTGGAAGATGAGTCAGGGTTGAGAAGAAAGGAGCTATCCACCAGGAAAAGACACTGGATGTCACTAGGAGGCAGAGGCTGGTTGGCTGCACACTGTACGGTGTGGACTACCAACCTGGAAAAGAGGCAGAAAATGGACCCGAGCTTCCAGGGTGGGGAGAGGGGTGGGGAGACGGAGCCCAGGAGCTTGTACGGTGACTCTGCCAGGCGATACTGTGGGTTTTCTCAAACCCAGGAGCGAGCCTCATGTCAACCACGGACTCTAGGTGACACTGCTGGGTCCCTGTAAGCTCAGGGACTATGAAAAATCTCCTGTCTTCTAGAGAATGTGGTTAGGGTAAGTGGAGGAACATGAGGTATTTTATACTTTCTGTTCAGTTTTGCTATGAAGCTAAAGGTTTTCTAAAAAACAGAGTCCTAGGGCTGGGGATGTAGCTTCTTCGTGGTAGAGTACTTGCCTCTCTTACGTAAGGCCCTCAGTTCAATCCCTGGAACTGCCAAAATACAATCTTGTCTGCCTCCGAGTGGCTTGAGCAGTGTGGACAGTGGTCCCCAGGGGGACTCTGGCCCAGAGGTCCATGATTCAGCGAAGGAAAGGCCTGCAGCTTCCTCCCACTCCCAATATCCCAGCATCAGGAGAGGATCAATCTCTTTAAATCAGAGCCGGTTGCTGGGGCAGCCCCATGAGGTCATTGGGATTCTACACATCCCAGGCAAGCAGGGTCTGCTACATACCCAGGGCTGTGTCCCTGTGGGAGAACTGTTTCTCTTGCAGGTCCCTTGGACATGGCAGGCTGAGTACAGGCTCTATGTACAGCCTGACCCAGGAATGTGGCCACATTCCAGATTTAATAAAATGTCTAGCTGACTGCTTGCTGTGGCCTGGGGCCCCTGTGGAGGGGAAAGGGCTGGGCCCTGTAGCCAGCAGCTCCCCCAAGGCAAGGGCTGACCCTGCCGTCAACATCACCCTGCAGCCCAGACAGAAACCGGGAGGCATCATCACCCTTGACAGCCGCCCTCCTGGCTGGAGGCACTGTGGGGCCCTCCATAGAACTCCAGGAGGCCACGTGAACTCCTTAGCATGCTTAGCTCCTGAAATGAGGAGCCTGGGATGGGCAGGCTGAGAAAGAGAAAGTATCCGGCGGACCAGGGAAGAGGAGATGAGCAGGAGGGTGGCAGGAGTAGACACTAGGGGTGGGCAGATGGAGACCTCATCCATGCAGGGAGGTTGCCTGGCTACGGACCTGTGGAATTTTTATCCCGAGAAGATGCCCCCAGACTAGCCTCAGGTGCAGTAAGAGAAATCCTGGTAGCAACACTAGGGGAGACAGAGCCTCCTGAGACCAGCACGTGTCTCAGGATCAACACTGGCATTGAAATCCACTCCACATAGGAATGGTAGTTAGTGTGCTGAGCATGGGTGTGTCTATGTGGTTAGGCCACCTGTCGGATAGCCCTCCCTAGTTGGATAGTTTTCATCCAGGCTCCCGAAGACTTAGAGACCCTAGGCAGGCCCATGACTTTTGGGCTCTAGCTGCAGCATTGGTATCCTGCCTGTCGACTCCAGACTTGATGGTCTCAGTCTCCTGAGCCCCATCACCTCCCTCTGACCCCCCTCACCTCATATAAACAAATGTTTCTTCTGACTGTATCTCTGTAGGACCCTGTGCAAACACAGACTTATCTTCACGAGGGGTGTATTGCTATAGAAAAGAGAAGGAACCAGCTGTATTCCCTGGTTCCAACTACAGGTTCCCCAAGCCAAATGGGGTAATATCCACCCCAGAAGCCTTCCCAATCTCGCCACAGTGAGAATCACCCTCTTAGCCTGAGGCATGTGTACCTGGGCACAAAGCAAAGGCCTGTTGAATGGGTAAAGTGTCCAGGTCTCCTCCCTTCTCCTCTTAACGTTGATACTTAGTATGAAGGGAAAGACTGCTCAAAGCCAGTTCCAAGTAGATGGAGAAGCCAGACATAAGCCTGTCTTCAGAAGTTCCAAGGAGAACGGCACAACTCTGTCTTTCTCTTCTTACCCTGCCCCAAGCCCTTGCAAGTAGAGGGCTCATACCTTGCTTGTCTTTTTTTTTTTTTTTTTCTCCCCTGAGGCATCACCACAAATTCCAGGATGCCAGAATCTCATGATCCTCCTGCTCTGGGCCCCAGGTCCTGGGATCACATGCCTCACCACCATGCCTAGTCACCCTTTGCTGTTTGCTCCATATCTCTGTCTCAAATGTGTGCCCAAGTTATAGACCATGAAATAACTAAAGCAAGGAATTCTAGGTCATGCTAATAAGAGCCCAAGTCTCCACAGCAAGGGCTCTGGGGACATGTTAGAAGGGCGTCTATCAGTTCAGAACTTGATCGGAAGGAGCGGCATGTTCAGCTCAGCTGGCAGCCTTCTGCTCCCTTCAGGTCCCCAAGTGAGCCCAGAGCATGTCACCCTTGTTCCGAGAGAATCCTTAGTTCAGCTCAGAGGAAGGGAACCACAAGTTCTCTCCTTGCCCATGTCCTGACACTTGTTCCCTGAGTTGGTGACACATCTGGCATGGGTGGAGATGGATGGTAAGGCTGGCTGGCAGGAGTTGAACCCCTCCCGTGAGGCATGTTCCCTGCTGGGAGAAGGCGCAGTCTGAGGGATCATTCACTCCCAGTCCCAGCAAAGCCCCACTGTGTGCCCCCTGGCTTCCTCAGCTGGGGCTACTCCACCTTGCAGGCCCTTCCAGGCCCCTCAACTAGAATAGACCTGGACTTACAACCCATGGCCCCTTACAACCCATGGCCCCTGAGACTGCTCCCTGATTACCCAAGTCCATTTCCTAGGCGTGGCTGCCCAGCTGTCAAAGTCCTAATGTGTGGACAGCTCCTGGTAATGACGTTGAACCTCAGCTAAGAAGACAAAGGTCACAGAACACATGCGCTGGTCTCGGTCCTACCATGGGGCTTTGGCCTTGCACGCTAGATACCAGTTCCCTGTAGTAACTTGGCATCACATGATCCCAGCCTAATGAACCCTTGGCTTTGAAGTGAATCTCCAGGGAAACTGAATTCTGGGGTTCTCAGGGAGACGCGCCCCACCTCTCCCCGACAGTGCCCCACTGACTAGCACAGGGCTACCCACCGCAGTTGCTGGAGTCTCCTTCTGTGGGGACTCTACCCAGCACTCCCTAGGGCTTCACCCTCATCCCCTTCACCGTTCCACCTGCTGTTCTAGGCTCTTCAGGACCCAAGGGCACCAGGCCTCGGGGACCTGCAGGCAGGACATAGGACAAGTCCCAGCTGTCTTCTCTAGAGCAGCACCCTGGAAAGACCTTTAGGCCAAGGATCATCTCCCCTAAGAGGAGCTTCACAGCCCGTGGCCGTCACATCCCACGGGAAAGGGAGCTTGGCGACTTTTCTGCACCAATAAAAATAGCAGTGTCGCCGTGCGGTGGTGGCACATGCCTTTAATCCCAGCACTCGGGAGGCAGAGGCAGGCAGATCTCTGTGAGTTCGAGGCCAGCCTGGTCTACAGAGTGAGTTCCAGGAGAGGCGCAAAGCTACACAGACAAACCCTGTCTCGGAAAACCAAAAAGAAAAAGGAAAAAAAGCAGTGTCAGTGCAGAGACTGGAATACAGAGAACAGGACCCAGCAGGCAGATCTGCATAGAGCTGCTTCCACAGAGAGTGTGATGTAGTCGGGGGATGCCGCCCCCTGCTCAGACACACCGCTTCCATACTGCCTTCCATGGCCAGCTCCTGGCCAGGCCTGCCCAAGCTCCCCACTTCCCCCTGCCCCTTCTCTGCTGGGTTGGAGTTCCTTGGTCTCCTGTCCAACTCGGTTCTTACATTCATGAGCATGTGAGTGTACAGGTGGGCGGGGTGAACACATGTGTAAGCGTGAGTGAGTGTGCCTGCGTGTTGATGTATGGACATGCACTATGTGCATAATTATACACATACATTCAGCAGGCAAGCATGGGTATGTGTGTTTGAATGTGTATGGTGACTGTGTGTGAATGAACGTGTGAGGGAGTACGCGGTTGAACTGTATGTGTGTGAGAAGATGTGGTATGCATATATGTGTGATGGGTGCTTGTGTTATGTGTGTGGTCTATATTTATGTGCACATTTGTGATGCGTGAGTTTGTGTGTGTGTGTGTACACATATGCTCTATACTTGTGTGAGTGGTGTATATGTACAAGTATTTGTACTTGTGTGTACATAATCTGGACATGATGGCCCAGCTGCCTGTTAGCCTTATTGGTAGATCTGTGGGCAGGGTCTGTGGCAAGGCAGAAACACCTGAATTCCAAGGGTCCCCCTTTCTTGCCCCTGGGCAGCCTGTGCTGGGGTTGCCAAGCAATGCTTACTTCTGATTATGCTGAGGCCAAAAAAGTGGGCTTCTCGAATGTGTGCCATATCACACACCATCTGGAAGAGCTCCTGTCCTGTGGCTGTGACCTGGAATAGAGGAAGGGCTTAAGTCACACGCAGAACTTCCCCATAAGACCCCTGGATGGCAGGGATACTGGGTCAGAGGGGAGTAGTGTCATCTGCTCAGGCAGGGGATGGAGGCAGGGACCATGGCCTGGGCCCCTCAGTTGTTTCCAAAGCACAAATTTAAACATTGCTCCCCAGAAGAACAGCCTCGGGAGTGGACCTTGTCGTAGCATTTGCTGGCTTCCAGGTAAAGGTAGCATGCAGCTAGCGCACCCCTGTCCCTGGGGGCTGAAGAGGGATGGCCTGGATCACAGGGTGGTGGCACACGCCTTTAATCCCAGCACTTGGGAGGCAGAGCCAGGCGGATCTCTGTGAACTTGAGGCCAGCCTGGGCTACCAAGTGAGTTCCAGGACAGGCGCAAAGTTACACAGAGAAATTCTGTCTCGAAACCCCCCCCCCCAAAAAAAAAGAGTGAAGGAAAGCTAGGTAAGAAACCACGTGGCCTAGGGAGGAGGGTGTGCCCGTGAGAGCTGCATCCTTCCTGACAGTGAAGATGACTCAGAGAGCAGACTCAAGAAGGCAGCAGCTAGAGATCTGTCAGAGTGTGGCAGGGACAAAGGGCAAGAGGATGGAAAGTCACGCGCAGAACCCTCTGGGGCCACCATGTTCTCTCATATGTGGTCACCATCCTGGAGAATGGGAGACACAGGGTACTTAGAGGCGCAGGTCCCACATAATAAACTCAGCCTGCGGAAGCTCCAGACACCATGAGGGACCGGGAAGCCCGTGACACTGGATACGGAGCGGGCACCAAGCAGCCCAGCACCCTGTTAGATGTTAGACTCCAGGTGAATGGTCAGGTTGGTGCTTACTATGCTACAGTGGGTACTTCGTCGTGAAGTGGAGGTCCCATGCACTCTTGTACCTGGAGCTTCTGATACACGCCCCTGTTATCACTGTTCCCTCTAGACACACAGCCTCTGTGGTCCACCCCCACCACCCTCTGGACACACGGCTCCTGCTGTCCCCCAGGACCCTGCATGGCTCCTGCTCTGCCCTGCTTGTCCTGCCCTTCCCTCTGGATGCAGAATCCCCCGCTGCTTCTCCGCTTACCTCCACTGACAGCCGCAGTTGTTCCCAGGTGGGCAGTATCACTAGGATGTCCCTGAGCTCTGAGCTCATCTCAGAGTATCTCTCAGGTGTTGGTTCCCGTGGGGGAAGTACACAAGGGCTCTCTCAGAACCAGGCTTTGTCCACTGCTTCCCGCAGAAGACAGTGAGCTAGGGACGGGACGGTCCTGAGCCTCCCACTCGCTGGCACCGGTATGCCAGGTCTCCCCTGTCCTGCCCGGTCATCAGTGCAGGGGGACGTTGTCACCTCCCATACGCAGCCGCACTGTCCCTGTCCAGACACCGTCTGGGAGAGACCGGGAACCCAGTGGCTGAGTAGGGACAAAGGTCAGGGCTGTCGTTCCGGGTGTGTGGAGGCTGCAGAGATACAGACAAGCAATGGCACCACTCTCAGGCAGGATGCAAGGCCAGGAGTACTGTGTGCCCCACAGGAGGTGATGGGGCCCTGACTCCCATGAGATGCCCCTTCAGCTCCTCAGAGGATGGGCAGGACCCTACACAGGCCAGAACCATAGCATCCTTTTCCTCGGCAGCAAGTGGTTAAGGCCAAGAAGTAGGCCATGCAGCTCACAGTGAATGGACACTAAGAAGCCACAGCTGTGTGAGTGAGCAAGACATCTGCCACCAGCCAGGAGGAGCAAGTACCTGGGAATACTAAGGATCAGCACTCAGCACGGGGAGGTCATTCAGGTATAGAGGTCTTTCCTGTCCTGTTTGGGGACAGCATTAGAGAAGTCCTGCTTCAGAATCCAAGAGAAATAGTTTGACACACAGCAGGCTCTGAACAGGCAGGGTCAGGGCCAGGAACTCAGAGTCTAGCTGGAAGAGCCTGGCATAGCTCCGGGGTAGCTCGGACCCTGCTGCCAACCCTCTCCGCTCAGGCTGAGGACTTACTCCCTGCTACACCATGGATGCTTGTGGCCAGCTCTCTTCCCCATCAGGCAAAGTCAGTGTCCATCACACTGAGATAACGGACAACATCCCCCAGAACACAGATCCAGGCTCTCAACACTATACCACTATTCCACTGTGTTCCCAGAACCTGTTCCCTGTCGGAACAGGAGTCACCCCGAAGGCAGGCATCAGTTCCAATACGGCAGCGAAGTATGGCTGGCTACTCTTCCAACTGTGTCTGCAGCCAGGAGGGGACCATCGGCAGCACCTCCACCATGGGCAGCACCCAGGGGTCCTGAGAGGGCAGCAGGAGTCATCCCGGAGCCAGGGTTGGATGCAGTGGCCCGTACTGGGCCAGGCAGAGTGCTGGTCCGCAGTCAGGGGCCCTGAGGCCGATACACTACAGGTAACACTTGGCAAACGGGTCACACACATCTCCAGATTCATGTTACTACCGACACATGTGACAGATTTTCTAAAACAGGTGGTCTCTGGTGGCTCATAAGCCAGGACTCACAGGCTGTCCAGTACCAAGGGCCATAGCAGCAGCATGCCTGGGAAGTGACAGGTTCACAGAGAATGCATCCGTTCCCGAAGATGCCCCGAAGCTCCCAGGCAGGCAGCTGCAATGCTCCACGGCCACTGAGCCTAGCCAACCCCGGTTACCCTGTACATCACCACCCCGAGGACCACAGGCAGGGACCATGGTCTTCTGGCTCCGCAAAAGGCAACAGCTTTGTGTCTTGATGAAACAGAAATGTGACTAGGCCCCAAGTGGGCACCGGTCCCCAGCACCACCTCTGAGTCTCTGCGGGGATCTGGTTCCAAGACCCAGGAAGCCAAGATCCACAGATGCTCAGGTCCATTACATGAAATTATAGCTTGTCTGTGATGTCCCTGCTCCTGTGAACTCCCCTCTGGGTGGCTGGTAACATCAAAGTACACACTCTGAACATACTTGCTGTGCTGCACGTTTGGGGGAATAGTGAGGAAAAGGGCGTGTGTGTTTTTCTTCAAATATTTTGCATGCGCATATGTGTGTATGTGTGGGGTGGTGCATATATTGATGTGAGTATATGGGGGTGGAGCATGCCGTGTGTGTGTGTGTGTGTGTGTGTGTGTGTGTGTGTGTGTGTGTGTGTGTGTATGTGCATGTGTGTGGGAAAGTGAGAGCTTGGCATTGGCTGTCCTCCATCACTCTCCACCTCGTTTTGTGAGGCAAGGTCTCTTCACTGAACCCAGACCTCATAGATTCAGCTAGACTGGTTTGCCAGCAAGCTCCAGGAATCCTCATGTCCCTGTCCCCAAACCCAGTGCTGGGATAATGGGCATGGGTTGCGCCTGGCTTTTTATATAAATTCTGGGGGAATCAAAGTCCTTGTGTTTAAATATCAAGTACTTTACTGACGGAACCGTCTCCTCCGCTCCATTTAAATGTCTGTTACTGGAATTTGGTCGGATCTGCAGTAGTAACGCCTATACATGTGGGCGCCAACCCCATGTGACACATTCTGGCTTAGGCTGATGAAGGTGGAGGCACTGGGCTGACTCAGGCTGTGACTTCCCCCTGCATAGGAGCACAAGGAAGAAAGGAAACCACTTGCTCAGCTCCTCTCAGGACCCCGGTTCTCCTCGGTCCAGTCCTCCCTTCTCCTTTGCGTTCTCTCTTCCATCACTAGAGGAGCCTGCCGAGAATGTTCCAGAACCAGAGCTTTGCGGAGACAGACACGTGAAAAAGACAGTCTTCAGAGCCAAAGCAGGAGGAACCTTCAGCAATAGAGGAACGGAGCGCTAGCAAGGTGAAATCAGAAGCCGGGGCGCTGCCTGCTGATTCTTCCCACGAGAAGTCCAGGCGAGGTGAGGTGCCCGGATGGGTGTGTGACTGCCCGTGGAGGGGGCTGAGGTAGGCAGGCTCAGCTGAGTTACACACGCCGTGTGAGACGGTGGTAAAACCCCTAAACTTACTAAGATTTGTGAAATTGTTTGTTTTAAAGGAGAGAAATGTTACATCATGTAAATTATACCTCATAAAGTGATCGAAACACAAGATAAGCTATAAAACAGGAGACTAACATAGTCTGACCCCCACATGCGCCTTTGTGCCTGCATGCACATATGTCTGTATGTGAATGTCCGGAGCGAGCACACACTAACTGGGAATGTACATACCTACACACTGGTCCTCTCTAGCCTCTTGGTAGGAGGCCCTGAAGAGCTCAGGCAGGTTCACCCAGTAGAAAAAGTGGCTCCCATGAGGGGCCCGAGCATACTCATGCAAGGGAAGAGCATCCGTAGGGGTCATTCTGTGTCGATGCCACGGTGTGTGTGTTTCATCTCCCTCTCACCTCTCAGCTGTAGTCACATCACAGAGCCTGACACCCAGGGGAGAGGGGCCTTCCTCAGACTCAAGCCTGCCATCCCCCGAGCATGGGCTACCCTTCTCTTCCTAAATGCCTTTAGTGGTAGGTGCTGGGTCAAGACATAGACTGGGTTTGGGATGGCTCATGAGGTCTGTGGGACGGAAGTATGGAATGAGTTGACTTGTGTGTGGGACACAGCGCAGGGCACCCGTGGGTGGCATGGGAGTCTCTGGAGATCCTGCCCCACTGCCTCTATGGTCGCTCCCCTAGAGATTATGCTACTGGGCCATGCTCTCTAGCAGGGGGCGGAGGTGTTTGGAGCAGGAACCTTTCAAAGTTCTATCCAGGAGTGCCATGCATCACCCTGGCTACTTTTGACCTGCCCATCAAAACGCAGGTACAAAGGGCCAGCTTAGGGGCAGGAGTGCCAGCGTCTAGACAGGCTCTGCATGTTCCTTAGCTTCCTGTGTCTCCATGGGAAGCTTCTTCCCTCCATGCCCAGTGCACTCTGATAGTCCCACCAATCCTTCAAGTGATGGAGAAAGACCTCGTGCAGGGAAAGCCCTGGCTCAGAGCTGGGGCAGGAAAGGTCAGGTCTAGTCTGTTACTGGGCTCGGGACAGCTTGAGCCCTGGAGTCTGCCTGCAATGCCACCTCCTGTCACTGTTGCCAGATCTCCTGGTTTGGGCACAAAGGACCCTGGCATGCACCAGGTCAGTTCTGTGTACCATTCCCCAATGTGGCCGGCTTCCTAACCACTTGTAAAGAAGCCAGAGCTGGGGGAAGAGTGCAGGGTGGGAAGCATGGAGCAGCTCATTCCAGCTTGGCCACGGGAGTGGGGTGGGGGTGGGGGCAGGGGCGGCGACGATGTGCCCACCCTGAGTGCCCTCCTCCGCTCTGGACTTTACTCTGTCAGCTCAGAGAGCAGATTCTGAGCTTTCTCTGCATCCAGTTACGAGTGTAAACATCGCTTGCCTTGAGTCACCGAGCGCCCCAAACAGAAGGAATAACACCCCGTGAGCCAGCTCCTCTTATGGCTGCTTGACTCCGATGGCCCCAGGGGAGAGCTGCAGGAGCTTGCAGACAGACAGACAGACCTCTCTAAGGGATCCCATTTGCCGCCTGCAAGGCACATGCTTCCAACTCTGTCAAACCTGAGTTTTCAGACAAGGTAAGTTATGTTGAATGTGTGGCCGTCGACCATTCTTTCAAATACACATGCTGCCTAAACAGATATCCACCTGCCCACAGTGTCCACTTCTCTTGAGATTGTTCTTGTCTTCTTCCTCTGGTTTTTTTAAGTCACAACAAGAACAGAGCAAGATACTGTTGGAGGTGAGATGAGCCCGGTAGTCCAGGAGCCTGCTAGTCCTCACCAAAGGCAGGGGGCAGGAGATCAAAGCCAGTATGACTCAGAACCTTCAAGAGAGGCCCGGAGTCCCAGGTGTCACATTGCTAGCTATGGCCTCTGTCACATGGCTAGCTATGGCCTCGGTCCCAGGCTTTTGGCTTTGTGTTTATTGACAGGTTTAGAGTTGATAGCCTTGTCTTTTCCTGCCCTCACCATCAGAAAGCCGCCCTGTTGAGAGCTTGTCATCTGCCTGCAGTCTGCCCTGCGCCATCCTGGGAGGAGTCAGGATGGGGGCAGCCCTCCTTCACAACAGGGCCCTTCTGCCGTTCCAGTCAGCCCCACCCACCGGTCAGCAGAGGGTGGAACTCCCTCCAGCCAGAGTCAAGTGATACCGTCAGCACCGTCAAATACCAGTCGAAGCAGAGTCCAAGTTGGAAGAGTTACAACTGGAGTGTGGCCCAAGGAAGATAAAGTTGGGCTCTCAGTATGAAGGGCACCAAGGGGGTTAACACACAGAGACTAACAGTGAACGGTGGGGCCAGTGTCTGAGACTCCTCGAAATTTAGAAACAAACTGGGTCTGCTGCCCCCTGCTGTCTGGAGCTGGAAGGTCATGGCCATGATCCCTCGGAAACTATTGACCTTGGTGACAGGAAGGTCCCACTGACACTGTCTTTAGCAGTGTTACCCTCTAGAGATGGACATCTCAGAGCAGTCCATGGTCTAGCCTTCCACCTACCTGACTGTACTGAGTGCGCTAACTTCTCTAACTGGTCAGGATGAGTTTTGCCAATGCCTTCAGAAGTTCCCAGAGTGCACAGCAGAGCTGATAAAGATGGCTCTGTACAACACCGGTTATGAAGGCCAACCCAACCCAGACAGAGGTTCCACCCAAGAGAGGGAGGAAATCTAGCGGACACCATTTCGTGTGAGGTGGGAGACTTCTGCCCCCCCCCCTCCACCACCACACAGGCTCTGACACCAGTGACACTTGAGGAGGACCTAGCCTGTCCCCAAGCAGTATGGCTTCCTGGCAAGCCTCGGCTCGTGGCGACTTAGAGAAGAGATGCTCATTTGTCATAGTCTGGAGGCAGGAGCTTCAGGTCCAGTGTGGGGAGACTGGTTCTGGGAGGCCGGGGGAGCACTCTCACCTCACCCCGCCTGTCCAGCTCGCCGGTGTTCCCTGTTCATGCCTCATACCTGCAGCGCCCCGGACCCTTCCTCCACACAGAGTCTCTCCAGCTCCCTCTCCTCAGCACACCTGTCCCCCTGGACCCGCCTCTGCCACCGTGGGCCTCCCCTACACTGTTGACCCTATCTCTACATAAGACCACATTCTGAGGTGCTGGGCGGACTCCAATATTTGAATTTGGGGCCCAGTTTGAACTGTAATAGCGGTTTATCAGTTGGTTTTGGTAAGAGGGGTCTAAGTGAGAGTGAGCAAAAATGTCTAATTTCATAATTGCCCTTTCACCTTTCACCTTCCTCTGAGATCATTTCTGTGGCATGTCTGTGGGAGTTCCTTCATGTCTTTCTGTGATGAAAGCCCACACCCCAGTGTATCCTCTCTTCAAGAAAATGTATTCCAGCCAGGGGGTGGTGGTGGTGGTGGCGGCAGCGGCGGCGGCGGCGCGGCGGCGGCGGCGGCGGCGGCGGCGGTGCCGCACGCCTTTAATCCCAGCACCTGGAAGGCAGAGCCAGGCCGATCTCTGTGGATTCAATGATAGCCTGGTCTACAGAGCAAGTTCCAGGACAGCCCAGGCTACATAGAGAAACCCTGTCTCATAGAGGGGAGGGAGGGAGGGAGGGAGGGAGGGAGGGAGGGAGGGAGGGAGAGAGACAGAGAGAGACAGAGACAGAGAGACAGAGACAGACAGAGAGACAGAGACAGACAGAGAGGGAAAAAAAGAAAATGTATTCCATGCCATTAGCGTCCAAAGTCTGAAGCCCTGGCTGGGGACCGAGGGTCTTCTCTGTGGCACAGACTGAAGGAGCTGAGACAGCAAAGAGTGGGGCTGGGATTTAGCTCAGTGGCAGAGCGCTGGAGCGCAAGGCCCTGGGTTCGGTCCTCAGCTCTGGAAAGAGTTCACACTCAGGCTGGCCCCTCCTCCTCCCCTGGGTTTGGCTAGCCCCTCATTACATCATCTGCCAAGCTTGCTGCTGCCCTGCAGCTCCTGCCCTGTTGCTATGGGGACCTTACATTCCTGGCCAGAGGTTGCAGGGCAGAGCCCAGCCTGGGAAGGGACCCATGGGAAATGCTTGAAAGCTTCAGGATGTAGAAAGGAACACTTCCCCAAAAACAAAGGAGGCAAGAGAGAGCCTTGCCAGCATGTGGGTTTCACTTCCTGGTTGGACTCAGGCTGGCATGAAGGACGTCTGATGTCACAGCCTTGGAACTTTCTGTTTCTGAGCAGTATGCACCCAGGAGTGTCTAGTCAACAACGCTCTACATTATGATGTTTTCTATCCCACTACACTCTATTTAAGCTTCCCTTAGCATGCCATCTTTTCTTGGGCTGTTTTCCTAGAGATGGATTCCTGGGACAGTTATCTTTGAACTTTAGCACCAGTCTTTCCAAATGTACCAACATGTATTTCCCCACCACCTGGGCATCCGTTGTTGAGTTACACATGTCCTGGTTGGGTTTTTGTTTTTGTTTTTCAACTGGACGAAACACTGGTAAGAGGAGCTTCACTTGAGAAAATGCCTCCATCAGGCTGGCCTGTAGGCAAGTCTGTAGGAATCCTCTCAACTAATGATTGATGGAGGGGGGCCTGGCCCACGGAGTCGGTGCCACCCCTGGGCAGATGGACCTGATGGTATAATTAGGCCGATGAGTCTGTGGAGAGCAAGCAGGTAAGTGAGCAGCACCCCTCTCCGGGCCGTGCTTCAGTTCTTACAATCAGGTCCTACCCTGACTTCCCTTCAGGATGGACTAAAACTGCAAGCCGAAATGAACCCGTTCCTCTCCAAGCTGCTTTTGGTTGCTGTGGGATAATGCTCTTGTACACTGGTTTAATAAAACACTGATTGGCCAGTAGCTGGGCAGGATATATAGGTGGAGTGAGCAGTGGAGGAGAATGCTGGGAAGAGGAAGAGCAGAGTCCAGAGTCTCCAGCCAGACACAGAGGAAGCAAGATGTGAAGGCAGAACTGTGAAAAGGTACCAAGCCACGTGGCTAAACATAAGTAAGAATTATGGGTTAATTTAGGGGTAAGAGTTAGTCAGTAATAAGCCTGAGCTAATGGCCGAGCAGTTATAATTAATATAAGCCTCTGAGTGATTATTTTGTAAGTGGCTGCAGGACTGTGGGGCCGGACAGGACTAGAGAAAACTTTCGACTACATTTGGTCATATAATTTATTACAGGAATAGAAACCTAACTAGAACCACATATAGTAATGGACACATAATTTTCACACACCAGCATTAACCATAGTACATATAATTTTATGTATGCAATAACAATAGCCTGGCATTTTGATCTTGGTGGTGTTTCCCTTTCACCTGCAGTCCTTTCTGGGAAGACCTTCTCATGGACAAGACTCCTCAGCGTGGGCTGCCCGCCCCCTCTCCAACACGTCAGGGCAATCAGTGGTCTGTGGCTCCAAGGTCACAGCCCGAAGTGAGGTCTGTGCCAGAGCATTGTTCTGTCCAGCGGGCGAGTGTCGGCTGAAGTTCCTGTCAGGCACACTGAGGGTGAGGCCCATCTGGACACTGAGACTTCTTCCAGCACAGAGACAATGTCTTCTGCTTATAAATATATACATCTGGGAGCTGCCTGGTAGCTTAGGTCCTGTGCCCATGTCCTGTGGCTCCAAACAACCCCATCTGTGAGGAACTTGTTCACTCCTGGCACACTGAAGAGGCATTTTAGAGTCGGTATTCACCAGCCTGTGGTGGATACAACAGCAATCTGCCCTTGAGGAGCAGAATCACTCCTCGGGATGCTGAAGTCTATGTGTCTATGAGAAATACCTGGTCAAGGGAAGCTCACCCACTGTTGGTGCCTGGCTGCCTGGCCCCTCATGTGGCAGTCCTCTCCACCATCTCCAGCAATCTCCACTGTCTCAGCACCCACTGTCCCAGCACCCCACCGTCCCAGCACCCCACCGTCCCAGCACCCCACTGTCCCAGCACCTCGATGGCAGGGGTTGATGCTCTCAAGTCATCTGAGCACATGATTAGATAAGACGTGTTGCGGTCATCAGCGTGGAGAGCTGTTCCTCATCAGGAACACAGTGTGCTTGCCTTTTCTTCCAGCTCCAGCTCCCAGGGAACAGTTCAGGCTAGGAATATCTACGTGTCTTCTAGGAATATTGGTGTTCAGGTAAACCGAACATTTTCCTAATCAGATGGCGTCTGGCTCCAGGAGTAGTCAGTCAGTGATTCCCACAGGGGCAGGGAAGCCAGGGGGTCAGCTGCTGCTGCTGTGTCTTTTCTTGGACCATGTGTCTGAAATCACCTCCTGTTTCTACTCAGGACCAAACAGAATTTCCAGATGACACCGTGAAAGAGACAAGATAATTTGTTCTGGACAAAAGAAATAATGAAGTAGATTTAATTACTTCTTAGAATGCTGCCTCGGGTTTTGACTTGCCTTACTATATCATGTCTTCTTTTTCTACTTCCCAGTTGAACTCTTTGAAAGAAATCTGTGCATCACTAGCTCTTAGGAACAAAGGGATAATCAGTATGCAAAAGACTGTGCATGCACACAGGAGGATGGACTGTCTTCAGCAACCAGCAACACTCTATACTAGGACGCTTAGCTGATGGCGTCGTTGGTTATCGGTTTTGAGGCTTATGGAATGTGATGTTGCTTTTGAAAACTTGAGGCTCTGTTCTGCAGCTCTTGTGACCCACGGCCACATGTGCTCGGGCTGGTGGCCCCTGGAAGGGTCCCTGAGCCCATAGTCCTCCAGTCCTCATCGTGTGGGAGCTGTTGGCTTTGGGAGGAGATGGAGTCCAGGTGAAGAGATGAGGTCAGCGAGAGAACCTTCTAGAGTGGGGTCCGCATCAGTGGTACTGAGTCCATGCTGGGAAGAGGAGACATACAGAGAGGGGGATGGTTGAGGTAGGAAAGAATGTAAGCACTTGGAGAAGGTAGGAAGTCAGCAATGGAGGCGGGACCAGCTCGGAGCAGGCAGGCAGGACAAGCACAAGGGTTCTCCAGACGCCCTCCTTGTGCCTCATTTCTGAGGGGAGACGCTGTTCTGACCCCGGCGAGGTTTCTTCCTTGATGGACAGCAGCAGCACAGTCTGGTCACGGCGTTTCCTATCCTCCTTGTCCATGCCCTCAAGCCTCTGCGCTGGCCGCGGCTGTGGGTGGACTTGCCCTCTGCTGAGGCGCCGTGGGAGCATGAACTGTCTTCTGTGTCCTCACTGATGCTCTTTGAGTAAATGCAGGGAGCACTCCTGGCATGATGGTGGACCTGGTCCAGTGTGGGTGTCCTCTGGAGTGGCCTGCAGAGAGGAAGAGCCAGCCCGGTGGCATTTCTGGCCCCTCTTTGACCTGCCTGCTGGCCATAGGCAGACGCCTGACCGTTAGTGGATGACCCTCTGAGCAATGCCCCAAGGGCGGGCTCACTTCCCCTCCTCCTTGGTGCTAGCGGGAAAGCACCAGGATCCTCTAGGGAAGGGAACGGTGTGGCCCCCGGATTCGTGGTCTGAGCACATGTTGTGCAGCCGTACCCCTGGAGAGCCTGCCCTTGCAGTAAGCAATAGGATGCCATGGTCTGGTCGAATTTCCTCTGCTGAAATGAATCTTTGATGTCCTGGGCTTGGAATCCAATATGTTCCATGGCTTTCACAATTGCAGGGTCAAGCAGGCTGGGGGCCATTTCTTCACAGTGGTTTGGTAAAGCCTCCGTGTCTTTCCTGAGCCAGGGGTGTGCTTTCACTTCATCCACTGTTGGCCTAAGCCTGGGGTTGACTGTCATTAAGAGGCTAAGCAGGTCCTGGAGATCTTCCGACAGGCCCAGGGGGACGGTATACTTCCCCGACACAACCTGCCTCCGCAGCTCCGGTATGTTGACAGCGCCAAACGGGACCTTACCGACTACCATGAAATATAAGACTACTCCCAAGGTCCATATGTCGACCTTGGGGCCATCGTAGAGTCTGCCGAGGAAGAGTTCAGGGGCACCAAAGGAGTAGGCGCCACAGTGCCGGCTTAGCCTTTGCCCAGGCTTGACTTGGGTGCCGAGGCCGAAGTCGATGATTTTGACTTTTCCCTTCTCGTCCAGCATGATGTTGTCTGGTTTCAGGTCCCTGTGGATTATACCTTGGTCATGGCAATAGCTCACACCAGCTATTATTTGCCTGAAGATCCCCCGGGCTTCATGTTCCGGCAGGTGGCCAGCCTTTCGGACGTACTGATAAAGCTGTTGGCCCTCAGCCAGCTCCATGACGAGGTATGTTCTCTTCTCGGACTCGATCACTTGGATAAGTGAGATGATGTTGGGGTGGTTGGTTATCATCATTATCTCTACCTCAGACCTGATTGGCTGGCACCACTTCTTTTTCCGAAGTACCTTGACAGCCACGGGGGTACCCGTGAGGCGGTGGTGGGCCAGCTGGACCCTGGCATTACTCCCGTGGCCGATGGTCCTCAGGATTCTGTATTGAGACTGGAAGCTTTCCTCTTCGAAGATGCTGGACGCGGGGCTGGCGTCTGGGGACTCCTCCTCACTAGGTGAAGACATTGTAGCTAGAAATCGCTGCAAATGTTACCTAGAAAGAAACAAATAAAAGAAGGAAAGGAGGATGAAATATAGGATAGTAAAACCTAGAAAAATGAAATAAGAATAATTGAAAAGGTGTGAGAAAATAAAATCTAAAACTAAAATGAAATCTAAAGGTCTCTATACTTGGGATGTCCAGTGACCACGCAGCGCTGGGACTCAGGTAAGTCAGGTTCATTCTAGTTCCTTCTGGTTCTCCATTTACATTTCCAGTCTCGGCCCCAGCTCTGTAGCAAACTGCTTGCCGATGCCTCTTTCCTCCCACTCTACCTCTATTCCCTGGGAACTCCACCAAACCTCGCTGTGGACCCAGCTTTACCCCTTCTGGTGAACCTTGTCAGTCCCTGCCTCATACCCAGAAACACTTTCTACCTGGAACACCACCACCATCACCACCAACCCTGCTCCTGTGCCTTCGTCTGGCAGGGATTCTGGCAGGTGAATCACATTATACTTCCCATTCTCCAGTATGGCCTCTCCATTCTCACAGCCTGGTAACAACATGCTGACAGGTCTCCCCCCACCCCTCTGCCCCCCACACCTCAACTCCATTCACTAGACCCAGAGTCTCCCATCCCTTTCATCCCTGTCTCTCCACATCATTTTTTTTCATTACTGAAATCTATTTGCAGGAGCCCCCTTTCCTACCACACGGACAACTCACTGGACACTCTGACTTTTGTGTGTCCAGGATCCCCTTAGGTCTTTGCTGAAGCCCCTTTCAGCCTCCCCCATAGCCCACCTTCACTCTTCTCAAGGACCCACCCATCTGCAGCAGCACTCTCTACCAGGAAGCCCACAGCTATCACACATTCCCAAGATCTAGAGAGAGCCAAGAGCAGGAAGTCCACAGCTGTCACACATTCCCAAGATCTAGAGAGAGCCATAGAAACCAAGGAATAGAACCCACCCAACAAAGATTAGACCACATACTGACACCTAGAACCACCCCAATCATCCTAAGCCCTGATGCCTAGACACCAGCCCCACCCAACACACAAACACCAATAGCCAAGACCATATGCTTCCACCAGAACCCAGAAACCCTCCCACAATAGGCCCCTTGAAGTGTGATGCAGCTGAAACATAAGAACTTCAAAATAGCAATTATCCTTAAGGAGGATGTTAATAAATCCCTCAATGAAGCCCGTGAAACACAGAGGGATGAAATAATGAAAACAGTTCAATACATGAAAGTAGAAATAGAATCACTAAAGAAAAGCCAACTGAGATAAAACCAGAAATGAAAAATTTAAGAAGTCAAACAAAAACCTCAGAGGTAAGCTTCACCAACAGTTTACAAGACATGGAAGTGAGAATCTCAGGCATTGAAGACAAGGTGAAAGAAATGGATACCTCAGTCAACGAAAATGTCTCAAAAAATCCAGGCACAAAACATCCAGGAAACCAGGGACACCACAAAATGACAGAAATCTATGAATAATAGGAATAGTGGAGAAGAAACCTAGGTCAAAGGCACACAAATTATCAACAAAATCATAGAAGAAAATGTCCCCAATATAAAGAAGGAAGAGCCTATAAAGGTACAAGAAGCATACAGAACAACAAATAGAGAGTACCAGAAAAGAAGTTTCCCAGAACACACTAAATGTGCAGAACAAATAGGAATATTTAAAGCTGCAAGGAGAAAAGACCAAGTAACACATAAAGGCAGATCCATTAGAGTAACACCCAACTTCACAACAGAGACTAAAAAGAAAGAGGGAACTCATATTAACAACTTAACAGCATGCCTGAAAGCTCTAGATTCTAGAGTCTATAACAGAAGGAAGAATTAACATCCAAAGGAGCAAATGCAAGAGAAAAACGCAGTGCTGAAATCAGTAAAAATAGAAACAAAACAACATAAAGAACCAATGAAATGAAGAGTTGGCTCTTTGAGATCATCAATAATATTGATAAACTCTTAGCCAAGTCAATTAAAGGTGGAGAGAGAAGGTTCAAATGAGTAAAATTAGAGATGAAGAGGGGTGGGAATTGCTCCAGATACCAGGGATGTTCAGAGAATTAGGACATACTTTTAAAAATCTGTGTTCCAAACTGGAAAAAACTAAAAGAAATGGGTACATTTCTTAACACATATAGCCTAACAACATTAAAGCAAGATCAGATGAGCAATTTAAATGGACCTAATAACCCCTAGTGAAATAGAAGCAGGAATTAAGAGTCTCCCAAACAAAAACAGACTAGGATCAGATAAATTCAGTACAGAATTCTATCAGACTTTCAAAGAAGAATTAATGCCAACACTCCTCAACTTATCCCACAAAATAGAAACAGAAGGAACATTGCCTAATTCTTTTTACAAGGCCACAATAACTCTGATACCTAAACCACACAAAGACTCAACATAAAAAGAAAATTACAGACCAATTTCCCTTATGAATATATGCAAAAACTCAATAAAATATTTACAAACCAAATCCAAGAATACATCAAAAAGATTATCCACCATGATCAAGTAGACTTCATCCCAGAGATGCAGGGATGGTTCATCACACATAAATTGATAAAAGTAATCTACCACACAAACAGATTGAAAGACAAAAATCACATGATCATTTCAATAAATGTAGAAAAGGCTTTTGACAAAATCTAATACCCCTTCATGATAAAAGTCCTGGAGAGACTAGGGATACAAGGGACATACCTCAACACTATAAAGGCAGTTTACAGCAAGCTAAATGGAGAGAAAAAGCAAAGCATTCTCACTAAAACCAGGAACAAAACAAGATGTCCGCTATTTCTATACCTACTCAGCATATTACTAGGACACTTAGCTAGAGCAATAAGACAAATGAAGGAGATCAAGGGGATACAAAGAGGAAGAGAAGGCGTCAAAGTGTCTTATCTGCAGATAATATGATTTTATACATGAAAGACCCTAAAAATTCCACCAGGAAATTCCTACAGCTCATAAAATGCTTTCAGCAAAGTATCAGGATACAAAATTATCGCACAAAAATCAGTTAGCCTTTCTATATACAAATAACAAACTGAGAAAGAAATCAGGAAAACACTACCTTTCACAATAGCCTCAAAAATATTATTGGGATAACTAACCAAGCAAGGAAAGACTTGTATAATAAAAAAACCTTTAAGATAGTAAAGAAATTGAAAAAGATATCAGAAGATGGAAAGATCTCCCATGCTCATGGATCAGTAGGATTAATATAGTGAAAATGGCCAGCCTACCAAAAGGATTCTACAGATTCAACACATTCCCCATCAAAATTACAACACAATTCTTCACAGAAATGGAAAGGATAATTTTCAGCTTCATCTGGAAACACACAAAAAAACTAGGATCACTAAAAATTCTGATTAACTAAAGAATTTCTGGAGGTATTACAATCCTTGATTTCAAGTTGTATTACAGAGTTATAATAGCATGGTATTGGCATAAAAAACAGGCACATTGATCAATAGAATAAAATCGAAGACCCAGACATCAGTCCACATACCTATAGACACATGATTTTTGACAAAGAAGCTAGAATTACATACTGGCAAAAAGACAGCATCTTCAAGAAATGGTGCTGATCAAACTGGATGGGCTGCATGTAGAAGAATGCAAATAGATTTGTATTTATCACCCTTCACAAAACAACTCCAAATGATCAATAGACTTCAACACAAGGCCAAATACCCCGAATCTAATAGAAGAGAAAGCAGGGAATAGTCTTGAACTCATTGGCCCAGGAAAAGACTTCTGAACAGAACACTGATAGCACAGGCACTAGGACCAACAATTAATACTTGGGCCCTCGTGTAACTGAAAAGCTTCTGCATTGCAAAGGATAGAATTAGGACATATGTAGCAGGCTACAGAACGGGAAAAGACCTTTACACGTCCAATAGAAAGTCAATATCTAAAATGTATAAATAACTGGACATTAAGAAAGCAAATAATTAAAGATGGGTTATGGAATTAAACAGAGTTCTCAAAAGACCAAACACAAATGGCTGAGAAACACTTAGAGAAATGTCATCAGGGAAATGAAAACCAAAACTACTTTGTGATTTCATCTTCAACCCATCAGAATGGCCCAAGATCAATGAGACAAATGACAGCTTATGCTGATGAGGATGTGGGGAACAGGGACACTTAACCATTGCTGGTGGGAGTGCAAACTTGTACAGCCACTATGGACATTAGTTGATTCCTTGGGAAGCTGAAAACAGATATACCTCAAGACCCAGTTACGCCACTCTACGTCCTACTACAGAGAAGCCTGCTCAAACATGTTCGTTGGTGTTCTACTCATAAGTCAGAAATTATAAATATCCTGGATGTCTATCAGATGAATAGAAAATGAAAATGTGGTACATTTACACAATGAAATGTTATTCAGCTGTTAAAAAGACAAAATTATGAAAATTTCAGGTAAATGGATAGAACTAGAAAAAAAATAATCCTGAGTGAGGTAACCCAGACCCCAAAAGACAAATATAGTATTTGCGGATGCTTAACTGCTGTTAAGCCTTTGGCAGGCATCCTACAATCCATATAACCACAGAGGTTAGGTCTAGAGCAAGGGACTAGGAGGGAAGGGATGATCTTCCAAGGAAGGGGAAATAGAATATATAGTTACGGGAGAGACAGGGGAAAGACTGGAACAAAAAGATTCAATGGGATGGGAGGAGGGGAGAGGTGGGCAAGGGAGGAAATTTGGAGATGGGACAGCTAACACTAAGGGCCATTCAAGGATTATATGGAAACCTACTGCTGTAGAGGCTTCTTAAAATATAACATATATGAAAGAAATCTAAATGGAGTCACCAAACAATGGAGGAGCCAATATCTCAACTAGACATCTTGTGCCACCGAGTGAAACTCCCAGTGCCAGGAATGGGTTACATCCAACTGAGTTGTTGGCCAAACGGGCTCCATAGAAACCCCCAAACAGCTAAAGCTATTGCCAAAGGCCTTTGGTTGTCCTCCACAAACTGAGGCTGAGGCCCCATTGCTGAAGACAGCACTTAGATATCTCATTGAACATGGAAAAGTCGAGCTGGTGCCTGACTAGAGCCTTCACCCACTGCTGACTGGTGTTCATGGTACTGGAAGGTTCTCTGCATGCTCTCAGGGGAGAAAGACAACTGCCAATCCACCTACAAACTCTACAATCTATAATGGCGTCCTACTTGCTGGTGTGATAGCGGCACAAACATCATGGGAGCAACCAATCGCTGTCTGGCTGGGTGTAAGGCCGGCTCCACAGGATGAAACCCATGCCTGACACTGCGTGGGCAGTCAAGAATCTGAGACTGGATATATGGACTTAGGGGAAAACCAAATGCTGTTGTTTTGCTAAAAGAACATAACAATAAAATGACTCCTAACAACATTCCGATCTATCAGTGTCTCGCTCAGCCATCATCGAAGAAACTTCTTGCAGTAGATGAGAACTAATACAGAGACCTACAATCAGACAATGTGTGGAGAGTGTTAGATTGTTAGACCCATAGAAAATAGAGGATACCAAGGAAACAGTGCCTTCCACACACAGCAGGACCGACACATCAGACACTCAGAGACTGTGGCAGCATGCACAGGGCTTGCACAGGCTCAAGCCAGATGTGGTCCCAGTGCTGAGAGGGGGAGTGGACACGAGCTCCCATCCCTAACCCAGAAGCTGTCTCCAACTGACCACTGCTTACAAAGGAAAAGTTAGTTTCTACAATGGCGTCTCACTGAGTATAGAAACCACACTTAAGCGCAGTAACCAATAATAGATGGGTAACACAAACAAACTCCATGGTGGTGGTGTAGATTTTCTGTCTCATGGCTGGTTGTTTTTGTTTTTTATAAATCTTATTGGTCTTTTGCTTGTATATTATGGTTTCCAATTTTGTGTGTGTGTGTGTGTGTTGAGTCTCTTTCTTGTGTTTTTAATGCTTTTTTTTGCCTGTTTGTTTTCTAAAGAAAGAGAAGGCATGAAGTTGGATGGGTGGGGAGGTGGGGAGGTGGGGGGGTGGGGGGGTGGGGAGGTGGGCAGTACCTGGGAAGAGATGAGGGAGCAGAAACCATGGTGATAATATATTGTATAAATTTTTAATAAAAAATGAAACTAAATCCCAACCAAACAACTAACCCAAATCCAGAAAACCAAAACTACACACATGAGATTCAGAAAATTCAACCCAAAATATGTCTCATAAGGCAGTATTATGAGTGAAAGCTAACTGAGAAAAGAAAGTCACTTATAAATAACAATTAGAGCAAAAGAGAAAAGAATTAGTGTAACCCAAGCAACACAAAGCAAACAAATGAAACCCTCAAACTCCAAACTATAACTGAGTTTAATAAACAACTAGACATCACAATCCACCCCAGAAAGCCAACAGTCTCAAAAACAAGTACAAGCAGTAATAAACAGTAAGACAATAAGAACCCCACAGATAAGCAAACCCCCAAACTAAAGCAAAACAAAAAGTAAAACCATGAAACCAAAAGTGGTACAAATCCAAATATGTATAAATTATACAATCAAAATAATAATTAATAATAAATAAAAATGGGACAGCAAAATAGCAAAGAAGAGTTAGAATGAAAATTTTAAATGCAAAAATAATTCATCAAAAACAATAAGAACCCCAAAGAAAATTCTAAACAAAACCCCAAAGAAACCCTGAAACCCCAAACCAGCCAAACAAACTAGAAACAAAAATAAAAAAGCCAAACATAAAAATCCGCATGCCAGAACTGGAGAGATTGGTTATAAGGTTAAGGTTATAAGAGCACTGGCTGCTCTTCCTAAGGACCCATATTCGATGCCCAGCACCCACAGGCCAGCTTACAGTCATCTGTAACTTCAGTCCCAAAGGGCCCCATGCCCTCCTAGGGTACTAGGCACACATGTGGTGCATAGATATACAGACAAAACATTCATTCACATCAAAAAACAAACAAACAAAAAACAACCAACCAACCAAAAACCATGCAACAGTGGCTTGGGGGAGATAGTTCAGAAGGAAAAAGGTGACCATGCAAGAATAGGACTGAATTCAGTCTCTTGAACTCACATTTTAAAAAGCCAGATCAGCCACACAGGCTCTTACTCTGAGATTGTGGAATTGGCACAGAAGATCCCTGGCAGTCACTGGCCAGTCTAGACACTTGACCAGCTCCAGGCCAGTGAGAAATCCTACCTCAAAAGAGATAAGGTGGATGGCCTTAAAAACAACAGCTGGGCTGACTTCTGGTCTCCACACTCTTCTGCACAGAGGTACACCTAACACACACACACACACACACACACACACATTCACACACAAAAGTGAATCTACACACACACACACACACACACACACACTCACACACACACACACACACAGAGAGAGAGAGAGAGAGAGAGAGAGAGAGAGAGAGAGAGAGAGAGAGAGGCACACACATATGAGCAAACCTGTAAATACATACCCTCCTACACACACTGACACATGCACACATATATAGCACACATATAAGCAAACAAAAAAGTCACAGCCTCACTAGATACAATCAAGTCGCACAGGGCACAGCTCCTCTCAAGTCACCCAAGGAAATCCAGGCCGGGCCACAGCGTGACATCTGCTGGCTGGACCTGTCACAAACACTCCTCGTGAGGTCATAGCAGGACCTGCCCTGGCGTGGCTGGGCAGGACGCAGAGGCTCTGGCTCAGGTGGGCCATGGAGACCGGCATTAGGCTTTTAGAAATCAGAGCCTGTAGGAAGCTGTGATGTCCTTGGGTTTCTGGTTTGAACGTCTGCTGTGCCTCCCGCTCTACCGTCCTCACGTCTGCACTCACCCTGGCACCTTTTTGACTTCTGACTGATGGGTCCAAGATGATGCCACCCCTTAACATTTCAGACAAAGCTCTGTCCCTAAACTGACCCAGCAGGGAAGGACACTGTTCTCACAATTCCCCAGAAGACCTCTAGGTTCCCATCAAAAACCTGTGACAGGGCTCCTAGAACACGTGAAGCACTTGCCTCCCGAGTGTGCGGACTGGAGTTTGACCCCCCAGAACCCACATCAAAGCTGGGTGCAGCAGCACAAATCCATAAGCTTGGCATCCCTGGGGTGGGGATGAGGGGTGGAGAGGAGAGTCCTGGAAACCTGTGGGACAGGTGGTCTGGTGTGCAGTGTCCATAGGAGATCTTGCCTCACTGGGAAAAACGAGGACCAGTTCTGAGGGTGACCCATGACAGCACATGTCCATAGGGGTATGTGTGCACACTCAGGCACTTAAGTGGGTATGTACGCACATGCAAACACATACACACCCTCTCTCACACATACTTCACAGTGGTTGGCAGGATGTATAGAAAACATGACCTCAGTCCATGTTGTGTGCAAGGCTCACTTTGGTGAGCAAAGGTCCAAAGGTGGAACAGACATGTGTGAGGACCAGGTGCTCTGTGCACACTGTGACCAGGAGGAACAGGACAGCTGTGCTGACACAGATGAAATAGACTGTGAGCCACAGTCAGGTCACAGGACCCAGGGTGCTGTGTCCTTCCTGAACACCCAGTGCAGCCGGACGCTATCTATTAAGTACTGACAGGATCAAGCCCTGGAAGAGCCTCTGCTTTTCAGAAGTGCTGTACACAGTGCTGTGTCTACTGCTCTCCTGCTGAGGACTCTCTTCTGGGGGTTTGAGTCACTCTGTAGAGGAGCTACCTGTCTGCAGACACTAAACCTGGGAGGAAAGAGCTTCATCCTTGGGGTTCGTTGCCAGGTCTGAGAGCAGAAAAGCAAAGAAACAAAAGCCTGCCAGCCCTGGCCATTGCGGTTCAGCCTCTGACTTTGCAGCTGAGCTCCAAGTGCCCCGGAGTCCACACCAGCCTGAGTTGGTGATCTCAAGTTCAAGGCCCTGCTTCCTGGTTTGTAGCATCCATCACAGGACAGTTTCAGGCCAGGGGAGCTGTGGACACCATCTAGGTCTTGGTGTCAGCATTTGAAGAGGACAGTTGAGCCTCAGAGAAAGCAAGGGCTGCAAGGTCATGGACAGTAGTGACAAGCAGTGGGCTGAGTCCTAAGTCACCGCCCCTCAGTCCAAGGGATGTTAATCCTTAGCTGACTCCAGACTCTCTGTTCCTCCAGCTCTCCAGGCTCTCCAGTGCACTAGCTCTCTCCCAGCACTTTACTTCTCAGGAAGGCTCTCTTTAGGGGATCCCACACAACTCAGTTCTCATTCATGAAGGAAACGACTCTCCTAAGCACTGGAGAGGCCTGGAGGATGAGAACCACCCCAGGACCCCATTGTGCTGCTGGTGGCATGGAGGAACCTGTCCTGAGCAGGGAGCAGGCCTGGGATTTGATGCTTGTTGTGTGTAGGTGACAGAAACAGAGGGTCCCACTGGAGCCCTAGTGTAGACCTGCCCAGGGATGACGTAGAGGGCCTCACATAAGCCCTTTGTCCGGTGTGTCCACAGCTTTGTCTGCCACCCTCAGCTGTGTGCCATTTCCCATCCCAACTGTGTCTAGTGTTGTGTGATATTTTGTTTGTGTTTCTGACAAATAAAGCTTGCCTGGAGATCAAAGGGTGGAACTAGCTACTGGTTAACCATAGAGGCCAGGGGGTGGTGGCACACACCTTTAATCGCAGCACTTGGGAGGTGCATGCCTTTAATCCCAGCACTTGGGAGACTTACACCTTTGATACCAGCACTTGGGAGACTCACACCTTTGATACCAGCACCTGGGAGGCTCACACCTTTGATACCAGCACCTGGGAGGCTCACACCTTTGATACCAGCACTTGGGAGACTCACACCTTTGATACCAGCACCTGGGAGGCTCACACCTTTGATACCAGCACCTGGGAGGCTCACACCTTTGATACCAGCACCTGGGAGGCTCACACCTTTGATACCAGCACCTGGGAGGCTCACACCTTTGATACCAGCACAATTGGGAGGTGGAGACAGGCTCTCGGGCCCCCATTTGGTCTGAGGATTCATAGAGGTAAGACGTCTCTAGTGGCTGCTGCTCTGCTTCTCTGCTCTCTCAGGTTATTACCCCCATATCTGACTCCTGGTTTTAATTGATAAGACTAATTAGGATCACACTTCAGTGTAGAGAACCTGGGAGTGACTCTATATGTCTCCCTACAAAAGCAGGTCAACCAGGAGCTGCATAAGGACGTGGGCTGGAAGAAGCAGGGTGATTGGGGGCTCTGTGGAGAAAGGAACATGGTTGACAGCTCAGAGGGTCACAGTCCCAGGGCCCACGCCAGGATGCTTGCCTAGCGCCCATCACAGAAGCCTTTGTCCAGGTATGGAGAGAACACTTCTCCAAACAGCGGTCCAGAGTATCCCTGGCTGAGGAAATCAAAGGACTGACACCCATTGATGGGGTACAGGAGGCACTTGCATCATAGAGGGTGGCTGAGCTGGCTGAACACGGCCAGAGGAGGGCTCATCTGCCGGGGTCCATGTGCATCAAGACATAAGCCCTGTGTTGGTTTGTGGCTGCTTATCAGCTGATATGGGAAGGTGGGAGAGGCTTGTTATCAGCTGATATGGGAAGGTGGGAGGGGCCTGTTATCAGCTGATATGGGAAGGTGGGAGGGGCTTGTTATCAGCTGATATGGGCAGGTGGGAGGGGCTTGTTATCAGCTGATATGGGCAGGTGGGAGGGGCTTGTTATCAGCTGATATGGGCAGGTGGGAGGGGCTTGTTATCAGCTGATATGGGCAGGTGGGAGGGGCTTGTTATCAGCTGATATGGGAAGGTGGGAGGGGCTTGTTATCAGCTGATATGGGAAGGTGGGAGGGGCTTGTTATCAGCTGATATGGGAAGGTGGGAGGGGCTTGTTATCAGCTGATGTGGGAAGGTGGGAGGGGCTTGTTATCAGCTGACATGGGAAGGTGGGAGGGGCTTGTCCTAGGCCCATGGGGCAGCAGGTTGTCCTTCCCTGCTTCTGCTTTGTGAGCTTCTCTTTACCTTGGAAAGAAAGGAAGGCCTGGAAGAAGTCTATCTATGGATAGGTACAGAGGCCGGCTGGGAAACCGCTCCTGCTCCATTCTCATCCTGCTGGGGGTTTGGGGGCGAGGGCAGGGACATTTTGGTCGTTTCTCTCCATTTAATCCTGTCATCTCATTGGCTCAGGGTCCTGTGCGTAGAAATCCTGGCTGCAGCTGCTTGTCCTGAGCATGTGTCCCTCTGTGAGAGAATTCTAGACTGTTCTGTAAAGTATCCACAGTACATGGCGTTTGTCGAACATTTGATTTTTAATTTTGTTAGGTAATATTATTTCCTTCTTGGGTCTCTGAGGGATTTGAAGATTAGATAGTTATAGTTGAAGATTAGTTAGTTATAGTTGAAGACTAGTTGGCTAGAAAGTGAATTAGGTACATTTTGGACTTACCAATATAGGATAGATAATGGAATTATTTTCTCTGAATTTGTCAAATACAAATGGACTAGACATCGTTTAGGTATTTATTACTTGTATATATTGTATATAGTTATTGTACTTTTGTATATAGTTTTTCTTATGTTAGTTATAACCTTTTTCCTTTTTTCTTTTTATTAAAATAGAAAAGGGGAAATATGGTGATATTTTATTTGTACTGAAATGTGATTTTATTTGTATGTTAGTAAATAAAAATGCCAGTCAACCACTAACATTCACTAACATTAAAGAGGATGCTATTGCATTCGAATTTGTGGCATTTACACTTAATATGAAATCAATCATCGTGCTCAGATTTAATCATTATATTTACATACTTCACAACTTTTGCTATTCACTGTGCTGAGAAGTGGAAGTTTTACTTCATTTCTTTAAGGGGAGAGACAGCTCAGCCCTGGAGACTCCCCTGGCTTGATGAGAGGGCTGGCAGCTGTGTGTGCTTCCAGGGAAGGCTCTCTCACAGGCTGCCTCCCTGAGCTCTAGGGTGCGTGGAAGGCTCTGCGCTTCTGACCTCACACATTAATGGGAACCATGGCTTCTCTCCTAGGACCTTGGCACCCTTCCTGGAAGCATGCCTAATGTTCCCTCACCAGCTTCCTGGCTTTTCAAGCATCACACATGAGTTTCATGCTCTTGAGAATATGGGGCCAGGAGCCTCTAGACTGTCTGCTTGATCTGACAGATGCTATTTACAGAGTGGTGTGACGTCATGCTACTGAGGGGCCTGTTGCCTCTCTGCCGATGAGGCTGTGAATAGCGTCACACCCTTACCCACAGGTTCCTGCTGTGTTACCCCAGGAACATAACACTTTCTTCTCCAAGGGTTGGTTCATTATCTCCCCTGAAACTGGCTGTTTCCCAAGGATTACCTGCACTTGCATACGGTAGCTACCCCATTCTGAGTTCTGAGAACCCTCCAAAGCCCACCCACGGCAGAGCTGTGAGTTCAGTGCAGTGGGTCTGAGTGTCCCATCCTAGTTCGGCAGTTCACTCTCCTGAGGCCTCCCCTGCCCCTACAGAATTTTCCCAGGAGGCACTGGATGCACAGGAGAATTATATGCGCTGATTCCCAGTGTATCAGCACAGGAGGGCAGCAGCGTCCTGTGGGGCAGAGGTTTTTAAATTCACAGACCTGCCACTGCCAAGCTGGTGTTTAGGCCCAGGTCAGTCCTGGCCTGAGTTGTAGCGTGGGGACCCAGGACAGTTAGTTGTCTTCAAAGATCTGCTTCGTGTGGACCCAGCACCCCCACCTTCATTTCACCAGGCAGAGTACAGCAAAGGACCAGGCAGGCAGAGACCCCTCAGTGGGTGGAACTGGCATGTCCAAACACCTTGGCTGGACCTTGGCTAGCACAGCAGAGAGCAGCCTCAATGTATGGAAATACCCAGAGCCACAAGATCACATTCCATTTCTCAGTGTGTAGGACTCTGGAGTGAGGCTAAGATGCTGGGACACATGTGAGCAGAGAACCACCCTAAGCTAGTTCAAAGCCAAGGCCTACCCGCCACCTCTATGTCACATATCTGGGTCAGAGCGGCCCATCGCATCAAGACTCCAGGGGTCCGGGGAGCTTGGGTGGACAGTCCATTTTCTGCTGCCATGTCAATGTCCTTTGCTTCCACGTGGACAGCTGGGAGAAGGGATTGAGAGCGGCAAGAGGAGGAAGCCCTGAAAATAGCTACTTGGTGCCACCAAGGACCACGGATTCTGACTGACCCGATGCATGAGTAGGACTGAAAACAAGAAGTCACTTAGCACAGTGAGTAGGTCCTCTGGGGGAATGTGCGGCAGGCTGGGTACAATGGGGCAGGTACAATTGGGCAGGAGTCCCTGGGCAGATGCAGTGAAGGAGGAGCCCTGGGGCAGGTACAATAGGGTAGGAGCCCTGGGGTAGGAGTCCTGGGGCAGGTGCAAAGGGGTAGGAGCTCTGGGGCAGGTGCAATGGGGCAGGAATCCTGGGGCAGGAGCCCTGGGGCAGGTACAATGGGGCAGGAGTCCTGGGGCAGGTGCAATGGAGCAGGAGCCCTGGGGCAGGAGCCCTGGGGCAGGTGCAAAGGGACAGGAGCCCTGGGGCAAGTGCAATGGGGTAGGAGCCCTGGGGCAGGTGCAATGGGGTAGGAACCCTGGGGCAGGAGTCCTGGGGCAGGTGCAAAGGGACAGGAGCCCTGGGGCAAGTGCAATGGGGCAGGAACCCTGGGGCAGGTGCAAAGGGGTAGGAGCTCTGGGGCAGGTGCAATGGGGCAGGAATCCTGGGGCAGGAGCCCTGGGGCAGGTGCAATGGGGCAGGAGTCCTGGGGCAGGTACAATGGGGCAGGAGTCCTGGGCAAGTGCAATGGGCAGGAGCCTGGGCAGGAGCCCTGGGCAGGTGCAAAGGGACAGGAGCCCTGGGGCAAGTGCAATGGGGTAGGAGCCCTGGGGCAGGTGCAATGGGGTAGGAACCCTGGGGCAGGAGCCCTGGGGCAGGTGCAAAGGGACAGGAGCCCTGGGGCAAGTGCAATGGGGTAGGAGCCCTGGGGCAGGTGCAATGGGGTAGGAACCCTGGGGCAGGAGTCCTGGGGCAGGTGCAAAAGGACAGGAGCCCTGGGGCAAGTGCAATGGGGCAGGAACCCTGGGGCAGGTGCAATGGGGTAGGAGTCCTGGGGCAGGTGCAATGGGGTAGGAACCCTGGGGCAGGTGCAAAGGGGTAGGAGCTCTGGGGCAGGTGCAATGGGGCAGGAATCCTGGGGCAGGAGCCCTGGGGCAGGTGCAATGGGGCAGGAGTCCTGGGGCAGGTACAATGGGGCAGGAGTCCTGGGGCAAGTGCAATGGGGCAGGAGCCCTGGGGCAGGAGCCCTGGGGCAGGTGCAAAGGGACAGGAGCCCTGGGGCAAGTGCAATGGGGTAGGAGCCCTGGGGCAGGTGCAATGGGGTAGGAACCCTGGGGCAGGAGTCCTGGGGCAGGTGCAAAGGGACAGGAGCCCTGGGGCAAGTGCAATGGGGCAGGAACCCTGGGGCAGGTGCAATGGGGTAGGAGTCCTGGGGCAGGTGCAATGGGGTAGGAACCCTGGGGCAGGTGCAATGGGGTAGGAGCCCTGGGGCAGGTGCAATGGGGTAGGAACCCTGGGGCAGGTACAATGGGGCAGGAGTCCTGGGGCAGGTGCAATGGGGCAGGAGCCCTGGGGCAGGTGCAATGGGGCAGGAGCCCTGGGGCAGGTGCAATGGGGCAGGAGCCCTGGGGCAGGAGTCCTGGGGCAGGTGCAATGGGGTAGGAGCCCTGGGGCAGGAGTCCTGGGGCAGGTGCAATGGGGTAGGAGCCCTGGGGCAGGTACCCAAGCTGGAATGCTGGCACAGGTAAACAAGACCTGTGCACTGGGACCGATGTGTGTCTGCTTCATGCAGCTGCTATCAGGAGCAGAGAAGCAGGGCCACTGCCGCAAAGGGGATGGGCCGAGTTCCTGGAGAGAGCTCTGCAGCTCCCGACTGAGAAGCTATGTTGTCCACAGTTGGGCCTATGTTGAGATGAGCAGAGCCCACGAGGGCTGGCTTGAAGGAGCAGCCGAAGAAGGCCGAAATGAAGAACCAGCAGGTGGGGCGGCCGCTTCAGAGGGGCTTTGAAGGGACAGAATAGGACAGCAGGAAACTGATTATTACATCAGGTCACTTCTTTGCAGAGATGAAAACAGGCGCTTCTCTTCTCATGCCTGCCTGGTCACTCCAAGAAGGTCAGGTAACTACTCCATTCCCCCCACCTTCCGCCCCCATGAGGGAAGTCAGCTTTCATCTGTAAGACGAGAGTCCCAGCAGCACCCCCTGGTGGTGACAGTGAGGTTTGCAGCAGGTGGGATGATTACAGTCATGGGCCGTCTCCATCAACACCGGCTGCTCCACAGACCTCGTCTCAGTGTCACGCAGGAGAGGCCTGCCTGGGAAGTCCGTCACCTGTGGAACGTGAGCCTGTCCCTGAGGAATTTGGAATAGCGTGTCTGGATTGCAGGTCAGACAGTGCCTGGGTGTAGGGGAGCTGTGGACAGAGTGACTGTCTGTGAAGCTGGACTTAGAGTCTGTGGGTGGCTCATGACGCGACGGACCTGACACTTCCCACTGTGATTCACTTTTCTCTGACACAGCCGCATCAGCGCTTGCATTTTGAGGGAAGCTGCTGAGCCTCTGATGTAGTGTAGAGGGTTCAAACTCAGGTGGGCTCTGGGATCCTGAGAGACCGGAGAGCCCTCTGGGCCTGGCTGGCTTAATTTGAGGTTACTGTGTGCCTTTCTCATTGTGCTCACCCCACTGGGGGGCCTCAAAAGTCAATGGCGAGCTTGCTGGGTCAGGCTCTGTTTTGAGAGTTCCAGCAACCTCCATATTGCCCCGAGGGCAACTGCCCTCTTCTACATGTTCACCAGCAGGGCACGTGAGTTCCAGATGTCCAACATCATTGAAATTAGAAAGATATTTACACTCCACTAGAGCACTATCCCAACAGTAAAACATGGAGTCAGCCTAGCTGTGTGTGGACAGATGACGAAAGACAGTGTGGACACATAGAAGAGAGAAGCATTAAGCTCTGAAAAGGCACACATGTCTTATGGGCTGCAGCACAGAACCCGGGACCTCACAATGTGAGTGGTCACAGAGGCCCTGCAGGGCTGGGAGTCCTCCCCATCCTCCTCCAGCCCCTCCTTCAGATGTCTCCTGAGGTACAGGGAGTGCATGGCACACTTCATTCCTTGCACTAAGACCAGGTTAATTTTTAACTAACACCGTGAAATACTAGAGGGAAGTGGAAGGATGGAGCTGGCACAGTGTCAGGAGCAGCCGTTCACAGGAGAAGTTTCTGTCCTTGGAAGGAGTACTACTTTATTACATGACACTGTGGCAGGGGCATCACTCTGTGTTCCTGCAACGCAAGCAAAGGCCCGGAAGGCAGCGACACTTTCTCTGAATGAAGATTCTGACCCAGAAACAGATGATCGTTCGGCTGTCCTTCTGTCAGGGTCCAGCAGAGGGCGCTCCAGGCCTACGTATATGGCCAGTGGGTCTGTATCCTGCCATAGGGGATCCGGGCCGAGTGTGGTGGCATCCAGGACACAGCCCAGGCGGGTGTCCTCAGCAGGGGGACATGCTCACAGGGTTTCTGAGTTATAGGAAAAATCCCCCACAGCAGCAAACTGGCATCTTCTCCCGTCCCCGTCTCCTCCGTCTCCTCCTCAAGCTCCTCTCTCTCTTCCTCCTCGATCCTCCTTCCCTTCCTTCACCCCTGTTCTTCCTTCTTCAGAAGTCCAGGGCCCTTAAAATGTGGGGAGTACACGACATGGATTTGAATTTAATCCCAGCACTCTTCATTCCTTGCACTAAAACCAGCATGACAGCAGGTGAACTTCGAACAGTAAAACCGTGAAATACTGGAAAACAATGATTTTGAATAAAGGAGACACAGACAAAATCCCAAAACAAATAAAGGGAGGGGTGTTTCAACATTTATTACACAAGTAGAGTGTTCTGGGCGAGGAGAAAGTCAAACCCAAACATCAGACTAGCAAGAATTTAGAACACAAATAACGTCTACAGCACCAGAATAGCTGTCAGCCCAGGAGACAGGCTAAAATGGGAGGAATGCAGAGAGATGTTTCCATAAAGAAAAACAGCAGTGGTCCCTGGACGCCAAGACGTGGTCAGCCAGTGGCCACTGGATGTGGGATGAGGTCAGCCAGTGGCCACTGGATGTGGGAATGTGCTTGGCCACACCACCTTAGAAGCTCTATTACAATGGTGTGCTGTCCATGCTCATCCAGCAATCCACAATAATTTGAAATCTGCCCTGTATCACAAAGATGGGTATAGATGGTGTGCCTATACCCTCTGGGGAGAAGGAGTTGCCTGTTTTTGAAGACCAGTCAATCAAATGGCTAATGTTGATTGTCAACATGGATGGATGAAGAGCAGTGTAGGAGACCAGTGAAGTCCACCTCTGGGCCTGTATGTGAGGGCATTTCCAGAGACTAGATCACGAGGGTGATGAGCCTATCAGTTATTCTGGGCCTCTCTACCTCATAGCGCACAGGCTACCTGGGGCTGAGGATAGCTGTGAACGGGATCCAGAAAATAAAAAAGTTCCCGAAAATGAAATGAGAATATTTTGATTTTTTTCCATAACCTGATTGCCCAGTTCTGTCTTGAGTGTGAAGTTTGTAGATGATGATGTCATCTCAGAGTGTCAAAAGGTTGAATGTGCTTGGATCCATTGGTGGATTCAAATTTTGAATGGACTCTTGGGAGGGGTGTCCGGTGGAGGACGTGGGGGGCTGGAAGCTGAACCTTGAAGTACCTCTCTGGCCTGGCCTCACACCATTTCCTGGCCACCCTGGCATGAGCCATGCATTCCCACTGGCTTAACACCCCACCTTGCCTCAGGCACACAGCATGGACTCAGACTAACCTGGCACTGAGACCACAAGCCAAGATAACCTTCATTCCTGGAGGTGTTCCTGTTGGCTTTCTGTCACAGTGACAGAACTCTGGCTCACCCACTTGGCATTCTCTGCTAAAATTGTGCTGCATTGCCCTTTGGCCTGGCAGCTGCACCCTTGGCACAGAGACGGTCCTACAGCATTGGTTTAAAAGGCGAGGAAAGACCTGGACTCTAAGAGCAGTGGGGCCGCATCCCTGACCTGGAGCCATACTTGATAAACATGGTGCAGCCCTAGAGACTGAGGGGGGGGGCGGCGGAGAAGCCTGCTTTCTTTATGGACTTGCCTACACTCCGTATGGCCGGAGGTCAGAGCACTGGCCTCTGTCCTGGGACTCTGTGACCTCAGATCGGAGAGTGACAGCAGCAGCGCAGATCATTCCCCGAGACAGAGTCAAGGTGAAGATTTCTATCGTGTTTCTGGGAGTAGGGGTCTCATATCTCCACAGCTGCCTCATGGGCTGCCTTTCTGTTTATGCTCCCCCAGACACACATGCCCATGCAACACACACACACACACACACACACACACACACACACACACACACACCACACACACACACACACACATGCAGACACTCTGATACACACATAGACACACAGACACACACACACACACACAGACACATGCCCATGCAGACACTCTGATACACACACACAGACACATGCCCATGCAAACACTCTGATACACACACACACACACACACACACACACACAGACACAGACACATGCCCATGCAGACACTCTGATACACACATAGACACACATAGACACACACACACACACAGACACATGCCCATGCAGACACTCTGATACACACACACACACACACACACACACACACACACACACACACACACACACCAGCAGCTCCAGAAGTAGCAGCAGCACACTGGGAGCACACACGTAGTAGGGCAGCTCAGGACAGAGCTGTGTCTCTCTGCTCTCAACATGTTTGTGGGTTCCATAACTTTAAAAAACTTTTTAATTAATTTAATTTCTGAGACAGGATCTCCCTATGTATCCCAGGCTGGCCTGTGTGTAACTCCCAATACAGATCAGGCTGGCTTTGGACTCATAGAGATCCCCCTGCCTCTGCTTACAGTCCTGGGATTAAAGGCATGTTTAACGCCAAGGGTTTCATATCTTGCAATTCATTACTTGCTATGATGTGTCTGAGCTGGCAATCACTGAGCTTCCTGGCCAGGGTAGACACACGTGTGCAGAGCACTGATGGGTGTCCTTTCCAAAAAGCCCCTGGGCCCAAGAGGAAGAGGGCCGGTTCTGTTTAGTGCTGCGTTCTCGAATGCTTGCAGCCGTTGTTTTTCTTGCCGGTGCTGTTTGGAGTGGGCCCAGGCTCAGTGCTGGAACCTGGTCCCATGTTACGCAGTGCCCACTGAAGTGCCATGGAGCAAGCACTCATTGGGGAAGGTCTCAGCCAGGCCTGAGTTCGCTGCTCTCGGCTGTAAGTTTAGTATCCTGTCGGCTCTGCTCACTAACAAGGCTTTAAAGAGAAATGCCAACATGATACGGTTTGTCCTGATCGTTTGAGGGGCATTTTATGGACAGAGGTACAGGAGAGTCTAGTTCTATACGTCACTTGAGGACAGACTGAAGTCTCTGAAGACTCTTGATCAGGCCACTTTATAAACGCAGCCACTACAAAGGAAAAGTTCCCACAGCGGCTAGCTGATCCAGGCTTCTGCTCCCACCTGACTTCTGCAGTGTGGGCCGTCTACCACGACACAGGGCTGTGGAAGGATTCCAACAAGAGTTCACTCTGACAGGCCAGGCTCACTGTCCTTTCCTGTCCCAGGTCCCATGCCTCTCTTCAGCCCTAGGCTTCTAGGATGATTAGGGAAGAAAGTTCACACACCTCATGCAAAACAGAAGCATGCTTCGTTAGCCAGGCATTTCTGTCCAGGAATGGAATTCCAAAAGCAGGGTTTTCTGTTGGCCATGAACTTCTTTAGTTATTGATAATTTGCCAGAACTACAATGGTGAGGATACTGATATTAGAGTAATTTTTATATTTTACAAGAATTTAAAGGACCTTTGTGTACAGTAATTGGAGCTGAGGGTGGATTGGACGGCAGAGTGCCCACTAGTTTGTACCGCTGGGCACTGGGGGTGTAAGTGGGGACCTTTGTGGAAGGGTAGGCAGACTTCACGGTAAGCATTCTCTCTCTCTCTCTCTCCCACAGACCAGTGCGTGCTCTCCTGTGTCTTCCCCGGAATCGTTCAACCCTGTGGAATCCTACACTTCTTCACAGTCCTGGGGAATCAGGACTGGATTGATCTGGCCCTTACCATAGCTTCCTTTTCTAGCCCTGAAGACAAGTGTGGTCACTAAGACCATCACTCAGCTTTGGGGTCCCCTTTGGGGCTCTGCGTTTTGTTCTTAGTGCAGGAACAGGGGCTCTAATACCCCAACCCCAGTGCAGACTCCAGGCAAGGAAGATGCTTCCCTGGAGTCCTGGAGCCCACACCCAGCCTCTCTGTTCATTTCCCACCCTTCCCACGCTCGTCATGGTGACACATTCTTGTCTTCATTTCCACCCGCGTTGGGTCAGTAGCTGCTGCCCAGCCTCACCCATACGAGACCCTCCCAGCAGATAATTCCAGCATGCATTGTACGAACACAACTGCCTTCGCTTACACTAAGCTAAAAACACTGAACAGCCCACGAGAGGCACCAGCAGCTACACTGTTGCTTTGCTGCCTGTGGAAGGTCTTTCAAATGAGCAGAGGACCCAGAGGACCCCAATGCCACTTTCCCCCATGAAGAGTTCCCACAGCTGAGGTTGCCTCTCGGTCTCCAAGGGTGAATTCGCTGGGGTCAGGTCACATCACTCTTCTTCTTTTTTTTAAAGATGTATTTATTTATCATGTATACAATATTCTGCCTGCACATATGCCTACATGCCAGAAGAGGGCACCATATCTCATTATAGATGGTTGTGAGCCACCATGTGGTTGCTGGGAATTGAACTCATGACCTCTGGAAGAGCAGCCAGTGCTCTTAACCTCTGAGCCATCTTCTCCCCAGCCCCACGGTCACTCTTCTTGGCTAATACCCAACAGGAAGGTAGACTTTCCTTCTTCATAGTGTCTCCCTTTGCTTTCTTTGAAGAGAAATATAATTTCCAAAAAGAAAGTGGGTTGTGAAACAGTTGTTGAGGCCCCTGAAATTCAATTATCCTGCACAGGAAGAGGGCCACCGAGCACGCTGGCCAGCCATGCCCGCCTCTGTGACGGAGTGGCAGCTCCCTGGAAGTGCTGCTCAGCTTCCCTCAGGGTCCTTGGATGGTGTCACCCATCCAGCATGCTGGCACCTGCAGGTCCAGACATCCTCAGAGCTGGAGTGGCGAGTGGACAGAACCGTGTATGTTCTTTCCTTTTCACCCTACTTTTCCCAGGATGACGGTAGAGCGGTGTCTGGATGGACTTCCCACCCACTGCGGAAGCTGGCATGTCCACACGGGGGCCCCTGCCCTTCCCAGCTGAACAAACATGAACTCTCAATTCCCCCATCCCTGTTTTCTTTTACCAAAGCTGTGACAGGGCCCCAGGGAGCAACCGGGTCTTCCAGTGTGCCCATATCCCCAGAGTCAAAATGACATACCAGAGACACTAGGGGGAAGGAGGAAAATGACATGCCCCCCAAGGATACCCCCCAGCCAGAAGGGGGAGTTCTGTTAAGTGAGGTGGCACTGGAGTATTTTCAGTAGGTGGCTACCAAGAGGGTTTAGGTGTGGCTTCATTTTTCATACTGAAGGAGAGTTCACTGATTTCTGCCCTCCCTCTGAAGATCTGGACTCAATCTCTGTCCCTCTCTTCAAGTGATCTTCTGTGTTGGAAAGACCTAGTGGGCCAGCCTGGGAACCCTTGACTCCCCACACGCCACATGCCCCCCTCTCTCACCCTCAGACTTCCTGTAAGGCTGTCTGCTCCACAAGGCTTGCTCCAGAGGTGGCTGGGAAACAGGGCTCTGACCTGGGGTCTCTGTGGGCCCTGAAACACTGTTGGAAATAGTTTATCTTCTGTCAGCCACCACCAGATGCCAGTGTGTCATGATTTCACTTGCATTTTTTAGGGATGTTTTATCTCTAACATAAGAGGATTTAAATGCCTCCTGATCACCCTGGAGAAGGGCTGGCCTTGACAACATTCAGCCCAAAAGCTGACTTCATTGTAATCACCACTCCGCCCTGGGTGGGGAGCACATACCTCTGCCACAACGCCATGTTTGGAAGGGAATGCTTCACTACCGTCACTCTCAGGGTTCTTCTTGCTTGGGAAACTGACTCCTTTTAGGTTTCTTAGTCTTTGGAAGGCTCCAGAAGTGCTGCAGAGGCTTCTGAAAAGAAGCGATGTGCGCAGTGGGAGAGTCTTAGGTAAGAGGAGACAAGAGATGCGGGTTCAGCTCAGTGATGCTACGTGACAGCGGTGTCATACGGCTCATACGCTCTTTCTCTGTCCTCAAACCTCAGTAGGGGCAGCGACACCCACAGAGCATCGCAGAAGAGGTAGGCCTTGAGGTCTCCCACCTGTCATCAGTCAGCTGTGGCTGTATCTCTCTGGAACCTGTCTCCTTTGAAAGTGGGCAGCGAGGGGGAAGACCACATTGTTCAAATCCCTCCCTTCATTATCACGACTCACAACCCGACCTTCCTCCCCTTCCAGCTGGTGCTCAAGGGGACCTGGAGACCCCATTGTGAGGAGGCAGTTCCAGTCCTGTGCAGGGAAGGGTTAGATAACTGACTCCAATCCCAGCAAGGAATGGCTACTGGGAAAACAGCCCCAGACCCTTCTCTGCAGAGCCCAGTGACCCGGCAGGTCCAGACACCCATGTTTCACCCCTGCCTCCCTCAGTGCATCCCCATACTCAGAGGACCAACAGGTCACATGCAGCAGGTACACATCTCACAAAGAGGGGACCTCCACCAGTGTCATTCACTATGATGTCCCCTTTTACCTCCCCACACCTTCAGTAGGTGGAAAGATAGACCTTGATGTTCAAGGGCAAGTCCTGGAGTCTGTGAGTGACTGGTGTGAGAGGCGCAGTTCCTGCATGCACCATGTACAGAGAACACAGTGTAGCCTGAGAAATACAGGTCTGTAGGACACTGGAAATTTCCATCTATCTCTTGATCAGTGAGCTCACTTTCCTCAGCATTACAGGTGTAAAATAAGTGACCTGCTGCAGATGTGTGTTTTCCTGGTCATGGGGCAGACCCACCAGACATGTGAAAGTTCAAGAATGTCTGCCAGCTGAGATCTGGCCACCTTTCTGTCCTGCCTGGGTCTGTCCTGCCGTCTTGTAGCACTTTTCAATAATGCTAAATTATTACCCAACCACTCATTTTGTTTGTGACTTGCCTTGACAGTGAATTTTACACTCCCCCTCCTTCTCTCCTGGAGCCACATGGCTCTCTACACAGGCTGGGATCCCAGTATCGTGTTCAAATGGAAGACATGTTATGCTCCAAAGCTCCCACTTGAGATGCTTGAGCAAGCATGGCAGAGATGGGAGCCGCGGTGAGACCTCAAAGGCAGTGCAAGGCATTGCTTCCGTGATGGTGGCTGGAAAAGGATGCCATTCCCACCTTACAGGGGTAAACTGAGGCAGAGAATAATGTGTGTGTGTGTGTGTGTGTGTGTGTGTGTGTGTGTGTGTGTGTGTGTGTGTGTAAGTAAGCCCAGTCCTGCTTCACTGGTCTGTAAACCTTGAGGTGAGTCGAGCAGACTATTGTGAAACAAAAGGCATTTATTGACCCTAACCCTGTTGAACTGCAATTGGAAGGTCAGGGCTTCACAGGAAATGAGGTCACAATGAGGTCCTCAGGGTGATCTCTGTGCAGAACTATGGGCATCCTATACAAAGGAACATGTGGACACAGACACAGAGAAGGGAAGGTTCCCAGGCGGTGGTGGCACACACCTTTAATCCCAGCACTCACTCGGGAGGCAGAGGCAGGAGGATCTCAGTGAGTTTGAGGCCAACCTGGTCTACAGAGTGAGATCCAGGACAGCCAGGACTGTTACACAGAGGAACCCTGTCTTGAAAAACTCCTCCCCCCAAAAAATGGAAACAGAGAAAGGGAGGTTTGAAGGGACACACGGAGAAGCAGCTCGTCTGCAGGCTGAGAGAAGCCCAGGCAGCTGCCCACAACTTCGTCCTCAGATGGAATCCTCCAAGCTGCCTGGCTGGAGTGTCTGCTGATGCACTCACCACTCCCTCATGAACTTTGGACCCCACTTCTCCTTTCTCTGGAAAGGGGAGAAAGTGGCTCTTTAGAATTTAAATTACCATTTGGAAAGGTAGAAGCTTCAGGGCTTTGTTGAGGTCCATTAAGGAAAAGCTTATTATTCCCCGATAAAACAGAACAATAAAAAACAGAATCTGAGCTCAACACCTAGCCCAGGTGCAGACCTGACATTCCAAGCTACTAATGGAAAGTGGGAGGAATAATTGTCCTCTTCATGAGATACTGTGCTTTCCTTCCCAGGAGCCCCTCCTCTTTTGCAGAAGCTTGCAGAGGGTACTGAGTTGCCAGCCTGCCTGCTCCTTTATGCCTTTCCCTTCTTTCTATCCATTGCTTTCAGATCCTGCCCAAAGGATGTACTTTCTCTGATGCTCTGGGTCTTCTCACCTTGTCACTGTGACCTTGGAGGCTCATGAAGAAAGGATTGTTGCTGCTGTTAATATTCTGACCGGTCCCTTGGCACCGCCCTGTGTCCTGACATGAAAGTCTCTTTTGAAGAGAAAACTCTACCCCTTCCTTTCTCTCTCCGTTCCTACAAGGTGTGCATCCCCTCAACCCCCCTCTCTTTCTCTCTTCTTTCCTATCTTCTTTTTGTCTATTATAATAAACCATTTCCACATGGATGTAGCATCTGGGTTGTCCACCTGCTCCCCCGCCCCTTCCCGCCACCGCCAGAGTGGGTCACCCAGCAGCCCGCTGCTGCATCTGCCCAGCATGCCAGCATGTTTCCCTGCACACTCGCATGAGATACCCTCTGGGTCCCCGTGTAATAATTCATAACAGTCGCCTACCCAAAAAGTGTAGTCTACCTCTGGGAAGAGACATATGGCTGTCTTCTCAAGAGTCAGTCCAGTTGGGCAGGTCAATGACCTGGCCAAGGGAATATCCCTCAGGAAGGCAGGTCCACTTTAAGCCAAGCTAAAGAGGTAGGGGGAATAATTAACCCTTTAATGAGATAAGGTACTTTTTCTTTCCAGGACTTCCACATCCTAGGAAAGTCACTACAAATTTGCCAGGAGTTCTGTTGGTTCTGTTGCCTTTGGGGAGTAACTTTCCCCTTTTCTCCTCCTCCTCCTCCTCCTCCTCCTCCTCCTCCTCCTCCTCCTCCTCCTCCTCCTCCTCCGTCTCGTTGTTTTGGATACTGGCTAATAGGTTTTCTGCCTCCTCCCCCATAATAGGTTTCTCCACCAGTATAGTAATCCAGATCAAGCTGAACTGAAGAAGTAAACAACGGGTATATTTGAACAAAGCAACTCCCTTGTGAGTTCTCTAGTCCTAGAGATGGAGGCCGGAGAAGCCATGCCCCTGAACTAAAGCAGGGAGATTTTATAGGTTGTAGTAGAGGAGTGATGACGTGTCTACCACAAGCTGGGTTTATGCCCAAGTATGGTCAAAAGCTGAGCACTTCAGGTGGGCTCTTGGGTGGAGGCAACTTCAGGGGAAGAAGAGGCAGTAGCTTCTGAAAGAATGTGGCTCTGATGACTCCTCTTCACTAGGGGAAGGCATTGTAGCTAAAATCACTACAAGTGATACCTAAAAATAGAGAAGAAAAGGAGGATGAAAAAAAGGTAAAATCTAGAAAAAAAAAATTTTAATGTTGAAAAATGTGAGAAAAGAGCTCAAATCAAAAATCAAAACCTAAACCCAACCAGATAACCAACTGAAAACCAAAAAACAAAGACCACACCCAGATGATGCAGATGATGAAAATCAAACCATAGCTGGGCAATACTGTGAGTGGATGCTGATTGAAAAAGTCATGTGGAATAAACCAATGAGAGGAAAACAATTAGTATAGGACAAAGCATGCAAATATAAACCTCACACTTCAAAAAAATACAAAAACCTAGTCATCCAAATACAAACCGCCGCCCCCCAAGCAAAAAACTGAAGACCAAAATCAAAGTCATGTCTGCACTCACCACGGCATCTTTTCTTTGAATTCTGACTGATGGGTCCAAGATGATGCCACAGCTTAACATTTCAGACAAAGCTCTGTCCCTAAACTGACCCAGCAGGGAAGACACTCTTCTCACATTTCCCCAGAAGGCCTCTTGTTTCCCATCAAAAACCTGTGACAGGGCTCCTAGAATACGTGAAGCACTTGCCTCCCGAGTGTGCGGACTGGAGTTTGAACCCCTGGAACTCACATCAAAGCTGGGTGCAGCAGCACAATCCATAAGCTCAGCATCCCTGGGAGGGGTATGTGAGGTGGAGAGGAGAGTCCTGGAAACTAGTGGGACAGGCGGTCTGGTGTGCAGTGTCCATAGGAGACCTTGCCTCACTGGAAAAGGCGAGGACCAGTTCTGAGGGTGACCCTGACCTCCATGTACAGGAACATGAGTGTACACACACAGACACACACATACACACACACAGACACACACACAGACACACACACACAGACACACACACACACACACACACACACACACACGACACACAGACTCACACAGACACACACACACACCCCTCTTTAAAAAAGAGGGCGACATTAAGAAACTCTCAGAGATGAACAGTAAAGCGTGTTTTTATCAGCAGCCCTCTGAGTGCTGGGATTTCCAGGTGAGAGGCTCCTTTTCTTTCTCATGCTCCCTCAGTTTACCCTGCCTTTCTATCTCACATTAATTCCCCCTCGGTGACTTTGCTCCCTGAGTTCCGTTTGCTGAAGGCGGAAGGTCTGTTTTCTGTTTCTTGTTCTTCCATGTTGAACTTGGACCCAGACTGTTCCTATCCAGGGATCAAGAATGCCAGCCTGTCTCACCTAAGGTGTCATGAGAAGTCTGAACACGGAGGTGGCAGGCTACCCTTGGAAGGGAACCTGGAAGAGAGGATGTCATCACTTGAGGTGTCAAACAATGCACACTATAGCTTGTTATAGTTAAAAACTGCACCCAAAACAGCAGGGCTTCATTACGATGAGATGCGTGATCGCCATAATGTCCACAAATCATTCGGCCTAAGGCCAGCTCTGACAGAGCTTTACTCTGAGAGATGATGTAATCCCGAGGACTGAGGACACGTCACTTTAACAGTGGCATGGATCTGCCCCGCATGCCTGTCAGTGTTAAAAGTCATCGGGTCCTTCAGCACACTGAGGAGCTGACAGCCCAGCGGTGGCCAGTTAGTTTTCCTCTCTCTTGAAAACATTTGGCCAGAGCAGGGCAGCCTTCCCATCTGTGGTCCTGCCCTGCAGCCTGGGAAGAGGCTGACCCTCAGGACAGTGTCTCTTGCTTTTATTCCTTGGGGAAGGAGTCCTTTGTTAGGTGTGCTCAGATGGTCAGCCGACTGTCAGTTTGTTTCTAAGTGGCTAAGCCCTGTGAGCACGGCTTTCTTGGAGCTGGGAGTATTATTGCCGTGGCCTTTAACAGCTTTAATTATAGGCAGCATGGAAAATACCAACACGATAACACCATTTTCTCTCCAAGAAGATTAAGCTTAATTTCCTCAAGCCGGGCCACACTGGCAAATTGGCATTAAAATGTCTGCATGGAGTCTTAGTCTGCCCTGTGAGACATGCTGTCCCTTCCTAGACACCACAGGCATGGTTCTCTCTCCTCCCCCTCCCTATCCACAGAAGCACAGGAGGGCTTCAGTGGGCGGAGCAGGACCGCAGCAAAGACTCCACAGTTCGGTATTAATTCTTAATGTTACACTGAATGCTTGTCACCTGTTTCTCAAACTGATACGCATATTACGGAATTTCTGAAATCTGTAGGGGATTCGAACAGGTAGAATCGTGGGGCCTTCACAACGGGACAGGCTAATGCTGGTGCAGGAGCAAGTGGGGAGAGCAGACAGAGCAAGGAGAATGCCTGTGTGGGCGTGTGGCTTGCAGCAGAAGTGGACCTCCAGAGGGCGTCTGGCGGGGTCCAGGCAGGGCGGGGTGAAGGGACGGCATCAAAGAGGGATGGTCTGGATCACGTGGGCAGTGGTTGAAGTGGGGCGTGGCTAGCAGCAAGGTCCACTGAGCGGCGAGTGAATGACGGGACACGTCACTGTGGACCCAGGGGAAGGTCTCAGATATGGATTAAAGAGGGACCCTGAGGTGGATTGTTGGGGTTAAGGAGTTTATTAGAATTATTAATATCATCACCAGACAACAGAGAGGCAACAGCATGGCGGGGGTTTCTGAGGAGAGTGCGGGTCCCAGGATCAGAGACAGACAGCTTGGCGAGGGCTCTGAGAAGAGGAAAAAGCCAAGGCCCACGTGGCAGGAATGGAGGTCTCTCAGACCTCTCTGAAGATTGGGGTGGTTTCTCGGCACAGACCCACAGCTAGGGTCTCTGGTTCTCAAGGAGGAGGAAGGGGAGAGGGTAGGGAGCAGAATGTCTGGTCACCAATGCCCACTCTGATGTAAACTCACTTCCCCAGGTGAGAACCCTGACATGACACCTGGAATTGTGTTATCAATAGGGTGTCTACAGGTGTCTGTTTGGGTGGAAGGGTGGCTGCAGGTATTTTGACCTGAGCAGGGACTGGACTCCAATATTGCATTCTTACACCCTGTGGGGCGTTTACCCACCACCCCCACAGCTTCCCAGAGTTTTCTTGAGTGCGAGCAGCAGGAAATATTAGATAGAAGGATTCATAGCGGAGAATCTTGTGGAGATAAACAGATAGAAAATAAAGGATAGCCTCGAGAGGGCCTGGAACCTATTCCAACGGGCCCGGACTGTCTCTGGTCCAGGGTTTTTATAGAGACACCAAGGGGGTGGAGCAAAAGACCTCCTCCCCCAGCACAGCCAAGTGCAGGCCATCTCAGACACCTGCACTCAGGCCCGTGGTCCTGATCATCCTCTATTCGGACCTGCTGGGTAGAGCCACGAGGAACCCCAGAATGGGCTCCCACAGGTCCCCCCTTCTTAATATATAAAAAAATAACTATTAATGGCTTACAGCAATCTCCATAGCTGTTACACCTCCCAGTATGGGAGTAGAGGATGATATAAATGGCATTTCTCTTTTGAATTAGGTCCAGGGTGACCACAGCTGTCTTAGCTGCCTCAAGCCCTTTCTAAACCAAAAACTCTTAAGGCGACTACAAACTTAAAGAATCCCTTAGCTTCATCATTACCATTAACAGGTTAACATAAATATTGCTATACATAGTCACAATTCTCTCAATCTTACAACTCAAAACAAACTCTTAACAGAACCATTAGAATTAGCATATATGGTGCTATATATAGTTAACAATTTTCTCCGTCTTACAACTTGAACTCAGTCATTTGAATTTTCTTGTTAACAGAACATAGGAAAAACTTCGATGTATTCACAAACTTAAACATTTCCTCAATTCCACAAAGCCAGGGTGCATTAATATCAATAGGTTTCTGTGAACATAATTCAATCTCATAGCTCCTCCTTTTCTTTATAATTTTTTAAGCAAACTCTCAAGCCTAGTTAGAAAACCCAAACTTTTCTGTTTAAACAGTTCCATTTGTAACACAAAACCAGTTCCATAAGTAATTCCATTTTTACATAAACAGTTCCACAAAACAATTTATAAATCTCCAGTTAATAAAGCATATATGCATATACAAAATTGCATCTTGATTCTAAGTAGAAATACATTTCTTCATTTAAACAGTTCCATTTTTAACCCAATTCCAGAAAACTGTTCCTAGGTCATTACTATAAGTAAGCTCAAAATTGTCCCATTGCAATGAAATCTCTATTGTTCATTTCATTTAAGTACCAAAATTCAAATGATAAATATTGGTACTAGCCTTCCAAATTTGAAGAAATCCATAACCAAAATGTTTTTGTAATTTTATCTCATTTTAAGTTCAAAAAGTTCAAACAAATAAATTCTGGTATCAGGCTTTCACTTCCAAATATGAAGAGACGTTTTTCAACCAAAACTTTTTGCAGTTAATTTTTGTTCAAACAAGCGTCTCTGCAACTTTTGTTCTCACAGACAGACCTTTTTAGTTATAGTAATATTTTAAACCGCACCGTTTTTGCTGTTAGCTCAGGTTTTTCTGTGCTGCATTGATATTCCACGGATCTCAGCTGCGGATGCCTTGTGCTGGTTCTGGCGTCTGCCATTCTTAGCTTCTTAGCGGCTTCTGGAGCTTTTGAAACCATTCAGACTGCCTACTTTGCAGTCTACTAGGACACTATCTCCTGTGTCTCAGGTGTTTTCACCATATACATTAATAGACTCACACTTAACATTTACACTTTTCAAACCCACATAGCATGTGCTTAAGCATAAACTCACTCAACATTTACACATTTTTACAAACTCACATATTAACATCTACTTATTTATACTTTAAGGAAACTATAGAACTACTTTAGCAAATATATTTCTTATTAATTCTCATGTACTTATATTCATTCCATCTTATTTCTTATTTAAACTTACATTTACAACTAGCATCTTACAAGCTTATTACTACGTCTTAAGACTACCTTAGCTACTTCTTGCAAGCTTATATTCTTAAAGGAACTCTATAGATCTATTTTACAAACTTATATAGGCTACCATTAGCATATATCTAACTTAGCAAACACCTAAATATTTCTTAACACAGATCTCATCTTTCTACGTCTTACTCTTAATTATTATCACTATCTCTATTATAAAGATTCTCTTAACTAGACAGGAAGTATGTACATCATTTCTAAAGTTTACAGTTTATAGTTAGCTTTGTTATAAAGCACTGGGATTTAGTGAGTGTTGTCATTATAGAGTTGTGATACTTGTTGCTAGGGGATTGTAACATTCTCAGGATGGAGCCACACTCCAGAGTTGCCAGTTCTCTCAGCCATTCCGGACAGGCAGAGATGCACTGTCAGCGGTAGACAGTTTTTAACTAGAGGCTGTCCCTTCACCCAAATTCATAGTAGCTCCCCTAAATGCCTCAATTCAGACAAACGTTTCTATTACAGCAGCACTTTTGGTTTGCTCTACTGAAAAACTTCACTTCATTAGCTTTAACTACTAATGTTATTCGCAGCGGTGATATTTAGCATTGATTTCTTATAAGGAACTTTCAGGTAAAGCAACTCTTTTGTAAGACAGCTAGATTTTTCTGAAGTTTGTTTCCCATCTATAAAGCAGTCATTTCTTTTTTGAATGCCTGTTTCCTTGTCTCATTAGATTTGCAAAGGAATTACTCATTGCAGGCAGTTTGTTCAAAAGGCAAAAAACGTTTTTAATTTCAACAAGTTTTTTCATATCTAGGACAAAGTTCAGTGTATAAACTGCTTTCCCTTGTTTTAAGGATTTTAAAGTGGCTTGTTTGCTCTTAAAGGTAGCTTTTTGTCATCCAACTGCCGTAGACCTTGTACAGCTATTAGGGTAAATAAGGCATTTTACCAATGGAGCCCCAAACCGCGAAGCACCTAGTTCCGTATCCTTTCAATTTTTCATCGGAACTGATACTTAAACTCTTAGACGACTTTCCTCCTTATTCTTTTAAAGGCTGTATTTTAAGTTTACCATGAATGTATTTTCAAGCTGACAAAAGTGTTTCAGGGCAATGTCGCCATCTTTAGTGGAAAAACTACCTTTCCCAGAATGCATTTCCCTTGTATCAGTCCATAATATCAGTCCCTTATATCAGTCCCTTATATCATTTCCCATATTTCTTATCGGGTTTGAGAGTCAACTGGTTCTCTTTTACCAGACTTGCTTACAAATTCTTGCCTGGGAGGTTTGAACAAAGTTTTTTGCTTTTGCAACGGGAGATTTGAACAAGCACTTTACATTTTCAGCTATGGCACATTGGGAGGTTTCTATTCTCCTCAGCTGGCTTTAACAGGTGTTTCAACTTCATCAGACACTGGCCCCCGAATCAGAACCGCACCTGCCTCGTTAGCCGGCATTGAGGCTGGCATTTCTGATAGCAACTTTCCTCGGGGCTTGTGCTTGCCTTAGTCAGTGAAAAACAAGATCATTTACAACAGCTTTTCCATAGCTCCTTCAGAGAGATTTTCTCCCACTGATCTTATTCTCATTTTGCTTGTTCCTTCCCCCCCAGATGCAGAGCTTCAGGTATCTGTCTGCAGCTCTGTACCTCTGCTAGCTGCCTTTGGAGGTAGGGTTTTTTTTTTCTCCCCCTGAATCTGCCTCAAATTCTAGCAGCTTTGTCAGGTCATGCATTTTCTGGGGAGGTATCTGTCCCTTGTTTCTTTAGAGTCTTTCTCACAGACAGTTCCCAGTTTGGTCTCAGTTCATCCCCTCTACCCAAGAAACGGTTTCCGAAAATAGAGCGGCGGCTTTCCCTGCTACTGAAGGTAGGGGCTTTTGTCCGTTTCTATTTTTCAGGGTCTGAGGTTTGTGTTCATAAATCAAGCTTAGCAAGGGAGGTTTTCGCCATTTCTAAACTCCCATTGGACAGGTGCTTTGCCTCATCAGGCCTTCACCTGGCCCAGTCCCCCAGTGGGTTGTGTTTGCTTGTCTGGGTGCTCAAGGACAGAGCTTATGCCAGAGGCAATCACCCCTCAGGGCTACACTCCCTCATCTCATCGGGAGTCAGTTGAAACAAAGCTTTTCTCAAAGAGGTGCTTTCTCTGACAGAAAAGAAAGCTTTACTCCTGGATAGTTCTGTTCTGCCCTGGCTGGGCTCTTTCCCCAGACAGCGTTCTGACTCGGCAGCACAACTGCTTCAGACACAGTTCAGATTTACTGTTTTCCCAGAAAGGTCCTTACTCTGATAGGAAAGCTTTTTCTCAGATTTCTTTTTACAGCTGTGGACCTTTCAACCCGGGACTTGTAGGAAAGTGGACAACTGTGCCATTCCCACCGGCTTTAGCTTTGTTTGTTCATTAGCAATCTTCCCCTGGGTCCTGCACCTTCCTGCCTCAGCTCTGTGCTCCAGGAAGTTTACCACTGCAGGAACCCTAGTATCCCCGAAATGCACTCCAACTCAGAGACTCTGGCCAGTCGCCTCTGGGTTTTTGTTCAGAAGCGAGGATACAATGCTAACAGTTTCAGGGAATCTTTGCATAGGACGATTAGGAGCACCTTTTCATTCTGAAACGCTCACTCAAAACCTTTGCTGCCTCAGCTCGACTGTAACTGAAAAGCTTGGCTTTTTGCTTTTCTCAGGTGAAGTTTCCGGCCCTTTTGGCTCTCTGTAGCTTTTCACCCTTGCTCTCCCAAGTATTTCCCTCAGGGTACTCTGACCCACTGTCTTTTACTAGCTTGAAGAGACAGAGCTTAGAAGGGGTTTTTAGAAACTTGTTCCAGCCTCCTGCATTGCAGGGAGGATTGTTAAAGCTTGAAAGAACTTAGAGAGGTTTTGCTGTCTTAAGTTTGTTGTTTTCCCTTAGAGCTAATCACAGGTGGTCCCCATACTAATATCTTCAGGTGATTCTAATTTTTGTCCTCAGGACAAATTTAGTTTTTAAGTTTAAGAGAGCTTTTGAGAAAGATTAAGGCTTTTTAGAGTTTTTTTTCCCCCCAAATTTTCCAAGAAAAGCTTTATAGTTTAAGAGAAAGATTTTTTTCCCCCCAGGAGAAAGACCAACTTTTCCCAAAACTTCCCAACTTTAAACTTTGACTTCTTACACCCCCAATTTTTACCTCAGGGAGAAATTACTTTCTCCTGCCGCTTGGACTTAGCATTTCAGCTGACCCCAGGTCAAAAGCTTCCATAGGAAACTTTTTCTTCCCCATAAGCTCAAAGAACAACTTTTTTACTACCCGAAAAGCCCAAAGAAAGTTTTTTCCCAGTTTGCTTTCAAAGCCCCCAAAGTTAGAAAATTGAAGAGTTTTTCTGTCTAGTTGCCTTACTTATTTTTTCCTACACAATCTTACACTTCTAAGTTTTTCCTAAACTATATTACTACCCTATACCTTACTTATTTTTCACAGATAGAATTTGAGAAAGGGATAGAAGATAGAAAGTTTTGACAGAAGAGAATTTCGCTGCAGCATCGGACATCCTTCCAGTCCGCTTTCCTTTTCTCTCGAGGATAAAACCCCTGCCTCACCAAAAAATATATAAAAATATATTTTTTTTCATAACACCGGCATGCCTTTCCACTGGCAGGGCTGACTCAGCACTTTCACCAAAAACTCTGTATTAAAACTATTATTTTCCTTTATCTTTAGTCCCTATTACTTTGTCTTAAGTCCCTGTTCATTTGTCTTTAGTCCCCCCTTTTTTTGTTCCCCTTTTTTTCTTCAGTCCCTTTTTCCCCCTTTCTTTAGTCCCTTTTTTTCTTTAGTCCCCTTTTTTTTCTTTAGTCCCTGTTCACGGCGCCATTCTGTGGGCGTTTACCCACCACCCCCACAGCTTCCCAGAGTTTTCTTGAGTGCGATCAGCAGGAAATATTAGATAGAAGGATTCATAGCGGAGAATCTTGTGGAGATAAACAGATAGAAAATAAAGGATAGCCTCGAGAGGGCCTGGAACCTATTCCAACGGGCCCGGACTGTCTCTGGTCCAGGGTTTTTATAGAGACGCCAAGGGGGTGGAGCAAAAGACCTCCTCCCCCAGCACAGCCAAGTGCAGACCATCTCAGACACCTGCACTCAGGCCCGTGGTCCTGATCATCCTCTATGTGGGCCTGCTGGGTAAAGCCACGAGGAACCCCAGAACGGGCTCCCACAACACCCACATTGTAGAGTCCTTCCGTGTGGGTCAAGGAGCACAGGTCTCCTTCAGCAGAAGCCCATGAGACACTCACAGGACTAGGCTTGAACTTGGTACCTTTTCCGTGCAGAGGGACCGGAAAGAGGATCCAGGCAGACCCAGATGATGCTGTGAGATGAGGTGGTGATGGAGAACCGACTGCCATCAGAGTAGATCCCAGAGCCTTGTGAGGGGCCTGAAGCTGCAGCTTAGGTTGAGGTACCTAACTGTGGGGCAGAAGGGAGAAAGGACCAGGACAGAGTGTGGTGTGGAATCTGCACACTAGTACCAATTGCAGAGAGAGTTTGTGAGAACAGAGATAGGTTGGAGCTGGCCAACCTCTTCTAATTCTCTCATGAGGGCACCGTTACCCAACAGGTAAGAAAAGCCAGGCCTCAGGAGACAGATTATTTCCCACCAAGTTGAGGTTAGCACAAGTTAATATGTGTCCTGAGCCCCAGGAGCACACACCCAGTGGCTTTTCTGTAGCTAGAGTTTTCCTGCCTGGCCCACAGTCAGGACAAATCTTTGTCACCTGCCAGTCCCACAGCTGCTCAGACCCAACCAAGTAAACACAGAGACTTACATTACTTACAAACTGTATAGCCATGGTAGGCTTCTTGCTAACTGTTCTTATAGCTTAAATTAATCCATTTCCACAAATCTATACCTTGCTATGTGGCTCATGGTTTACTGGCATCTTCACATGCTGCTTGTCCTGGCGGCAGCTGACAGTGACTCCTTCTGCCTTCCTGTTCTTTCTTTTCTCCTCTCTGTTAGTCCCGCCTATACTTCCTGCCTAGCCACTGGCCAATCAGTGTTTTATTTATTGACCAATCAGAGTAATTTGACATACAGACCATCCCACGGCACTTTTCCATCTATTATACTCCTGAGTACCAGGCACAGAGGTAACACTTCCAGCATCTCTGTGATGAGAAAGAGGTTGATGCTCAGAGCTAGAACCCAGGGCTGGAGAAGTGGTTCAGTGAGGAGGGACACTGGTGTGTGGTGTGTGGTCTGGGATCCAGGGCCTAGAAGGCTCCTGAGTGAGTGATGTCCACACGTGGTCGCCTGGGTTGTGCTCAGCCCTGGGCATCCAGAAGCAGGACAGGGTAGACAGTGTCTGGGCTGCGAGCTGGTGCTCAGTCCACTCCACTCCCTCAGCCATCCCTCCTGAGACTAGGTACGAAGAATAGAATTTGTTTCTTGTCATTCTGCAGGCTGAGATGCTGCTGTCTCGGGGCTTCTTGCTGCAGAGGATGGAAGAGCGGGCTGGCAAGCTGGCTGTTTCCTGCTTGTGCCTTCTTGAGGGCCTTGGTGGTGTCCCTGCAGGAATGCATGCCTGCCATGATGCCTGTGGTGGTTTGAATGTGATGTTGCCCACAGTCTCAGGCATCTGGATACTTGGGTCCCGGTTGTTGTTGGTGTTTGGGTAGGTTTGGGAGGTGTGGCCTTGCTGGAGGAAGTATGTCACTGGGATTGCCGGGAGGAGAGACACTGGGGTGGTGGTAGGTGGGGGCACAGCTTTAAGATTTGAAAAGCCACCGGGCGGTGGTGGCACACGCCTTTAATCCCAGCACTCGGGAGGCAGAGCCAGGCGGATCTCTGTGAGTTCAAGGCCAGCCTGGAGTTCCAGAAAAGGCGCAAAGCTACACAGGGAAACCCTGTCTCAAAAAACCAAAAAAAAAAAAAAAAAAAAAAAAAAAAGATTTGAAAAGCCATGCACCACTCTTAACTTGCTCTGTTTCCTGCTTGCGGTTTAAGATGTGAGCTCTCAGCTGCTCCAGCCACCATGCCCGCCGCCCGCCGCCTTTGCTGGCTCACCATGGACTCTAGCCCTGTGCAAACACAAATAGATGCTTTCTTTTATAAGTTTCCTTGGCCATGGTGTTTCATCACAGCGTAGACAAGTACTGAGACATCCGCCCTTCATGCCGTCTCATTTTCAGCTCTGGATGCTGAGGGACTCGTGGAACCTCAATAGTGGGATCCATCACACGAGGCAGAGGGATCCACTTGGTACCTCCATACGCCCCTGCTGAGGCCTCACCCTCTCTGAGCAACTACGTCTTGGCCGCTCACTGCCTGTTCCCCCCTGGTCTGCTTTCCCAGAGCCACCGTCACTCACGTACGTCTTTTCTCCTGCTCATCGGGGTTCCCTTGGTGTGACCATTCCTGCCTCAGGTCCTGCACTACAGCCTTGTGCGGTGCTGGGCTGTGGGCATGTGAGGCTGGGGTGCGTCCTGCTCTGCCTCCTGCCGTGGGCCGTCCTGAGGACAATTAATTCTAGGGCACTTTGCAGTCTCAAGTCCCCCTCAAAACTCACATGGGAATTTCCTGCTAGACTGTCTTAGGGTTTCTCTTGCTCTGTTAAAACACCATGACCGGGCTGGAGAGATGGCTCAGAGGTTAAGAGCACTGGCTGCTCTTCCAGAGGTCCTGAGTTCAATTCCCAGCACCCACATGATGGCTCACAACCATCTGAAATGAGATCTGGTGCCCTCTTCTGGCCTGCAGTCATACATGCTGTATACATAATAAAAATAAATAAATCTTAAAAAAAAAAAAAACAAAAAAACACCATGACCAAGGCAACTTGAGGAGGAAAGGGCTTATTTTACTTACACTTCCACATAACAGTTCATCATGGAAGGAAGTCAGGGCAGGAGTTCAAGGCAGGAACCTCAACACCAGAGCTGATGCAGAGGCCGTGGAGGGGAGCTGCATACTGCCTTGCTCCCCATAGCTTGCTCAGCCCACTTTCTTATATACCTCAGGACCACCAGCTCAGGGGTGGCACCACCCGTAGATGGCTGGGCCCTCTCACATTAGTTATAAAATTTACAGAATGTCCTACAGACTCACCTACAGGACAATCCTACAGACACATTCTCTTGATTAAGATTCTTTCCTGCAAGACGACCCTACCTTATGTCAAGTTGACATAAAACCGGTTACTACAAGACTTTCCATGGATTCCTGCGCTTTTCCTGGGTGTCCTTCTCCATCAAACTCTGCTCCTCCTAATGAAGTGCCCAGGAGAGGGCGGGTGCCACACACGTCTTCCTCTGGGCTACTCTCTAGGCAGTTCCAGAACAGGGCCAGGCACTGTACCTGGCTCAGCGTGGATGTGTGGGCTGTGCAGGGGGTTCTGGGCAGTTCTGGGTAGTACTCGCTGCATCATCCCAGACTCCACCGAAAGCCTACTGCTTTTTTTCTTCTTCTTTTTGGCTTTACTGGGACCACTCTGTCGCCCTGTTGGGTGCCTCAACTGTCGGTTGCCAGGCTATCAGCTCCCTCTGCTGTAGATATTTCTCTCCAGCCCTCCACAGGGCTCCTTCCACGGGAACCTGCATCTGGGGTGTCAGGGTGACCTCTAAATGCTTGCTCTGAGTTCCCTGAGCTAGCATGCCAGGCCTTCATACAGCTGCCATGGGCTCAGGGGAGGGTCTAAAGCCCACAGAACTCTGAGCGTGTTGTGAATGCACCATTATTTTTCTGTTCCTTATTTGGGGAACAGGATGAGGTCCTGTCATTGGACTCTCAGAGGGCCTGTCCCCAAAGAGATTGAGGAATTCCTCTCTGCCGGTTTCCGCCACCCCAGAAAAAGTAGTTACTATTTTCAAACTCATTTGTGGCCCCAGCTTCCAAAGCCTTTAAATGCCCTGGAGCCCTTAGGGTTCCCTGGGAAGCAGGATCATCAACCCATGGGACAGAATCAGGAAGGCAGAGGGGGCTTTGGCTCGGGCTCAGCAGATCACATTTAAGTCCAACTTTTTATGTTGTCCTGGCCTACTGCAGACATAATGCTGGGGCAATCAGAATATTTTATAAACGATTACTGGTGACGCTCTAGTTACGTACAATTCCTTTCCCTCGGCCCTTCAGCCCGGTTTGCAAATGGGCTGCCTTCTTGATGTTACCCAACATCCTGGGGTGGGTGACCGCCTCCAGTTTAAACAACAAACGGCTTGTGGACTTGGGGTTTCAGAGGCTGTCTTTCTACTTGAACAAGCGGTGTTATCAGAAAGATCGTGGACAATGGCCCATTCTGCTCAGGGGACCTCAAGGGGCTTTGTACAACTGGAGGTGTGACCGGTGAGGCTAGAGGTGCCAACACAAACAAGTCAGCAGGAAGAAGAAGTGGAGGCTGGAGATGACTTCCTGAGGAGCCAGCCAGGGACCCGGTCAGGGATCTTCTTACAGCGTCAAGGCCCAGGGCTCTCCATTGTACTGGGCTTTGATGAACAATACACACACTCTTCCCAGAAGGCTCTCCAGACCTGGAAGAAAGCCACCCGCCTCCTCTTCAGATAGCTTCACACGCCTGGCCTGACCAGCTAAGCTCCCTCTGCCCTGGGAAAGCTTAGGGTCTCACAGCTGGGCTCGATCCTCACCAGCACTGGGAGGCATGGGGCCCTAGAATATCCCCGTAAAGATGGGGACCTTGAGGAGCCATGATGATGCCGGAGAAGCAGTTGCTAAGGATGGAGGTTGTACGTGAGAGAGGTGGCAGTGAGGTTGAGAAAGAGCGGAGCACGGACCTAGCCCAAGCTGATCTGGGGGGTAGTGGGGTGCAAGGCCTCTCCAGGTACACCGGCCGAGTGAGCAGACAGGTGAGCACTGAGAAGGAAGCACAAAGTGGGGAGCAGGAGCCTCACGAGACCCATGCTGCTCTTGTTCTTCTGTTGTTTTTAAAGGTGTGTGTGTGTGTGTGTGTGTGTGTGTGTGTGTGTGTGTGATGTTTGTGAGTATGTGTCATGTTTGCATGTGTGTGATGTGTACAATGTGTGAGTGTGTGATGTTTGTGAGTGTGAGTGTATGATGTGTATGTATATGATATATGTGTATGTGTGTGTTGTATGTGATGTGTGAGTGTGAGTGGTGATGTGTATGTATATGATATATGTGTATGTGTGTGGTGTGCGTGATGTGTGAGTGTGTGTGTGGTATGTGTGATGTATGTGTGTGTGTGTGGTGATGTGTATGTGTGTGTGAGAGATGTGTGTGTGTACTGTGTGATGTATGTGTATATGTATGTGTGTGAGTGTGAGATGTGTGTGTGCAGTGTGTGTGAGAGTGTCTGTGGAGTCCAGAAGAGGGTACTGAATACCGTAGAGCTGCAGGCCATTGTGATGACCTGACGAGGGTCCTCTGAAAGAGCAGCCAGCACTCAACACTGAGCCCAGCTCTTCTTCACATGTCCGCCTTGCTGTAGTTAGGACAAGGAAGGATGACAGCCAGTCCACATTTTTTCCCGGAGTACCCCGGGCTACCTGAGTGGATGAAACAACCACATCGAGCTGAACTGAGAGACTGAACTAAGGTCACTTCTTTGATCATGGGGCTGACAGACTTCTTTATGTCTCAAGAGAAAGATGGATGACCTGTGGTTCCTCACTGTATCTGAGACCTCACAAGGGCTGCTCTCTGGCCAGCCTTGAGGTCAGCACATTGGGACAGGGACAGTGGACACTTCCAGACAGGCACAAAGATGGTGGGTTTTATAGGGGAATATGAAATGTTCCAGGATAGTAAAACCTTTCCCCAAAATGATAGACTGCATTCTCGATAACCAAAGCAAACTCTTTCCTGATCCTGTTGGGTATTAGTCTCAGTGACCTACGTAACAGTAAGTAACCCAGCAGATGGGGCTCCTGCCTCAGTTTACTCCCAACATGTACTCTCCAGGAACCCTGGCATCTGACTACTTGAGTGTGTGCCCTTTCTGAAGGCTGTGCACACACAGTATCTGCATTGGTTGAACATTGTGTGCTGCACAGCCTGAAACCTGTCTGTCCAGCAGTCCTTGTTGGAATCCTCGATTCTTTGTGCATGGTGTCTCTCAAGGTGCTTAGAGTGGCTGATGGGACGTAACTGCCATGGGACATTCTACAGGTTTTATGTACGGGCTTAGGATTGTGACAGACTCTGGCATGCTTGGAGAATAGGAGAAGAAGACAAAGAGTGTCTTGCCCCATGGGTGGAGGCAGGAGCTCCTGCCCATCATTTGTCATTTCTATCTGAAGCGTGTAAGCAAGCTAGTCTTAGTGACTTTGACTGGCTCTGAGAAGGTCCATGGTATTGTGAAAAACCTGTGCCTTACACAGGGAGACAAGTGTTCAAACAATAGCGACTTGTCTGTGCGCCGTGAAAATGAAGCAAGGCGAGAAAGCTGATGATTTTACAACCATCATGTTGTGTCTGGTCAGAGGCCCTGGGAAGACGCGACATTCCTGGAACAAGCGCACTGAGCAGGGTCCCCCGCGGGAGGGCACCCCTTCCTCTCTCTCTGTGTGTGCTGCAGCTGGAGTGAAAGCCTCCACTTGCCCCTGGGTTAAAGCAGAGAGAGCAGAGAACCACAAACAAGGGGTTGCAGAATTACATGTCTGTCAGAAGGGAGTGTGGTAGCAGCCTTCCTGGGCACACGCCCTCCCTCCATCCTGCCTGTGGTCAGCCACAGCAGGCCCGCACCTGCCCCGGTGGAAGAGCTTTGGTTTGAATGACATTGGCTTCTGGCCACGCTTTCACAATCTCCGACCTCAGGGAAGCCATTACAGTTAAACCTTGATCTTGTCTAGAACTCCTCATCCTTGCCCCTTTCACCTCTCTGTTCCTGGCGCTGGACACCATGTGTCATCAGAGAACGTTCTCCTGATGGTCTTATGGAGGCACTGTGTGCAAAGGAAACCTAGGGTCCAGCGGCTCACGAAAAGTTTGTGTATTAAAAGGCACGTTTGCGTTTGCTCAGCATCGTGTGGTGTGTGTGACCGTGGCTGTAAACGGTTTCCACTGTGGTTCTGTGTCAATGACAGGAATACATCATAGTTTATCGGCACGCAGGTGGGCGCTGGGCTGTTTCTAGTCGTAGACTATTATTAATAGTAGTGCTGCAGGCTTGCAGAGCTTCCTGGGGAATGTAGTCCCTGTGTCTTTGGGGTTTGCGGCTCGTGGAACGTGCGATGTTCTGTTCCAGCAACAGTCTCAGCCTTAGCTTTGTTCTCAATGCTTTGACAAACAACCCCGACCGGAGCGACATGGGAGGAACAGGCTTGATTGACTGACAGTTCAAAGTTACTGTCCGTGCTGGCTAGTTTTTATGTCAGCTTGACACGAGCCAGGGTCATCTGGGAAGAAGAGTTCTCCTTCCAGAAAATTCCTCTCTGGGCAAGTCTGTGGGGGCATTTTCTTGATGGATTGGGAGGGCCCCACCCAGGGGCAGCTCCACCCCTGGGTAGGCGGTCTGTGGTGTGTAAGAAAACAAACCAGCATGCTAGAAAGAGCAAGCCGGGAAGCAGCATTCCTCCATCACCTCTGCATCAGTTCCTGCCTCCCTGTTCCGGCCCCAGGAATAGACTACGAACTACAAGCTGAAATGAACTCTTCCCTGACCACACTCCCCCCACACCACACACACGAAGTTGCCTTTCTATTTCACCACAGCAATAGGAACCTTAACTAAGACACTGTCCATCTTTGGGGGAGTCAGGAACTTAAAGCAGCTAGTCCTGCTACATCTTCAGTCAGGCTTTCCATGTGCCTGGAACACCTCTACAGGGATTCCATTCGCTTAAAGCAATGATGCTACGCTTACATGCCTTCTCTCCGGGGACTTGATGGCTCCTTATTGAGACTCCTCTCTCTCTGTGGTGCACACAGGCTTTGCATGAAAGGCGAAGCACATGGCCTTGGTGCTGTATCTAAAAAGGTAAACAGAGGCACAGCAAGCCCATGAATTGGGCAGCTCCAGTTAGAAGTGGTTCATGGCTGCCCTGAGGGATCATGAGAGGGAGGCATTATGGGATGGCGCAGATCTAGAGTTTTGCTGATAGTTACACAGCTGACCGGTTGGTCAGGACACTTTGGAAAGTCCCCAGTTGGGTAACTGCAAGTTCGTGGGCTGCTTCTGAGCATCAAGCTGGAAATTCACTCACGTCAATGGCAGACTGGGGCTGTCTGGCTTTGATCAGGAGTCTTCAGGTATGGCTTCACTTTTAGCATATTCAAATGTGATTCTAAACACAAGCTAATCTATGTACAAGCAAGATGACCCCACAGTTTACTGGAGATCTCTGAATCAGAATTTTCTCAAAATGGAAGGCAAATAGGAAAGGCTAAGTATGGAGTTTTCACACGGTCCTATGAGTGTCATAGGACCAAAAAAAAAGTCCCTGCAGAAACTATGCTTGAATACCCACAGCTGCATTGTTCATAACAGCCCAACAGACAGGAGATCAGCAGTGGACAAGAGACCTGTAACACACAGCAGATTCTCACAGAGGAATGTTCAGCCACACCGAGGCAGGAGGTTTTAAGACCTGCTACAACACATTTGATACTAGAAAATGCTAGATTGGCATTTAGACACACTTGAGAGTATTGATGATTCTAATTATTGACTGGGAGACAAGGCAAGTCCACAGGGCAGATTAACCAGGTGGTCCTCAGGAGAGGGTGGCAGTCATCACTTATAGGTTTGGGTCTTTGGCATGATAAAAGTCTCTGGAGAGAGGCAGCGATGAGTGTCTAGCAATGAATATAATAAAACTCTGACTTGTGTATTTTTAGGTGGTGGACTTTGTGTTTTGGAGATGAGAGTTCAGTTTTTCTGAACTTGGAAAGGTCCTCAGTAGCTGTGGACCCTGTGTTTTCTGGTATGGGATCCCCAAGGACCCTGTGTTCTCACCCCATGGTTACCTCCATCTCCACCAGCCTGGGTGACGGTCCTAGACCTCACACCTTTCACCCATGAGTCCGTCTGTGTCCATCTCTAAAAGACAGGCTCCTAAGCAAGGGAAACCACGAGAGAGGGACTGCACTTAGACCCGGTGAATTTTATACTTCAGTTCCTTTTATTTTCTCATTTGAAAAAAAGCTGATACTGTTCTCTTTGATTAAAGATCAAAGGAAGGTGGTCCCTGGTGGATGTGCCCCAAAGTCACATTGCTATGAGTCTGAACAATCAGCCATTGTCAAGTTGATTTTACATATTTGACATAGTTCAGATGAAGTATAAAGTGGTGTGTTAAAAATTATTCCCTGGCTGGGCGGTGGTGGCGCACGCCTTTAATCCCAGCACTCGGGAGGCAGAGGCAGGTGGATCTCTGTGAGTTCCAGGCCAGCCTGGTCTCCAAAGCGAGTTCCAGGAAAGGCGCAAAGCTACACAGAGAAACCCTGTCTTGAAAAACAAACAAACAAACAAAAAAAAAAAAAAAAAATTATTCCCTCCGTTGGGCATAGTGGCCAGGTGTAGTGGAGCATGTCTTCAATCCTAGTGCTTGGGAGGCAGAGGCCTACAGATCTTCTTGAGTTTGAGGCCAGCCTAGTCTACATAATGCGCTCCAGGACAGCTAGAGCTACATAGAGAGACCCTGTCTCAAAACACACACATGCGCGCACACACACAGATATACACACACAGACACACACACACACACAGACACAGACACACACACACACACAGACACAGACACACACACACACACACACACACACATAGATATAGAGAGACAGAGACAGAGAGAGAGGGAGGGAGGAGGGAGAAAGAGTGAGGTTCCCTTGCAAGGGGTGAGATTATTGCATAGTTATGGCTTCATAGGCTTGATATATGTGTCAGACCCAGAGTATTTAATAATGTTCAAACACCCCATTCAATACACCGAGGAGAACATTCAGATAGCATTAGTCAAAGCTCCAAGGGCCATTAGGTCAATGGGAAGGACGAGGCATGTTGTGGGCAGCATGGTTGTTGATGCACTGGGGAGTGATTCATAAAAGTCTGTTAGGCCCACATGGCCATTGTTTAGTAATAACGTGGAGATACAAGGGGACGGGCGTTCTGAGGAACAGGTGGGAGAAGGAGGGGCCAGACTGCTTACTCATCTGAGTCTGTGTCTGAGAGAGACAGCACCATGGTGAGGATGGTCAGAGAGCTCTCGGCCCAGAGGAAGGTAATGGCAGATGCGTTCTGCTAAAGGCAGCTTTGCCATCCACTGTTTCCCCTAAATTATTCCATCCTTTTTTTTTTTCCCAGATGGCATCATGCATTTTAACCCTGGCTGACCTCAAACGCTCATGATCCTCTTGCCTCCGCCTACAGAGTGCTGGGATCTCAGAAATGTGCCGTCACACTTGGCTCACATCATTTGTTATTTGTAGATGTTCTGTGTGAGATAACCAGAGTCTCCCAGAGCTCTGGATGAGGTACATGGATTCACAGGCAAGAGACAGAAGTCAGGTGGTCCTGGGGGGACACATCTTCAACTATGTGACTTAAAGAGTGTCGTGATTAAAGAAAGAAGGGCTTACTTCGGCTCACCATTCAATTTATGACCTGTCATGGTAAAGTCAAGGCAACAGGAGCTTGAAGCGACTGATCACACTTCATTCTCAGTCAGGAAGAGGAGAGCAGAGAATACACACTCCTCCTCAGCTCCTTTCTCCATTTATACAGTCTAGGATCCCAGCCTAGGGAATGGAGCCACCCACAGAGGTCAGGTCTTCTCAGTTCAATGGATACATTTAAGATGATCCCCACAGGGATGCCCAGAGGCCCGTCCCCCAGGTGATTCTGGGTCTGACAACGCATTCAGTGAACACTAATCATTACCATCGCTTCCATCCACAGAAGACGATGCTGGAGGGCTGAAATCAGACTCAGGCTGGCAAGGGCTCTGTTAGTCTCTGTTGAAGAATATTATTTTAAGGTGTGTTACTTTTGTTTATGCTCTGGAACATTTGTTTAATGATGCAAAGATGTGATTGATGAAATAAAATTCACCTGCGGTCAGGAGGCTGCATCAGTAATTAGCTGACAGGAAGTGGTAGGGAGGAGCCGGGTGGAGAAGGGTTTTTAAGGAGGGGCAAGGACAAGCATGGGGGCTTTTTAGAGGACACGAGTAAGGAGAGGAGGTGAGCAACTTGCTATTCACCCTCTCTGAGGAGCAGAATTTCACCTTAACCTTTGAATCTTGAGTTCTTTAGAGGGACAGAGATTTACTTAAGTTCCCTTGGTAGCTCTGAGTCGGAGCCTGAGGGAACAGAATTCCCTCGTGCTGCTGCGCTTGCGGCCTAACCTCTGCTGGTAGTGGTGGAGTTGCAGCTGCTGATCTGGACAGCCATGGCTTAAAAGTCAACGACAATTGAATAAAAGGCCACCAAATCTCCACGGCCACCAGTCTTCCATAGGTGGCCTGGATGTGTTCTCCCTTAGAGGTTCACACACTTCCAGCCAGGCTCTGTCCTTACAGGCGCCTCGTGAGCCCTGAACCCATAAAAGAGCGTCACAGTGAACGTACAGAAACGGCCTTGGAAAGTGGAGAAAACCCTGCCCCGAGCTGCTGCATTCTGCTGGGTCCTCAGTGTTCAGCATCTGCCGGCCATCTCTCTAGTTCTCGTCTCTCCCAGGCAGTTCACTCTCCTGCCTCCTCAGAACTTTACTAACTTCTACTTCCTTGGAAGTGGGCCCGGATTCCCTTTGTGTCCTGTCAACTTTCATCACTGCCCACCGGACCCCAGGGCTGTGTGTATTCTCTTTGGCAGAGAGAAATCAGCTCAGCCTCTAGTCTGGGGCCAATGCATGCAAAATTTAACAAAGCGACTCATTGTTCCAAGGAAGACTTTTGTGGCAATAAGGTATGATTTTGTTGTTGTTGTTGTTGTTGCTGTCAACTATGCATGTGTGTTATGTGCAGAGTTATGCATAGGTACTGAAGAGGGAGAAGAGAGAAAGTCTTCAAAACTTCTCAGAGGCTTTTCTGTCCTGGATTTTATAATTCATGACTGCATTTGAGCACACGCTGACCTTGTCCCTGAGGGAAAGATGACCTGGGCCGGGGGTGTTCAGGACTGCTCACCTAGTTTGCTCACCTAGTAAGTTCTTGGTGAAGATGTCAGAGCAGACACCCCTGTTTCTACAGTGACAGCTTCCAAACCGTGTGCAGTGATGCTGACCCCCGACATATGGCCCACCCTTATGATGCTGATGCAGGGTAGTTCCTGAGCATCCTTTGCTGGTGTCCTTTTAAAAGTTTGCCTGAGCATCCTGAGGTCTTCCCTCTTTAACCCTGGATATTTTTGTTCCCTTCCTGAATGTCACACAGCATTCCCTTGCTAGCTACGGAGACGGCTTTGCACCAACAGGTCTACAGCACTCTATGTCTGCTGGGTATTGTGAGAGGCTTGGGGCTGGCAGGTGTTGCTCATCTGCCCACCCTGCAGTGGTCCTCTAAGCCTGACACTTGTGCCTGTGGCCAAGAAAAGCAGGAGAGCCATGAGGGAGATGCTCCAATTGCAAACTGATCCCTAAGGTGCTGAAGGGAAGCACCAAGGGCCGGGCTTGGTGTGAGCCTACCACATGGCCTCTGCAAAGAAGAGCATAGGTTAAGAGGAGGCCCCAGCTAGAAGACTGGGGGATGAGTTCCAATGTCAGCAGTAAGGGGGGGAAAGACGCAGCTCCACGCTGTCCCCTGAAGAGTCCCCTTTAATCTTTCAGAAACTTTGACTCAGGCCAAACCGGGATTCAAGCTTCAATGCAGAAAAGAATTTCAGGCCTAGCCAGTTTGAAGCAGAGTTAGAAATTTTATTGAAGATATTTTAATATGCACTTAGGCAGAAAGGTTAAGAGGAAGGAGGTGCTCAGACAGAAAGACATGCTCAGTGTGGTGCCGTCTCCCCAGGCGGGAGTGGCACTAAGGGTCTTGGCCTTATCCTTCTATACCAACATGGCGGCTCGCAAGTCACACCTCAGAGGGCTGCTAAGAAATGTTTTCTCCTGTTCCCTCGTTTTGATTATGGGGTGCCTCTTATCATTGGGTAAGGTGAAACCAGGAGTCACTAGGGATGTACAGGAATTAGTACAGGCCTTTTCCTCTGTGTGAGATTTCTCATAAGATTGCTTAAAAAACGGTGAGTTTATTGCTAGAGTGGGAGAAAGGTCTTAGATGTTAATTTCTTTTTGCTTGGATTCTTGCTTCTCTGCTGGTGAGAGACTTTAACCGGATCCATGGGAGAAGGGCTCCATTCCCTTCCCATGCCAACCTTCCCCCTGTATTTCTGCCATGCCTCAGTGGCATCTGGGGGGGGGGCTGTTGTGAACTGAGAAGGCAGGCTGAGGATGGATAATGGACAGACAGTGGGTGATACAGGGTGAGGATGGATAATGGGTCATGAGTTCAAGCTAGACAGACAGTGGGTGATACAGGCTGGCACCAAGTCTGTACTCATGCCGAGGGGACTTTTAAGGAAAAGAGAGCTGCTGTATGCGCTGGACACACTAGGCAGAGAACCTGTGACAGAACCAGACAGTGCAGAGGCTCCTCCATCGTGTATTCTTGATGAGGCCGTTTTAGGTTTGACTAGAATTTGATCCCCTTGATGGAGAATCCTATGAAAATTATCCAACTCTGTTCTAGAAGCCCAAGGTCCAGCTTCTGTTAGACGGCTTATCTGAATGGGACTTCCCCTCCAGCTATCTTGGCTTCTGTTTTTTGTTTGTTTTTCTTTTGTTTTGTTTTGTTTTTTGAGAACAGGGTTTCTCTGTGTAGCGTTGGAGCCTGTCCCGGAACTTGTTCTGTAGACCACACTGCCCTCAGACTCAGAGATCCACCTGCCTCTGACTTCCAAGTGCTGGGATCAAAGGCGTGCGCCACCACCGCCTGACCCCTGGCTTCTGTTATACTGCCTGATTGTGCAAAAACGTCCCCCTGTAGCTGCCAGGCAAGATAACAGGATATGGCTCTTGCCTGTCAAATACTTGCTTTAAATGCTTGGGGCTACACTTGGGTCCCAAATAACCTGAGTGTAGTCCCGTCTGGCTGGAATAAAGACTTTCAATTGACTGTAGACTGTGTCTGAGTGGTGTTCTTTATGGCTCTGTTGTGAAATATTTAACTATGTAAAGGTGTGTTACATCTGTTTATGCTGCATTTGTTTAACTAGGTAAAGATGTGTTGCATCTGTTTCACTTTGCCTGCCTAAGGCACCTGATTGATCTAATCAAAAGATGAATGGCCAATAGCTAGGCAGTAGATGGATAGGTAGGGCTGGAGGGCAGAGAGAATAAATAGGAGGAGAAATCTAGGCTTAGAGTATGAGAGAGAAGAGAGGATGAGGGAGAAAGAGGGGGTGACTCCCGGGGTCAGAAGCCAGGCAGCCACCAGTCAGACACAGAGGAAACAGGAAAGTAAGATATACAAAATAAAAGAAAGGTAAAAAGCCCTGAGCCAAAATGTAGATAAAGAGAAACAGATTAAAACAAGAGTGAAGACAAGGCTGAGCATTCATAACTAATAACAAGTTTCCGCATCATGATTTGGGAGCTGCTTGGTGGCCCAAAAGAAAGCCTGAGCCCTGTAACAAAACGAGGCCTTGGCTTCAGTGGCTGTGGCAAGATCAGGCTGCTGCATACAGAAGGCCTGCGTAGATGGGGACAGAGATAAGCCAGAGTCTCAGCTGCAGCCCAGGTGAGCCACGGCAAGGAGGTGTAGCAGGCAGTCAGATCAGAGTGTGCGTGCGTGCGAACCCAAAGCACACGGGAGACAGACGCACAAACCTGGAAAGATGGAGGGATCAGTTCCTAGCCTCTGTCTTGAACACTGGCTGGGAAGCAAGTTGTATTCTGAGATGGGGTGACTTTCTGGGGACTCAGAGGAAAGAACCAGGGGACTGGTTGTTAGTGCATGGGCCCTCTCCCCTGTACCGGAGTTGAGCCTCAGTGAGTGCTTCCCTACTCCTAGGATGGGACAAACAGGAGACAGTACCCAGAAAAGGAGTCATCAGGTCAAGGTGTCCCTGTGTGCACACAGGCATCTCTACCCTACCATTGGTATACTGCGTCATATGTATTTACTTATGTGTGTGGTGGGGTATGTCTGCACGTGTATTTATTTGTGTGGGGGTGGGGGTGGGGGGAGAGCCAGAGAGGCAGAGCCAGAGAGAGAGGAAGGGAGGGGGAGAGGGAGATATCTCACAGCTCTCTCGGAGGTAGTTGTCTTTGGGCTTGCCTCCTCAGTGAAGCCCCTCTTCCCACCCCTGTGTTTGTGGGAGCCACGTCTTCTGTAAGAGGCTGGGGCTGGGGACAGACCTGCCTGGAGTGGCAAGGGAATGAAGAAAAGACAGACAGACAGACGGGCTGGGAGAAACCACAGCATCCAGAAGCTTAGCGTGTTTATTATGGAGAGTTGAACAGTTATTACATACAGCTGAAGAAGGAGGCAGTTACTACACGAGGCAGGTTTAGCTAATTTCAGTAGGAGCCGTCTTCAGGCTGTAAATACCCGGGGTTGGGGAGAAAGCTGTGGGGGACATTTTCTGCACACACTGTCAACGTCCACACAGGGATTCCTCAGGAAGGCTTTGCCACTCCCCGTGGGACTGAGGCCGTGGTCACGCTCACGTCAGCAACACACGTTCACTCAGGACCTCACACACCCATGGCTTCCTCTGCTCCCCACACCTAGTTCTCTGCCCTTTCTTCCTGGCAGCCGGAAGGTGAGCAGCCCTGCCTTGCCATCCCCACCATGGTTCTGCCTTTTGCAGACCCAGAAGCAGCTGAGCCCCGTGGCCTCAAACTCCTGAGATCAGGAGGCAAAATGAGTCTCCCCACCCGCCTTTCACGTTGGTGTCAGGTGTTCAGCCGTGGCGACGGACGGCTGAGTACCACATGCCCTTGTAGGAATGGTAACAAAGGACCCTGGGGAAAGTCCTCTCCTTCCAGGAACTGGCCTGACCCAGCAGCTGCAGCTCTCTCTCTGTGTGTGTGTGTGGACTCTCACCCAAACCCTCACCGGTGAAAAGGGGAAGAAAGCAAGCTTTGTCCTTCTGTCCCTTTGGCAGCCCAGCCTGGGTCTACACGGGATGATATTGTTACAGAAACTGGAAATTCCTGTGTGTACAGTCTGGGGTGTTCGCCACCAAAAATAACACAACAACGTAGGGTCCCAGCTTGACTCTGACAGCTCAATCCCAGGTGACGTTCTGGAGTCCAGAGCTGCAAGGTGTGTGAATGGATTTGATCCTCTCTGGGACTCTGCTGCTGGTGGTGTGGGGGGGGGGGGCGGCATGTAGTAGGCTTGGTGGGGGTGGGGTGGGGTGGGGGCAGTGTGCTGGGGGTGGGGTTGGCAGGGCAGTGGGGTGGTGATGTGTATGGTGGGGGTGAGGGATGGTGGTGGCGGGTGGCGGGTGGTGGGGTGGTGGGGTGGGTTGGTGGTGGGGGGTGGTGGGTGGTGGGGTGGGGGTGGGGGTGGGTGGTGGGTTGGTGGGGTGGGGTGGTGGGGGGGGTGGTGGGGTGGTGGTGGGGTGGTGGGGTGGGGAGGTGGTGGGGGGTGGGGGGGGTGGGGGTGGTGGTGGCGGGGTGGTGGTGGTGGCGGGGGGTGGTAGGGGGTGTTAGTCTGTCATCCACACAAAGCTCGGGGACTGTTACAGGGAAGGGCACTGAGTGGGGTGGACACAGCATCTTCAGGATGAAGACTCGGCATCACTCAGCACCAAGCTCCACCTAAACTGTTATTATAGGGTCTGTGCTGAAGATTCAAAGCCTCAGACCAGCTCCAGCCGCTTCCCGCTTGAGCCAGCAACTGTATGCCGGCTCTTCGCTCTCCGAGCCCAGGGTGTGGCTGGGGGAAACACAGTTAGGGGCAATGTTAGCATCGCCTAGATAGGGGCCTTCTGACGCAGAGAGGCACGAGCCTCTCCTGGGCTTTCCAGGATTCCATCTAACACAGTCCCGGGCTTGGAACATCTGTCTGGAACTGGGTGGGAATGGCCCAGACAGGCAGGAGTGAGGAGGAGACATCCGCCCTCCCTCCAGCTCCAGCCCCTGGCCCAGGGTCCCAGTTGCCTCCCTCTCCGCTGAGGTGGCTTGCTGCACAGACCTCGTATTTATTCTGATGGGTGGGATCATGGCCACAACCTGAGTGGAGCCCCACCCCATCTGTTCAGAAGATGATGATAACAGAAGGGTGACTGACAGAGGATGTGGGCCCACGGTGGGCCCCTGGTAGGGAGTTACATGAAAGGAATCCGAAAGCCATTCATGCCCACTAGGCAGACAGGAGACACCTGATAGGGCCTGGCCAGCCCTGGCCACTGCCTCTGTTCTACAATTACTTGTGAAGAAAGACAATAGGTTGGCTCCAGCAGTGTGAGCATGGGGCCCAGACCTGTGGACAGGGACAGAAGCCGCGCTGCCTGTCTGGTGGGACTTTTGAAGTCAGCATGAATGGGAAGGCTGACTGAAGCTCCTGGCCCTGCGCTGGCTTTGAGTTGTACAGAACCCTGTGCCTTCACAGAAGCTCAGGCACCTGGAGTGTCACAGCTGTCCCCAAGGAGGGGTGAATGTCATCTGCATCCAGAGCCTGTGAGCCAGGAAACCCTGGGACCTTACCCTAGAAAATAGTACTTGTGGACCATTCTGTGATTAAAATACTCACAATTTAAGATCCCCAAAACTCCAATCCTCTTTAAACAGGAAGTCTACACTGAGGAGATTTCTGACTTTTAGCTTACCCAAGACTTTCAGGGCGCAGATGCCTCTCAGTATGGAGAGAGGTGCCATTGGTCATTGGTAGCCCTTTTTCAGGCTTTACCTCCTCTGACCTCTCTCCCAGGAACATATTGGCACCGAGATGGCTTCTAAACGTCATATATTGATTTCTGTGGGCACAAGCTCTGCACAGATGCTCAGGTAACCCTACACTAGGAGGCAGAAAATCTCGCCTCTTGTCACCTGGGTGTGGGTGCCTCATTTGTCTCTGTAGTTGACGATGTGATAACATTCCCTGCAGGGCTGTTGGACCCAACCTGGCCAGTGTCTCAGGTGACTCAGGCTGCCACGGCTAACAGTAATAATGCCTCCAGGACAAAGAATCCACTTTCCCTCACTTCTTCAGGCTGGAGCTGCTAACCTGGTAGGGTGGGCAGGACTAAAGAGGGCTGAGCTCGATGGCCACCAATGCATTCTCTCATGGTAGAGACACTACTCCACCAAGAAGCCACCCACCCTCATGAACTCTGCCAGCCCTAAGCACTTCCAGAAGGTTTTAAAGGCTACCATATTGGGAGTCAGGGCTGCAGCAGCAATTTTGATAGCAGAGCCTGGATTCCCTGAGCATGTGTAGGGATGACCCTTGCATCATTTTGTAGGTTCTCTTGAAGAAAAATAAACTATCATGCAACTTTAGGTACAAAAGTAGATATTAGGGTGTGGGTAGCAGGTGCTATCTGCACCCTAAGATGTGATTAACTTGCTAGAGGTGAAGACATGAGCCTCCATGCCAAGATTCATTTGCTGTGTGTGATGCAGCAGACAAACTCTATGCACCGTGATGCATGTCACCAAAGCATGGTGTGCGGGGCATTGCGTGAGCCCACACCATCTTGGTGGTCTTTCCTAGGACCTGTTTCAGCCTTGGCAGAGTCATCCAGATGGCCTTGTAGGATGAGATAGAAATAAACAGAATCAAGGAGAGGAGCCCGTGGAGGATTGGTGAGTATTAGAAAATGGCCATAGGACTTAGGCACAGGAGCTGAGGAGATATGCAGGCAGGTGGCCAAGCGTCATAGGCTACGAGTCAACTGGAATGCCAAGGAGAAAGGGATGTCTTACAAAGAACGAGAGCTTTGGGTGTATTAGAAGAAAGGAATAAGCCTTGCCCAAGGTCCCCAAGTCACACTCAGAGACAGGTCATCTCAGGGACGCCATGGGTGTCGAGCCCGTGATGAGCTTCAGTGGACTTCAGAGTAAAGTCTAGCCCCAGCCTCTGCATTAACGAGGTGGGATGGTTGTCTTCAGGTCTCACCTGCAGCTGCTGAGCCTTTGCCTGCCTCCACCTCACAAGCCTTGCACTTGTGCCCGGATGATGACAGACAAGGCCAGATTGTGTGCCTAAGAGGAAGATGCCCCCACCCTTTGTAATCCTTAGCTATAGAGACAGAGGGGAAATATTGTTTATAATTTTTATTCCCTGGAAAAGAAAATGTGTCACTAAAAATGGTGTCATGCAAGTGTGACAGTTGTAGACATGCATAGGAGACGGATATTGTATGGGATGAATTGCATTTAGGTTTGGAGAAGCAGAAACAGTCAATGCCTTGGCAGGACAACCTTCCTGGTAGAGTCCCACTTTGTCTCAGCCTGGCATTATTGAATCTTTAAACCTTGAGAAAAAACATCTTCTTTGAATAGTACCATTTGCAAGTGACATCTCAGAACATGGGTAAAAGGCCAGACATTTTCCTGTGCCATGATAGAAACATTTAGGTTGGCTCAAACCAAAAATACATGCACTATATTATGTAATAGAATTTTTTTTTTGAGACAGGGTTGTGTGTGTGTGTGTGTGTGTGTGTGTGTGTGTGTGTGTGTGTGTGTGTGTGTTGTTTTGATGCCTGTCCTGGAGCTCACTCTGTAGACCAGGCTGGCCTCAAATTCACAAAGATCTGCCTGGCTCTGCCTCCTGAGTGCTGGGATTAAAGGCGGGCGCCACTGCTGCCTGGCCTATGTAACAGAATTCTTAGAGTGGCCATCAGGCATGGCGGGATCCAGGCTGTCAGCCGATGGCAGTCTGGTTTTGCTGTTGGAATTGGCTTAATTCTCTGGAAGCTCTGTGTCCCACCCACGGCTTTCATGTCCTGTCACACATGTGACTATGCTCACAGGGCTCAGTGTCTTCTCATGTTGTTTCCACACAGATTGGGATGCACACAGGGGCAGGGGTGCTTTGAAGGCCAGTCCAGTGACAGACCCAGGGAAGTGGGTGAATGGTAGCCTCCCAGGGTCACATAGAACAAAGTGGCCCAATTTGTAAAGTCTCCGACACAGGGTGACAGAAGGTGGCTTGATGACGTGGGCCAGAGAGTGAGGTCATTCGGAGAGGTGAGAAGAAGAATGTGGGGTGAAATTAAGACATCATTGCCCCCCCCTGGGGGGCCCTCAGTGCCAGATAACTTCCAGAGGCCTGGAGAGCGACTCTGGGCCTGCCTCCAAACGTGGCACAGGAATTGTCCCCCATGCATTTGAAGTGAGAGGTGCAGGGTGACCTAGGTCGCCCTGTAACCAACACAATGGGAGCGCTGTTCTCCGGTCATTCTTCCTGCTCTGGTCCTGGCACTTCCTGTCCTCATCAGCTCTCACTGTGTACCTGGAGGTCGGCTCCGGAGCCCCGGGCCTCAGGTCCCAGCATTTGATCTGTGGTTCCAAGTCATGCTCTGTCCAGAGTGCATCTAACCCTTCCAGTTGGTTCACTGGGACAGCTCCTCATTGGCCCCATTTTCTAGACATTTCCTTAAGAAGACGACTTGAGGAGAGGGTGGGGCTGTGGCCAGACGAGCCAAAGCTGAGTTGTCCATGTAACAGGCCAGCAGATGCGTCTGCTACACATGGCCACAGCGCTTCACTTGGAGTCTGAGCAGATTTGTCGGATGGGAGAGGGCTGCCGCGGGCTGACCCCTCCCCCGCTTCCTCCCTGCCCAGCATGGGGCATGGTGTGCATGTGTGTGCATGTATGAACCTGTGCGTCCACTGGCATGTACAGATCTGAACATGGGGCCTGCATGTATGTGCACGCGTGAACGTGGATTTATGCAGGTATGTGCGTTTGAAAACATGGGCCTGGATATGTGTAGGCATGTGTGATAGCTGCATAGAACATGTGGATAGCTGCATGCGTGTGCAGCTGTGGATCTGGGTGTCTACATATGCCTGCGTGTGTAACCATGGGTGTCAGTGTACAAATGTGTGTCTGCACCCATAGTCACAAGCGCACCTCTGTGTGCAGGGGTGAACATGGGTGTCTGCACGTACGTACACATGGAAGTGTGTGTTCATTCATAGCTTCGTGTGCTCGGCTCAGGAACTATGGCAGCACAGGTAACAGCATGTAAAGTTGGTACAGATTTATCCCCTATGTACTTCTCAAAGAGACATGTGCAAGATGTGATCTTATAAACTTCCTTATACCAATTTTATTCATCTTTAATGATTTAATCGCTCAAGAGCTCTTGCTTATTCCATGTTTTCCCAGAGTGAAGCTGTGCCTTTTGGTGAGCTCCCAAGTATCGTGACCCTGGTGACCCAGCAGAGGGTGTGGATGTCTCTGCAGGACCACCACTCCCACAGTGTGTGTGAGAGAGGCCACTCTGTATCCTTCCCTTAAAACAGGAATGAGGTGCGTTGCTATAGCAACCACAGTGTCCAGCAAACATCTCCACCCAGCTTGAGGGCCTGGCCCTGTCAGCTCCAGGCTGTGGCAGTGGATGAGGATGCTGGAACAACACTCTACCCGGGACTGAGGTCATTGTCCTTCATTTTCAAAGTGTTTTTTGTCCGAGCATTCTCTCCGCCATGTTTCTGCCTACACTGAATCATAAATCCTGAAGCTTCCAACTCCATCTTTATATATACGTGAACATGATAACACATTTTCCTGATAGTTTCAGGTTGTCATGCTGGCACACACCCACGCGTATCAAGGTTTTAGGCCACCTGAATGTGCTCCACCTGGGCAAGAGAACTGGAAATTGCCAAGTGCTCTCTGGTGAGACGGGAACCCTCCAGGCTCCGATCTTGGAGGATAATGGTCTCACTTCTTCCTTCCACATCCCGGTCACAGTCCCCCTCCCCACCCATCCCCATCCCCATGCATAGCACAGGAACCCATGCAAGTGAGCTCTGAGAAGCCTGCACACTGCAGGTGAGTGGTGGTGGCGGGGGGCTCAGCTTGGGAAAAGTTGAGGTGGGGGAAGGCCCCTGCTCTTCATCCCTCCCCCACCTAGTCCCTGGGAAAGCTGCAGCCTGGCATGTGACAGCACCATGTGCCACCGCAGTGTGACGTTGTGTGTCCCCAGGAGCTTCGTAGTCACGCTGTCACAAACCCATCTGTGTGTCCTGTCCTATCCGTGCTTCCGGGCATCTGCCCAGCGTGCCTCTGTGCCCTACGGAGTCCTTTCTCCAGGCAGTGCTGGTGAGATACCGTGTGCAGGAGTTGACTCAACTGGCAATTCGGAACTCAGCCTGAGTAGTTAAAAGAAATGCAAGACTGGAGCCACAGGACCCCATCAAAGCAGACTGTGGCGGACATCGTCACCTTCTAGCCTCATACTCCAATTCCTTTTCTTCTCGGTCCAGCGCTGTTAGCTGGGGAGTTTCAGCACGCACCCTGACTGTGCGGTAGCTAATCCCACAGTTGCTGTTTATAAATGAGGTCCTGGAGACCCGGAGATGAGAAGTGACTTGGCCATGGATCACTGCTAGAGGCAGCAAGGCAAGTTCTGAACCTAGCTCTTTGGCAGTCTAGGTCCATGGGTCACTCCTGGAGCTCACCTCCGCCCCTGGGAAAGTGCATCCCTGCAGAGCACAGAGTCAGTTCGTGGTCCTGATAGCAAAGCTAGGTCCAGGTCTCAGAGCTGTGTCTACTTATGATGCTATCCAGAGAGGTGATGCTGAAGAGGACAGGACCGAGTGCTTGAACTTAAATAAGGTGTTTGTCAAGAAAATGTTGGGAGACGTGTGTGTGTGTGTGTGTGTGTGTGTGTGTGTGTGTGTGTGTGTGTGTGTGTTAAAAGCAGTAATGAGTGAGTGAGTGCGGGGCTGGATTATGGAAGATTGTCATCATTATTAGTTTCTGTCTCTGAAGAGGACCGTTGGCCCACATGCCGCCTCCCTAAATGCACGCTGTCATTATCCCACGGCAACCCTTCATTAAACCGACATCTGTGTCACCCCAGAACGTCCCTGTCGTGACGGGAGGGTTCAATCCCGCTGTCCACCTGTGACTATGGAGCACCGGTAAGGCAGGTGCCTGGAGCCACTGTACTGGAGTTCCTGAGATATCCCGACCTCTGAATGTGGGTTTAATCACAGAGCCAGAAGAGGACATGGACTCACAGTGACTGGGCGTGGTGCCTGGTCCGGCTCTTCTCAAAGTCTGACTTTAAGCTCCTCGTAGTATACCAGCTGATGGGAGAACACGTTTTTAAAAGGCTACAGTTACCATAGATAGCATGCCAGACATTTCAGTGAGCATAATTTGACTTTTGGCTTATTTATTTATTAGTATAGTTAATGTAGGGGCAAATATCCATTTGCTTTGGATCATCATGTGAAGCTGAGGCCGTGTGCGTCCTAATGCTTCTCCAGCACAGCCCTCCACCTTCCCTCACACGATGCTTTTAGTGGCATGAAGCATGCGCTATAGCTTCATTTAAAAATGTCAGAGCTCCAGAACGAGGAAGGAGGAGGGTCTGTGAGAATCTGGAAGAAGCAATGTCTCCGCTGCTGGACTTGGTCCCAAAGTCAGGAGAGATTAGAAGCATGCTACTTCTATGGGAGTCCCTCGATTCACACGGCTTTCTGTGATGATACAATTAAGAATCCATGTTCCACATTCTTAATGCTTTACTCATTGGGAAAGTTAAAGCACTTAAAGTTAAGACAATAGAGACGGGGGGGGGGGGGGGGGGACAATTTAAAACATCCGAGGTAGAGGGAGGGAGGGGGTACACATTGTCCCACAGGCACCCGTGTGCCCCAGGCCAGCAGCGACAGACTGTCAGCCATGACCCAGGGCAGACAGAAGAGCATCCTGGTTCCTGAGCCTCCACTAAGAGGTTTTGCTGTTGTTTTGAGATAGGGTCTCACTGTGCAGGCCTGGCTGGCCTTGAACTGATGGCTCCACCTGCCCTGCCCTTCCTCCAAGCGCTGGGATTAAAGCCCACAGCCACTCCACTAAGTACTTTTGGACAGCTGCTAAGTGAAAAATTGAGATAGCAACAGAGACAGCTGCCGGGAGTGAAGACATTCTAAAGAGAGGCACCCCTGCCCCACGATGGACTCTGAGGAAGAACAGGGCCCTCCCTGGTGCCAGCCAGAGGAGGGGCTTGTCCCCAGGAAGAGATTTCACAGGCTGTGCGCTGTTAGTGACAGTGATAGGCAGGACCGTGCCTGGCCCGGGACTGCTTAGCTCTTCCCGACTCTCGTCCTCTGTTTAAACACAACCTCACGTCCGAGCTCTGAAGATGGACTTGAGGATGGCATGTGGAGTGACTTCCCTCTGTCTGTCCTTCATTACCACTTCCTCTTTAGTTGGCCTGTGTGTGTGTGTGTGTGTGGGTGACTGAGCCTCACTTGTGAGGACCCCCAGGGCCTAAGCTCTGACATAACAGCTCCAGTGACAAGACAGCCTGGCGGGTCCCCTTCTGTAGAACTTCTGTTGTGTGCCCTGGCCCACCCTCTACGGGCTCCTCAAACTTCACCTGCCCTTCCCACACATGGGGAGGGTGTGAGGGTAAAGCACAGTGATGGGATTGGAACCTATGACTCTGGTGTCCCCTTGAGGTCACCCACTCGGTCTCCATGGCCCATGGAGTGGTGCAAACTGTTGAGGACCCTAGAGGTCAGTAGTGAATGTGAATTTGTCTGTCCTATTTACCATATTAGAGACTGAAACAGATTTTTAAATATTTATTTTGATCCATTTAATAATAGTAATAAAAAACCCATTATGTGTAAACCTAAATAATCAAAATTATGTATTTTTTTTTAAAGAAAAGAAATTAGCCTTCTTAACACCTAGCTTAGGAAAGAATAGTTGGATTCTTGGTCTGTTGCTGATGTTGGTCTGTTAGGTGAAATGAGAGAGAGAGAGAGAGAGAGAGAGAGAGAGCACACTAGTGCTTCAGGGGAGGTACCCATATGTGCACACGTGTGGTAATAAAAAGGGGGAGGACTATTTTAAGTACCTTTCTGGTTATCGTGGATATTCTTCCCTGACTAGTTTCTGAAGATTGAAGGACACTGCTCTGTTCCTCTCGTTCATCCATTTCTTGCTCTTTTGAATGGATCTCTCACCCACGCCTAATTCGAAACCTCAGGCACTAGCTACCAGGAAAATGCTGGTTCATGGGGATCTTTAGCTCTCCAGATGTAGACACTTTGAGGACCACCTAGACAGATGGACCGTGGCTAGATCCTGGAGATGACAGATGAGCCTGGCAGTGACCGCTGATCCTGAGTGAGCCAATTCATTTACATCAACTGCAGGATGTAAGGTTTGAGTATGTATAGCCAGTACTTCAAAGATTCTCTATGGATGGATTTTAGTCCAATTAACATACCTAAAAAATAGATGGCAAAGCAGCGTCAGAAGAGAAGGAATCTAAGAAACAGATCTAACTGCCTCTGCACGGTGATCAGTCAGCTGGCACAAAATGTTCTCAACATTCTGAATGTGAGAGCAATCTACATTTGACGGAAGAGAGCACAAGAATGGGAAAAGTAACGTCATTCCTTAGATATTATTTATAAGATTCCCAGTTTCTAGAATCTCCATTTCTTCTCTCTCAGCTATCACATTAAAAAAAAAAAAAATAACGTGGTGGTCTTATGTCAGGGCAGCTGAGCTGCTTTCCCTGGGGGCCAGCTAGCTGTGGGCCCCCGGGCTGTGCACCGAAGGAGCCCGACCCCAGGTCTGGCACACTGGATGGGGGAGAATTGATTCCCCAGATGAGCAGATGGGTGTGTTTTCTCTCCGCTGTGTGTGTTACTAAGTGTTGTTTTGTGGATGCCTGGAGCGCAGTGGGCACAGGGGGGCTGTGCTTATCAAACGGCTTCCTGCTCAGAGACACATCTTGAAAAGCCGTTGTGAGCTCAGAGCAACCTGTTTTCACAAAGAGCCATTGAAAATGTGGGTTTCACAGTCATGAAGCGATATTTATTTCAGGCTTTCAGCCATGAAGAAATTCATAGTTAGGGGACAGCATTCGTGGGTGGTTAGCAACAGGGCCTCTGAAGACACCCACCCAATGGCCATTCTCTGTGTGGGCAGGAAGGGCAGAGGCTGGCTCCACAGTGAGCAGAGCCTGTCTGTTCCTGTAGGTGTGGGTTCCTGCTTTCTATCTCGTCCAGCCTTTTCTGCCTCACCTCTAAAAAAGCCTTTAAAAGCAAATGATTAAACGAGTCCATGATTTTCCTTCTCTGTGCTGCAGAGGTCAGTGAGCCGCATTGGTTCTGGACTGAGGTGGCATGAAGGTGGCTTCTAACAGCCCAGGGAGAATCAGTTCACAGCCTTAGCCAACAATGGCCCAGTGAGGACAAGCCCTCATAGAATGATGCCCCGTGTGGGGCTCCCCTGGGCTGTCTTTCCTGAGGATTCCTGAGCTCGAGGCAAAAACCTGGTACAGCCTCTTCTACCCAGCCACAAGGTAAGAGAGCCCATCCCCGTTTTAATTGAGTGACTCCTACCCCGCCCTTCCAGAACCCACAAAGCCCTGAGAGTACCACAGTTCAGAAGACCCCGTTGGCCTGTCATGAAAAATCCCCTTGGCTTTACTAGATGAAAGTGAGTTGGTCTTGAATTTGAGTTGCATGGGAAGGCATGTCCGCAGTGAGGGTCCAGCAGGGCCGAGAACCCCAATGGGCAGGTCTGAGCTCCAGCTCTTCTCTCACCTGTCCCCGCTCCTGTTTCCTCAGCCCCACTCACCCTTGTTTTCCTGCCCGTGGGGTCGGCCACGTTTTCAGGAGCTCGGCCACGTTTTCAGGAGCTCGGCCACGTTTTCAGGAGCTTGGCCACGTTTTCAGGAGCTCGGAAGTGCTAAGTGCCGTTAGGGGCAGGACTCCGCCCACAGGCTTGCCTCATCCTGGGGTTCAGGCTCTGGACACCCATAAATTTGGTTGTGATGTTATTTTGAGGATTTCCCAAATACAAAAGGGAAGGATGGATGGAGGAAGTCCAGCTTGGCCATACTCCTCACAGTAGAGGACGTGAGGGGTGAACCCTGGACTGTTCTACAGTGGAAACCTAAAGGCTGAGGGGGCTTTGGCCCTGCTCTGTAGGTCCGGTCTGGATGCCTTCTCGCAAGAAAGCACTTTCTCTGATTCTCCCAGTTGCCTCCAGCAGGTGGGCCACTTTTCACACAGAAGGATCTGTCCAACGTTGGTCACCAGTGAAAAGCAAGTCAAGACTATGGTGTCATCCACAAGGGTTTGTAGCTTTGGGATTTGGTCACATTAAGGAAAAAAAAATCAAAGCCCCCAAATGTGTCACTGGTACGTTTGTGTAAGCGTGGTGTGCTGATTTCTTTTTATAACCATAGTCACAGGAAGGTAACAATGGAATGCCAGGAGTCAGGCTGCACAGTGTCCAGGGCAAGCCCACCTCCAGCCTCAGCTGTGCATTTGGGTGGCCACCAGCTGTCTGTGTGGTAGCACATGGCATCGAGAACTGTGGGCAAGACGCAGTGTATGTCCACCCCTTCTTTCCCAGGGTCTTAAACTCAGCAGCTGGCTAGCAAGCATGGCATCTTCTCAGCACTGAGGTGCGTCCTCAGATCACCCCAATGTCCTCTGTCCTTTCTGCCCAGGATATTTGTAAATGAGGCGGCCCGAGCTCATGCTGAGACAGGGGTGAGTTCTGAAGATACTCCCTTGCCTGTCACTTAATAGCAGGAGACATTTGTGTTCAAATCAGTAACCCAGCAGGGCATGACCAAGGGGAGGGCGGGCTTGGCATCCTATTGTTTTAAATTGAACATCCTTGCGTGTCTTTTGTCAAATAAAAATTCACAAGGTTTGTAACTAGTATAGCTAAAGATAAAACTGTCTCAGTCAAGGTTTTCTGTGGAAACAGCCAGGAGGAGTCATGCTGTTAAATTCAAAAAGAGGTTTTGAATTTAAGGCTAGTGAGAACAGAGCAAGACTTGGGGGCCCACACCCCCTCTCAACTAAAAGAAACCACAGAAGGAGTAAGAGCTGCATTCGTCTCGGAGGAGGAGGAGGGTGCTGATGTGCAGCAAGCAGGCGACTGGGATGCTTTGGAGCACACACACCTTGGATGGCCAGCAGAGTAGGAAAGGTGCCCCTGCCTGCTGCTCTGATGACCTAGGAACAACCTGAACCCACAGTCTTTCTCCCAGAGGTGAAGGGGTAAGCAGGGACGTCCATCAGTCTTCGCTGCAGCACATCTACGATGCTGTGGCTGCAGAAGCCAGGTCCTTAGGATCCCAGCTTGCATTGCCATGAAGGGACCTATGCTACACCCTTGCCTGCAGAGACTTCAGCTACCCCGGGATCATAGGCACTGCGCTGTAGGGACAGCTAGCCACAGCGTCTCCTTACCACAGAACTGTACTTACAGATGTTGGCGATGGGAAACCAGGCCCAGCACAAGCGCCCTTGGCAGCTGCAGCAGAACCCACACAGGGCCATGGCTTCAGTGGCTAGCAATCTTGCCCTGCAGAGAGGAAGCCGAGTGCAAACAAAGGAGATTGGCCATCTATGACAGCACAGAGGGGACTTCATGACCCCTGGAGGGAGATTAGCCCTGAGTGCCTAGAAGCTTAAGACACCTAGTCTTAAATGGGAGGTCAGAGTCCATCCAGCGAGACTAGCTACTCCTCACATGCCTGGGAGCCTGAGGTGAGGCCACCCCCCAGGGGAGACTGTACATGATCCGATGAAACAGCCATGGGCTCCTAGGTTCTTGACACTTCCTGATGTCTCTCATCTTGACATAGCTGAAGAGCCTGCACCGAGCCGGCGAAGACTCCCCTAGCCAGAACCGGCGCCAACCCAAGCTTCCCAGGCGACATCTCAGCGTCCATCTGTAGATGGAACTCTCCCCGTGACAACCGCTGTATAAAACTGGAAGAGGCACCTGCTTCACGGACGTCAGCACCAGGCGTGAGAACTGTGGAATCTCAACAGAAACCCGCCTCGAAAGGAAGGTTTGAAACAACTAAAACAAATTAAAAATTAGTGATCCCAGGGAAACTAAGTAAGTTTGAAGGAGTGTAGCGAGGCATTTCCTGAACTCGGGAAAAACCAAGATCTGATCCAACAAGGAGAAGGAGACCATCAAAACCACAAACTGAAGCAAGCCCTGGAGGTAAAAACTCCAACAACGAGTCAAGGAATTCCGGCTTCAGCAACAGGGTTGTCTTATGAAACACACAGCTGCTGCTTATCTAACCGACCCTACACCACGGCCCAGCGAAGCAGACAGACTCTGGGCCTTCGGTCATCACATCCTCTCACAAACCTGTAGGAGGTAGTTTCCAGATCACATGGGGTCCTTGCCCATAGAAAATAGCCCATTACATAAAATCGGTAGTTGCGGTGTGTGTGCACGTGTGCGCGCGCGTGCGTGTGCGCGCGCGCCAGTACTGCAGCATGGAGAAGCAACGTGTGGAGGCAGGAGTCTCCGGCTGGTACTTGCTTCTGCTTTGGAAGCCAGAGTTTCGCTTCTGACGAGGATCAAGTTTAAAGCAGGAGTAAATCCCCTTTGCAGCATACATTAAAGAAAACCGCAGCAAGTTCCATCGGACACAAAAGCTCCTGTTGACAGCATGGGACGCCTCTGCCTGCGCAGAGGGCTCCTTCTACAGTGCGGTTGCCTAACAGCCTGTCACCATGTTGCCCCGGCTTGCTGCCTTACCTACCCGTCCATCAGCACAGACTTGCAATTGCTTTGTGTGAGTTTG